>NC_056729.1:1444314004-1444614004 GCF_019279795.1 Protopterus annectens | reverse complement strand
AGGGCCCCAAAGGGGTCAAGGCTTCTACTGCAAAAAAACCCCTGTGACAGGGATTCTAGGGCATTGGACATATGGGGAAAAAAGATTTACACTTCTGCTACCTTGGCTATAAGGGCTTTAAATTGTCAGTTCCATATGCTCAAATATCAGCAATATGTTATGTCACTGCTTAAACAGAAAATGTTGATAAATTCTGAATGTGCAGAAAACAAAGAAATGCAGGATTTACTGCATGCAGCTGAGCAAGTTGGAAAGCATACTTTGCAATGTGGTTTTGATTCTTTGGAGGCCTCCTAAAGGGCCGCTGTCACGGGTTCTGTCATTAGGAGGCATGCTTGGTTAAAGGAACAAAATCTACCAGATTATGTTAAAGCAAAATTATTAGATGCTCCATTACAGCATGATACTTTGCTTGGCGTTAAAGCAGAAGAGGTGTTAAAGAAAATGGAGGACAAAGCTAAATCTATGCAAACAGTCAAGGATTTCTTACAGGTACAGCCACCAAGATTTAGCAGACACTGGCCTACAAAGAATTGGTCCTTTCCGGTGTCAGACAGACCACAAAGGGGCAGATACAGACGTCCAAGAGGCAGATCCCAGCCCCAAGGTTCATACAGGTCTAAACAATAGGGTGCTTCTACCTCCAAAAGTGGAGAAGACAAATCACAATCTTACAGGAAACAGTCCCAATGACTTCCCCCTGCCTGCGCCAAGGACTTATCTTCTGGCAGCACCTTTAGGGGGAAAACTAGCACTTTTTTCCCAAAATTGGCACATAATAACCCAGGACAAATGGGTCTTAGACATAATGTCACAGAGCTACAAGTTTCACTTCCATACCCTGCCAAGGGCAAACGGTTGGCCAGACCTAACAAAAAACTAACGGGCAGAGGCACAAAAACAAGTCTCAGCCCTCATGGACATGAGGGCCATTCAACAAGTACCAGAGCAAGAGCAGGGACAAGGATTTTATTTAAGACTGTTCTTGGTACCCAGAAAGGACAAAGCCTGGAGACCAATACTGGACCTATCTATTCTAAACACATATCTGGATATACCAAAATTCAAAATGTTGACTTTACAGCAGCTTCTGCCCATACTGGGCAAGAAGGCTTGGCTTGTGACTTTAGACCTAAAAGAGTCATACCTGCATGTCCCAATCAGACAAACATGCAGAAGATACCTCAGATTCAAAGCTGGCTCAATGCACTACCAATTCTCTGCACTGCCCTTTGGCTTATCTACTGCGCCCAGGGTCTTCATAAAGTGCCTGGCACCAGTAATTGCATTCTGCAGACAAAGAGGAATACAAAAATATCCTTACTTGAACGACTGCCTCATACAAGCAGAGAACAAGGACATTATACTACAGCATCTGGCGTTTGTAAAGAGATTACTACCATGCCTAGGGTACACAGTCAACAAACAGAAATCAAAACTAGTACCCTCTCAAGAAATAATATTCCTGGGTGCAAGCTTAAATACAACTGCCCAGATGGCTTATCTCACGCCAGACAAACAAAGGCAACTGACTACCTATTTCAAACTGTTGGCAACAAAGGCCCAGTTATCTGCAAGAAAAATACTGCAGGCTTTGGGCTTCTTGGCATCCTGCATTCTACTAATTCCATATGCAAGACTGCATATGAGGAAACTTCAAGTGTACCTAAAAAGTGTTTGGACTCAGCATTGCCACAGCCTGGAAACAACAATTACTCTCATTCCCTGCCTGCAACAGGAGTTTCGATGGTGGGCGAAGGCCTGTCACCAGAACAAGGGACAGCCATTCACCTTACCCCCAGCCAGGCAGACATTAACAACGGATGCATCAGATTATGCCTGGGGGGGCCCACATGGCAGGAAGATGTATTAAAGGCACATGGTCCACCAGCCAAATGCATCTACATATCAATCAAAAAGAGATGCTAGCTGTTAAGAATGCCCTGACAGCCTTCAAGGACCTACTTCATCTGGGACAACTACTGATAAAGACAGACAATACCATGGTCATGTGGTATATAAACAAGCAGGGAGGCACTCATTCTTACCCCCTCTGCAGACTAGCCATGACTGTGTGGGACACAGCATTGACTTATCAAGTACATCTGCAGGCACAATTCCTGCCAGGAAAGATAAATACTCTGGCAGACGAACTAAGCAGAAACCTCATGGATCCCCACGAGTGGAAATTGGATCCACAAGTCTTCAACATAACAAGGAAATGGAGATGCCCCGACATAGACCTATTTGCCTCTCCTCACAACTGCCAACTAAAGAGATTCTGCACAAGGACTTATCACAGACAAGCATGGAAAGTGGATGCCCTATCTTTCAGCTGGAAAAACTTAACAGTATATGCCTTTCCTCCACTGCCTTTCCTCCCCAAGGTACTCCTAAAGGTCAGACAAGAGAAGCCAAAAATGATACTGATTGCCCCAGACTGGCCCTGCCAGTACTGGTATCCAATCCTAAGGAACTTGTCTCAATGCCCAGCCTGGATCTTACCTCAAATACCTCATCTACTGTCCCAACAAAACAATCAGATCCTGCACAGCCAACTCAAGACCTTAAATCTGGCAGCATGGCGGATAATGTAGTCATACAAAACACACCTCTCATTAAAGCGGTGATGGATATCATTTTGGAGGCCAGGAGGCCTAGTACTAGAAAATCTTATGCTGGAAAATGGAAGAGATTATGTGCCTGGAACCAGGCACAAGGAATTGATAAAGCAGTACCAAATATTCCTCAGATTTTGCAATACTTAACTGAGATGCTGGACAAAGGCCTATCCTTTTCATCAATTAAAATTCATGCCTCTGCCATTTCAGCTAATTACAATACAGAGCCACCAATCTTTTCTCATCTTTTATTAAGGCAATACCTCAAAGGAGCCAAAAACTTAAGGCCTCCAAGGAGATCACCAATACCTGCATGGGACCTCAATTATGTTTTGGAAAAACTCACTCTGCCCCCTTTTGAGCCAGCCGCTACAGCCGATATCAAATTTTTATCTTGGAAAACAGCTCTGCTCCTAGCAATAACCTCTGCAAGACAAGTCTCAGAGCTACAGGCACTCATGGCTGTGGAACCTTTTATCATTTTTTATCCAGACAGGGTTTCTCTGAGGACCAACCCGACATTTATGCCTAAAGTAGTGTCCAGTGTGGCCCTTAACCAAACTATTCATCTGCCTACTTTTTATCCAAGCCATCAGAATAAGGGGGAGAAAATTCTGCATTCTTTGGACATACACAGACAGCTATGCTTCTATCTGAACAGAACCAAAGCTTTCAGAAAGACTGAGCAACTACTAGTGGTATATGCTGCAGGATCACAAGGAAAGGCCATCTCTAAGCAGACTATTTCAAAGTGGATAGGCCACGGCATTCGTTTCTGCTATTCAGAACATGGCAAGCCAGTGCCTAAGGGCATTAGGCCACATTCAACCAGAGCAGCAGCCACTTAAGCAGCCTTCCTCAGGGGAGTACCAACCAAAGATATTTTAGAGGCTGCTACCTGGAGTTCAGTGCACACCTTTACCAAGCACTATCATGTACCACTCTACTCTAAATCCAGGGCAGGCTTTGCCACTGCAGTTTTGCAGGGTCTCATAGCCGTTCCTAACGCTATTTAGCTCCAGCCTCCCAACCATAGCTTTGGGATTCAACCCAAGTGTAATGACTGCAACAGTGAAACACGAAGAACATAGTACAGTTGTGTACACTTACCATAAATGCAGATGTTCGAGTGTATTCACTGTTGCAGTCCAGGTTACCCACCCTCCATCCCCCTTATCTTTGCTGGAACTTATCTGCACTTCTCTAATCTATACAACCTCTGTGGTGTATTTGCTTGTAGATGAAGGTATAACATATATATTTTGGTGCATGCATGTTTTATTGGCATATTTTTAGCCTACCCTTTTGGGGGCACCTCACATCTGGGGCAAGAAAAACTGAAGAAAATGGTGTCTGCTGCATCTTTTATACCCCTGGGGCACTGACGTCAGGGAAGAGGTGACAGCAACTGACGCTGGACCAAGACTTTGGAACTCAGGCCGACTGAGGGTTGCCTGCCAGCAGGATAACCCAAGTGTAATGACTGCAACAGTGAATACACTCGACCGTCTACATTTATGGTAAGTGTACACAACTTTACTTTTAAGTGAGGTTAGGTGATGCGGTATCCAAGATCAATCAATCAATCAGCAGGATCTCAGACCAGCTGGGCAGTGAACACACTAGGCTAAAGCCTTTGACCTCATACAACATAACTCATACATACAACAGTGGCTTAACTAGGCCCTGAAAATGTAGAGTGATTTATGACATGAGGCAATACGTGTGTGTGTGTGTGTGTGTGTGTGTGTGTGTGTGTGTGTGTGTGTGTGTGTGTGTGTGTGTGTGTGTGTGTGTGTTTTAAAGGGTATTAGTTCATGTTCCAAGATGACCTGATCACAACAGAACAGTTACTGCAGGCCACAGAGGCTGCAGACAAAGGGATGATCACCATGGCCAAGTCACTAACTACCCCAAGGACAGCATCACCATTAAAACAACTGAACTGGGAGGAGGACCTTGAGGCAGATCTTACCACTGCAGAACGTGTGCCCACAAAGAAGGATGGAATTGAGCTGACTGGGCCAGAATTTTCAGTCCATGTAACTCTAAAAGCAATGAGAGTTTTATGGACTTAGAAGGGACTAATCACAAGGTTATGATAGTCAGTAAGGATTTACTTGCCAGAGCTGGAGCTAACTCAGAAATACAAACTCAAATGTTTGATAGCTGGACATTTTCTCATAAAAAATGGTAAGGTCACAATTATTTATTTAAGTTAAAGTTCATTACTATTTTAATTTTAGATTCAGAAAGACAGCATAATAATAAAAAATGATAGCAACTGACAAGTTGAAAAATATTTTACTTAATGCTTTAAGAAAATGGGTGTGTCAAACTGACCAAAGGACTCAAAGTTGTGTTGTACAAGCAAAAAGACCTTTATGCCATAAATCCAAACATAAAATTTAAGGAGCCTATGCTTGTAGCAAAACCTATGTTGAGTCTTGTTAACAAACAAAGATTAACAGGTGCTGACATACTGTTTTAAACAGGTTCATAGGTACTTACAAGTTACTGACCTGTGAGGATCTTAAGTGGCCAAGCCCCTGCATTCAAATGGGAACTCTTAGCAATAAAAATCTCCTAAAACAAATACAAGTCAAGTACTTCCATGTTTACCCCATCCATGAGCCACTGCTGCTAAAGTAGGGGTGAATTTGCAGTTAGCCATCTGTTCAAAATTACATTTGAATAGATGAAGAGAAGGACATTGCTTTATTTGGAGGGAAACCTGGTTCCATAGAAATGGTATTCCCTGTAATACATACCTGTCTGTCTTGCATAAGAGACGGAGATTCCCTGATTGGACAGAGGAAGTGGTATTAACTACCATAGACCCTTAACTCTACGAACTTCACTCATCTAACCACAGACAACTGGGGCAACTCGGGATACATATGGCTAGGCTTGTAAGGGCGCTAAGGCCATTAAGCCTAGTAAATGTCTATGAACCCATGAGTCGGTGTTTTCAATTCCAATAGACTTCCAAATGTTTAACAGACGTCTGATAGAATAAGGCCTATTCAGGCTCTATACACAAGGTAGAGGATGCCCTTCTGTAGCCTTTATGATACTAAGAAGACAGACAAGGCTTTCAGAAGGTCTATGTAGTTTTTATGATTTAGGCCCTTGATTTTTCTAGGGAGGAAGCAATGTGGTCCTTTCAGCTGTGACAAGTGCTCGGACAGGAATATCCTAAATTGTGCATTACACTCGGCTTAACGAGTGATGAGTACAGAGAAACAATTATGTCTCTAGATCTTGAAGCCATACCCTTTCATACAAGCCATCTAATTAAAAAAAGACTTCTTTACAATAGTGGATAAGTGGAGACCAAACAACAGTTCACTCACAACAGAGGTCCCCAGATCTCTAACTAGAGAGATCAGTTTTCAAGGTGGTGTTGTCATGAAGGATATGATGAAACATTTCTTGGCACTTAGCTTCCGTTCATGGTTTTGAGACAGGTCCTTTTGTAATATCATAGTGTCCAATGGAGACGTTTACGATGGCACTAAGTTTGCAGTCATCTACAAATTTGGTCAGCCATAATCCCTTAACATTAGCTTTGACCTCAGAGAAGTACATGACAAAGACAAGCTTCCCAAGGACTGATTGGGTCACTCCACTAGTGACAAATCATTGGGAGGAGGTACAGATGCCTACCCTTATTTCCTGTTTTCTATTAGTGAGCTACTTTGGTATCCAGTGAGTTACACAGGAGTTAACATTTAGCTGAGAGAGTTTGTCTACTAGGCCTGTGTGTCAGATGGTGTTGAATGGCTTTGCAAGTTCCAAACAGGAAGTGTACTCTTCCATTACCTCAGTGATTTTTTTTGAAGAAAGTCAACCAGGCTAAGTAGACGGACCTGCCCTTGACAAATCCAGGCTAGGATAGGTAGAGTTCTGTAGGTCAACTACATCACTATTTAACAGTGCCATAATGAACCTTTAGATAGCCTTGCAAATGAGGCTGGCCAGGCTTATGGGTCTGTAATTACCATATTCTTTTGTGGTCCCTGCTTTGCAGAAAGGAAAGACTGTTGGTATCCTCCATTCATCTGGCATAAACCTGTTTCAAAGTAGCCAAAAGGCAGTCTGGAATGTTAACCAGCCCCACAGACGTACTGTACTTGGCCTTATCAGAATCACATTTATTGGCCAAGTATGCATGCATACAAGGATGGGCGGCCACGGTGGTGCAGTGGTTAGCATTGCCGCCTCACAGCAAGAGGTTCTCCGGTTCGATCTTCAGCTGGGGTGCCTTCAGTGCAGAGTCTGCATGTCCTCCCTGTGGTCGTGTGGGTTTCCTCCGGGTGCACCGGTTTCCTCCCACATCCCAAAGACATGCTGTAGGTGGACTGGACACTCTAAATTGGCCCTAGGCGTGAGTGTATGTGTGCCTTCTGTGGAAGGTTGGGCACCGGGCTGGCAACTCGACACCGTAAAGACTCCACTGCCAATCATGAGTGGACGGTTATTCGCTGTGGCAACCCCTAACCGGGAAAAGCCGAAAGAAGAAGATGATGCACGCATACAAGGAATTTGACTCTGGTTTCAGTGACTCTCCAAGTATGAATTACATAAACAACATACATACAACTATTAAGAATGAAACAAACGACATACATGCAACTGTTAAGAACAAGACAAAAAAAGTAAATATACATATACATACAAGGTACAAGTGCAACTCAGTGCAAGAAATAGTGAAATAAACTCTGAAAGAAACAAGTATTAACAATACATAAAAATACTGCAGACTCCTCGGACGCTAATAAGATGAGTCAACCGTTTATGAATTTGATGGCCTGTGGGAAAAAAACTTTAGTTATATCTGCTTGTTTTGGTACATAATAATCTAGAACATCTGACTGATAGCAACAGTTCAAAAAGATCATGGCCTGAATGTGAAGGGTCGGTGATGATTTTCCCTGCCCTTTTCATGTCTCTGGAATAGTACAGGTCCTGTAAGGAGGGCAAACTAGCATTGATGATATTTTCGGCAGACCTAACTATTCAATGTGACCTATTTTTGTCATGATTAGACAGAGATCCAAACCACGGTGTTATGGGTGAGCTGAGGACAGACTCGGTGACTGCTGTATAAAACTGAAACAACAGTTCCTGTGGGAGGTTGAACTTCCTCAGCTGTCACAGAAAGTACATTCGCTATTGTGCCTTTTTTGTGATAAACCCTACATTGGTTCAAGTCCTGGGAGATTATGGATTCCAAAAACTTGAAGGATTCCACAAGTGACACAGCAGTATTAAATATAAAGAGGGGAGATAATATTGTAATACCACTCCTAAAGTCCACTGTCATCTCCACAGTTTTAAGAGTGGTCAATTCCACATTATTCTCACTACACCAAAGGGCCAGCTGCTAAACCTCCCGTCTGTATGCAGACTCATCAGCATTCCTGATGAGCCCGATGATAGTTGTATCATCTGCATATTTAAGAAGTTTGACAGAGGGGTCCTTAGAAGACTTGTATAGTGCCTTGAGAACTTCTTCTTGGGAGGACAGAGGTGGGAGTAGATTTGGGTATATGATCTGAGAATACTGGAGGGGAGAGGGGATGATGTTGGAGCTAAAATTTTCCACTAGTAAATGAGCTATGTCTTCTGGGTCTGAATAAGTGATATTTACCATTAGTTCTGTGCAGTCCTGGGCATTACCTTCTAAGATTTCTAAAACAGCTGAGGAAGGCTTTGTGGTTATCTTTCACTTCGGTGGCTATTTTTACCTCATGTTTGGCTTTGCTTGATTTGATCAATATTCACAGTTCCTTGGAGACTTTCAAGATGGCTGCACATTGAGTAACAGCTTAATTCTGGCTCTACCAGTCTGAAAACAGAAACATAGCAAAGAAGGTCAGTGGACCTAGATTTCTGGGTAAATTTCAGTAACTGGCTAGTAAGTGCACTGCCTGGATGCCAGGAAAAAAGAAATATAAAGGACACGACGGAAAATCAGCTACAAAAGGTAAGAAAGAAACACAGACTGAAATTAGTACTGCACATACCTCTCAACCTCTTAGAGCAAAAAATCTGCACAAAGCCTAAATGATGGGGGGACAAATAGGGACACATTTTAACTATTGCTCTTACAAGCTTAGAACGTTGATAGAATAATAGGTTTTGCATTAGCATGAATTTTCTGAAGGATGTGGAGTCTTAAACTCAAATATTTGTCATTATTTAATGACTTCAATCCTCAGCTATTTACCAGAAAGGTACAGATTTTAGGAGGAACACACCAAAAATATGAGGCAAATATCTGGACATTCTGCGAAAATCTGGACAGTTGAGAGGTACTACTACTGCAGTTCAGCAAGAAGCAGTAAAAGTTTCAGACATGACTTCCAGTAACCCACAGGAGAGTATAAAGCAGCTGCACAAATAATTGGTTAAAGTTAATGAAACAATGATGGAGTACATCAACACAAACAATAGAAGGCTAGAAAAAAATGGAAGAAACTTTGAAACTCGGGGGGGGGGGCAGAACTGCAAGGCTCAGGAGCTGAAATGAGGAAAAGGCTGACTGAATATGAGACTGCACAAGAAGAGATGTTTCAAAAATAATAGAGTTGGAGGATAGAGTATGTAGGGAAAACCTGAGATTTTATGCTGTACCAGAGAAGCTGGAAGGAAACAAATGTATTCATTTTATGGAAAAACAAATAAGCAACTGGACTGGTACTCCACAACAGAAACTGTTAATTGAAAGAGCACATGTTTATGCTCCAAATCTGGTTACCAGAAAACAACCTAGACTGTTACTAGTAAAGGTGGAGTCTTATCGGCAAGGAGGAGTTGATTTTAACAAAAGTGTGGCAGAAGGATAATGTGCTAAAAGTGTGAGACAGTAGAGTGTTTGTGGAGAATGATTACTCAGTGTACATCAGGCAGAAGAGGAGTAAATATATTCCATTATTTAGGGAATGTCAAAAAGCAAGGGTGAGATTCAAACGGCTGTACCCAACCATCTTCAAAGTATTTTTACCTGGAGGGACAATTTTTTTATGAAGTACATGCTAAGGAGGAAATACAAAAATGTGTCCAACAAAGGTTGAGCTGTGAATCAGGAGGAGGTTCTGCTTCTTGTTCACCTGGTGATAAGGACTACACAGAGACTGAGCCTGTGAAATCTTGTCCATTGTTCAGCTGCCTGAAAGAAGGAAGAAAACATAAGAATCAACTAGAAGAATAAGGAATATGTTGGAAATAAAACAGTGACAGGATATGGGAGATGGAGATGAACAGGATTAAAGCTAGTAACTTGGAAATCGACAACTGTGGGATGATAAAGCAATAATTATATTTGTGAAACATGACAGAACAAGAAAATCTGAAAATGCTGGACTTTGTTAAATTTGTTGGGGGGGGGGGGGACTTTAATGCATATACCCTGCTTCATGTTATTAATGTTCACAAAATAAAATCAGTAACTTGAAAACAGAAAAATATGGTTTTACAAAGAAATAATTATATTTGTGAAACATGGCAGAACAAGAGGATTTGGAAATACGGGATTTTTGTGGGCTTTGTTAAACTTGTAGGGGACTCTAAAGCATATGCCCTACATTATGTCATTAATCTTCGGAGAACTACTTTGGAGAGAGGAGGAAAGGGAAGTAAAACAAAGTTCTTTTTTTTTTTCTTAATAGTTATGTTTAAATGTTGCATAACTTTCTCAGCAAACTATGAAGTAAAGTTTTCTTAGTTCTTTTTTTTTTAATGTAGTAGGGATACTAATATACACTGGTGCTTTTTTTCTTTTTCTCTCTTCTCTCTTTTTCCTTGTTCAGTTTTAGGAAATATAGGGACTCCAATGTGGGGAAAAGGGAGAAAGGAAAGGTCTGGTTAAGACAGCAAGAAAAAAGAAAAATGAGCATTTTTTTCTCATGCTTGCATAGGGAAATGGCTGGGTTAACCCTAGGATTTACTCAGTAACAAGTTTACTACAAAGCATAAAAATGGAAAAGAATATTGAACATTATAACTTTTTTTTCTGGTAAACAAGGTACCCTTAGCAGTTTGTGTCTGGTTTGCATGTTACCAGAAGACAATCTGATAAAGAGAAATGGCTTGGAGCATTCAAGTGTTAAAGTTAAGACAAAACCAGATAGCACTTACTAAAAGCACAGGCTGTATTATGCGTCTTAGCATGAATGACCTTTCTTTTTGGTTGTCGCTAGCCTGTGGGTATGGCTATCAGTTTTGAATGTTTGTTCTTATGTACATAGTTTTGTGTGTTATTAAGTTAATAGGTTTTAGGGGGGGTACTGGGGGTGTATTTTTGTTTGAGGGTTTTCAATAAAACAAAAAAATCTGCAAGATGAGATATAGGCTCAAATTTAGAAGTTAGGATTGAGTCTGATGTCTTTGAATCCTTTCTTCCCTCTAGGGGCATCAGCGCTTGATAGTTCAACTGGGCATCAGCCTCAGATTCCTATCAAATGATGTCTAGGTTTAAGCCACCTTTGGGAGTTTTGGTTCTGAGAATGAGGCCCCCCCAGGTCCGTGTCATGCTCCACTTTTTAGAGAGTACTCTCTCACCCTGGAGCGAAATCTACCCTTTTGTAACAAGATCCAAAGCTCCCCTTTAGGATTTCCCTGGGTCCAGAACCTACTCTGCTTCTCCTGTCAGAACTCCCAATTTCCGGAGCATCGAGTCTGTTCTTCCAACAGAGTATCAGGTTCTGAGTCCTCTCTTGAATAACCTGCAGAAGAGATTCACGGGAAACACAAATATAAAAGAACACACTTGGATTCTCCTGGGGAATCTCCAAGCACCAACACTGATTTTGATGAAGGAGAAGTTTCCCCCAGATCCCTCCCATGAGGATGTCTTGTTCAGAGAGATTTTCAAACTTCTGAGACAGAAATGGGGTTGGTCCTCTCAGGTGCCTTCTCTGAAGGAATCAGTTTTTATTGAGGCTTTTGGTTCTGGCCCATCTATTTCTTCGGTGTTCCAGCAGCCAATGAGATGATTGACTTGATCTCTTCCCGGGTGTGGAAGGAACTAGGCACAGCTGAGTCTATTTCAAAAAAGCCCAGCAAGTGTTTGGTTACTCCCAAAGGCCATCTCCATTGGACCAAAGGTATTGCAATAGATTCTCTGGTAGTGATGGTAGCCACTAAGGAGGAGCTTGCAGAAAAAAATGTCTCTGTCCATCCACCAAATAGGGAATTGCATGAGTCGATGGATTTGGGAAGCTTGTGTACACCTCATCTACATTTTTAATAAGAACACTCATTTCTAGAGAGATTGACAAAGGATCATAGGAGGTTAGTAGGCTATTGGCCCTGGGGCCCTTACAAGCCTAGCCAAGAGTTTATCCCCAAAAAAGAAACCTCAGTCAGCACCTGTTGCCCCTGTCAGTGAGGGACAAAGGTGGAATCCCTGGGAGAGATTTGTGGTTTCCCATCCGCTCATCAAGGCTGCGGTTGAAGAGGGCCAGCGAGGCACTCTGTTTGACATGTATGGGAAGTCTGTTCAGGAGACGGAGCAACCTTTGGTAGACAAACCTGCCTCTTCAGAAGGTTTTTTGATGTCGCATATTAGATTTAGGCCTATCGAGCAGGTAATGCCCGAGGAGTTAGACTTACAGATATGGAGCATCTCTAGTAGGGCAGGGTCCGATATCGATTTGTAGGCGAGACATAGATCACCTCTGAGCAATCTGTATGATACAGAGTAGAGTGATAGTGTTTTGAGCCTGTCCACATAGGACAGGTGTTGGAGGCCATAGATTCTCTTTGTGAGGTATTTCTGTGGCCTTTCCAGTTGGTGCAGGTGTTTGGAGAGGTACATACCAAACAGGGCATTATACTCCAATTATAGGTCTAATAAGGGAGAAGTACAGCGGTAACAACCTCCCTTTTTCTAGATGAAATCCCTTTACTTATGAGATGAACCAAGAAAAAGGCTTTTCTGACCACTGCCGCCACATGATGGTTGAATGTGAGATTGTTGTCACCCTGAGTACCCAGGTCTCTCACCACAGGTTGTGTGCTTAGTGGGTTGCCATTGATATGATAATCAGTAGGGACCGTATTTTTGCAGAATGGTATGATAATATATTTTTTTGCATTTAACTTAAGGCCATGACTTTGGTACCAGTTATTTGTAGCTGTGAGACCCTCCTGCAGTATGTTAACATAATTTGGGGAGTCAGTGACAGCACCCAACTTACAGTCATCTGCAAACTTGGTCAGCCACAGGCCCTTTGTCTTAGCCTGGACCTCTGAGAAGTAGATGCCAAACAGTAGGGGTCCCAGGACAGATCCCTGGGGAACATCACTAGTGGCAGGTCTATCGGAGGTGGTGCGCCTATTTTGACCTTGTGGGTCCTATCTGTGAGCCAGTTGGTCACCTCAGTTATGAGATAGGGATTAACACCAAGTGGTGTTAGTTTTTCAATGATGTCTGAGTGGGGGATTGTGTCAGAGGCAGTGGCAGGTCAAGGTATGCTGTATAAACTGACTTTCCCTCATCCAAGGTCTTGATGACAGTCTCAAAGAAGTCAGCTTGGTTCAGTAGGCAAGATCTGCCTCTGACAAATCCGAATTGGGTGGGGTCAAGTGCTTGGAGATTGACTATGTCCTTGTTTATGAGATCCATAATAATATGCTCCATGGCTTTACAGATCAGACTTGTCAAGCTAATGGGGTGATAGTTTTCCGGGTCAGTAGTGGCACCACCTTTATGCAAGGGGATAACAATGGCAGTTCTCCACTCTGCTGGAATGAAGCCTGTAATTAGGCTGTGGTTGAATATGGTGCTCAATTGTGAAGCTAGTTTTTGCTCGAGATGGTGCAGAATACAACCTGAGATGCTATCAGGTCCCATGGAAGCTGTGTTATTTGCCTTGGATAGGGCCTTTATTACTTGATCTACGAAGATGTGAGGTGTGGAACAAGTATCAGGGATGCCGACTGGGCCTTTGGGGGCGATAAGGAGGTGAAGTTTGTGCTGAA
The DNA here is from genome assembly GCF_019279795.1 of Protopterus annectens. NCBI lineage: Eukaryota > Metazoa > Chordata > Ceratodontiformes > Protopteridae > Protopterus > Protopterus annectens. The sequence goes on along the minus strand of NC_056729.1, from coordinate 1,444,600,391 downwards.
GCTATCAGCTAGCAGGTTGGCCAAGTCAGCAGGATCAGTGTAAATGGTACCGTCAAGTACCAATTCGGAACAAACTTGGGCTATGCCGTGGTGGTTCCTAATGTAACTGAAGAAGGACTTGTGGTTTCCCTTTTTTTCAGACGCTAGTTTCATCTCATAATTGGCTTTGGATGTTTGCACTAGTGATCTAATTTGCTTGTGGAAGTGGAGGAGGGAATTTTTTGATTTGGAATTTGTTCCTTTTTACCCTTGGAAAACAGTTTCTTCCTTTTGCTATAAAGCCTGTTGACAGAGGATTTCCACCAGACAAGTTTGTGTTTCCTTGAGGTGTAGGTTTTAGTTCTGTTGGGTATGGCTGAGTCCATGCAGTTGTACAGTTGCTTGTATGCTGCACTTGCAAACTGTTCAGCATAGTTGTCTGCATTCTCTGAGGGGGATGGTGGTGTAAAGGCGCTGATACCATCCCTTAGGAGGTTGTAGTCAGCTTTTGAGAACTTTTTTAGCTTGGTTATGGCTGGGGAGGGGTTGGGTAGTATAGAAAATTCAAGTTATAAATGGACTTCTCTCAAGGGGGCAGAGGTGGTGTGTGAAACCAAGGCTTTAGGGGTCCTTTCCCGGAGAAGCCTTTCCATTGTTTCTGAATGGTTGCTCAACTGTTGTACTCTGCAGGCATTTGAGGGGGGGGGGGGCACTTATCACTGCACCCAGCATCTCGGATGTCTGTCACTTAAGGGAATTGTTATGGCTAGGCTTGTATAGGCCCTAGAGCCGATAGCCTACTACCAACCTATGAGATGACAAGAAACAATTGTATAAAAGATTAACCTGCCAAATGGTGCATGCATGTAACACAAGAGCTGGAACCAGATATTTAACAAAAAAAGCTGTTAAATACAAATGGTGGGAATAATAATCCCTCAAGAATATGATTTGTTTTATAATGTCCTTAAACATTCATGGTCTGACAGATAAATACAAAAAAGAAAGAGTAGTGACCTGTATTAAAAAACGTAGAGTGCAAATTGTTATGCTACAAGAGACACATTTGGAAATAACTGAACATGTGAATTTGACAAATAAAGGTTTTCAGGATGGTTATTCAGTGGAATATCTGAGCCAAAGGAAAAGAGGAGTACTTGTATTAATTGTAAGAGGAACTCCAGTAATAACAGATGAAAATATAAAAGATAATAATGGCAGATTTGTAATACTATGGGGCTACTGGCAAAGGAGGAAGGATTACACTGGCATGTACTTATATTCCATTAAAAACAGCTATAATGGAGCTTAAGAAAATTCTGGGAAAATAATCAGCTTTCAGCAAGGAATATCACTTATAGGTGGGGACTGGAATTTGATTTGCAACAGTGAAGATGTGGCTGGGGGGCCCAGAAGGGAAAATATAACAAAGCAGGGTAGATTTCTAAAGAAATTTATGAAAATATTTGGCATGGAAGACATGAATTCAGTACTAGGGAGTTCAGACTGAATTTACATATTATTCCCAAGATACAAAAACTGGGCTAGGCTAGACAGAATGTACATTTCATAGGACTCAATAACTATTTCAGATCATGTGCCAATTACAACAAAAAATGAAAACACAGGGTAATGAAATAAAAATGAGACACTGGTACTTTCCCACCTATTTGTTGAAGAGAGAGGAATTTAAGGAATGGGCAGTGGAAATTATTCAGGAGATATTAGAGACGATAGAAATTTCTTCTGAAAGTATAGCTAGGAAGTGGGATAAAATTAAAGTGGAATTTAAAAACAGGGTGAAAATAAAAGAAAAGGAGATATGGTTAAGAAGTAACAAGAATTACTTAGAGGAGCTGACAAATGTTAAAGTATTGCAAAATGGGGGAATTTCACAGAAGAAGAGCAGCAACTGTAGAATGATAAATAGACAATAAGAGATTAACTCGATAATATGCACGAGTTTAAAAAGACTGCTGTTAAGCAACTGTTTTTTTAATAACTCTACAGCGCAAAAACGTCTTGCACAAAGACTCGGGTAACAGAAAGTAGAAAGGGCTATCACCAAACTTAGGGAGCCTATAACAAGGAAGATAACAAAGGATCCTGTAAAAGTAATACAAATACTTAAAAGTCTATGAAAGTCTGTATAAAGCAGAGAAATATGGAAATCAAGAAAAGGTACAAATGGAAATGTTTATGGAAGAATTAAATATGCAAAGGTTAGAGGTACAAGAGGCTTAATTATTAACAAGAAAGGAGGAGATGAGATAAAATTTCTGATATATAACCAATCTACAGGAAAGTCCCCAGGAATAGATGGTATTCCTGTGGAAGTTTGGACGCTTTGAGGGGAAAAACTGATAAAGGTCTGGAAGGTTTTTGTTTACCATTATTTTAAGAGGAGGAGAAGTACCAACATGCTGGAAGAAAGCAATAGCAGCTGTAATAACTAAAGAGGGTAAAAACCCATCTGATCCAGCTTCATACAGGCCCATTTCAATACTAAATAATGAGTATAAAGTGTGTATATCCATAATCGCTAAAAGAATGGCAAAAGTGATGCCAAAATTGAGAGATATGGATAAATGTGGTTTTGTGGAGGAGTGATAGACATTGGACAACATTAACAGAGCAGTGATGATCCAGAGGGAAGCAGAATGCAAGAAAATACCACTGTTGTTGATAAGTCTTAATGCAGAGAAAGCATTTGACAGAGTAATCTGAGACTTTATAAGCAGAGTAATGGAAGCATTTGCATTCCTTGATAAAATTATAAGGTTGATTAGGAGGATATATGAGGGAACAGAGGTGAAAATTAAAGTGAGTGGGGTCCTCTCTGATAATCTCTGCATGAGCAGAGGAACCCAGCAGGGGTGTCCTCTCTCCCCTTTGTATTTGCATTATATTTAGTACCACTGGCAAAGAAAATAAGGGACTCAAATTACAAAATATAATAGGTATGGTGATCAAGAAACCCTGGCTCTGTTTGCAGATGACATTATTGTACACCTGACAAAACCAGAAAGGGAACATACTGAGACTGTCAAACCTTTTCAGGATACAAAATGAATGAAGCTAAAACAAAAGCAACAGCAGTAAACTATGTACCCACATACGAATTGGTTCAGCAATATCCATACTTATGTGGACATGAAAAAATGAACTATTTAGGAGTATGGATTAAAAATGATACCGGTGTGGCAGCTAAGGGTATGTGAGAAGAGACTAAAAAGATAATACAAAAACTGAGGAAATGGAGGCTCTATTATATGGATACTGATAGTAAGATACAAGTAGTTAAATGTTTTTAGTCCCTTTAGGTTTATACACAAGTCAGGCAGTAATTAATAAAGAGCTGAAGGATTTTATATGGGAGGAGAAGATGGTAAGAGTCAAGTGGGATAAGCTTATTCTTCCAGTAGAAAAGGGCAGATTGGGATTACCCAACTTGGAGTATTTCAGAGCAACATGGTTAAGGCTCCTATACATAGCACAAGCAGAAAACTATAATTCAAAATGGAAAGAGATGATCATAGGAAGTTACTAGGCTATTGGCCCAGAGTCCCTTATAAGCCTAGCCAAGAGATTAGCCCATGTTTAGACAAGACAGCCCCAAAGCCTCTGTCCAGACAAGTCAGCCCCAAAGCCTCTGTCCAGCAGGGACACAAGTGGAATCCCAGGGGTGTATTTTTTGTTTTGCATCCAGTTATACAGGTTGTGCTTAAAAAGGGATAATGAGGTACTCTGCTTGACCTGGAGAGGGAGTATGTTCAACAGATGGGGGAGTCTCTGGGACACAAATCTGTCCTGACAACAAGTCCTATTGATGTCACAGACCAGGTTGAGGTAGCAAATGCGGGTTACTCGGGTGGAGCTTGACTTATGGATATGCAGCAGTCCCATCAAGGTGGGGTCTGAGATTGCTTTGTATGCCATACAGAGATGACCTCTGTGGAGTCTGTATGTAACTGAGTAGAGGGACAGGACTTTTGGCCTATCTGTGTAGGGTAGATGTTTGAGGCCCTGGATTCTCTTGGTGAGGAATCTCTGTGGTCTCTCCAGCTGCTCCATGTGCTTTGCAAGGTACATGCCGAAGGGGGCACTGTACTCAATAACTGGCCTTATAAGGGAAAAATACAGGGATGTTATGACCTCCTTGTCCCTGGATGAGATACCCTTACTTATGAGGTAGGCCATGTAGAAAGCTTTCCATACAACAGAAGCAACATGGTAGTCAGAAATCAGGTTGCTATCAACATGGGTGCCCAAATCCCTCACAACTGACTGTGTGCTTAGGATGTTGTTATTAATGTGATAATATGTAGGGACATCACTCTCCCCAAAGGGGATGATGATGCACTTTTTGGCATTCAGCTTGAGGCCATGTTTCTGGCACCAGTCATTTGTTTAGGATGCGAACCTCTTGGAGGAAGTCCACATCACTTGGGGAATTGATGACTGCACCCAGCTTGCAGCTATCTGCAAACCTGGTCAGCCATAGCCATGATGAAATGGGGGGGGGGCTCAAATAACAGGGAGAGACTGGAATTGTGAATGCAGACTTTTAAGGAGAACAACAATAATCATACAGAATATTATATTCATAAAGTAGCAGATGGTATTCTAAGAATTAAGCCAATACAGGAACGGAAAAAAGGAGATTCTACCAATAGGGATGACTGCAATTAGGGATACAGACAATAGGTAAGAGGGGGCAGGAATATATTGGAGAAAATTGGCAAAGGAAGCAAGGTACTGACAGCAAATAACTATAGACGGAAAGTAACAGAATGGGAAGACGGCAAGAACGTATTTGAACTTCAGGTTAGAGATTGCAGTCTATATCAAGGATTGATATTAGAGTATTGGCAAAGGGAAAGAAAAGGGGGAAGTTCTAAATGAAAGGCCAGCACTGGTAGAGTTTTTGGTAGTATCTAGAACAGAAGGTGCTGTTACAAAAGGAGTAAGTAGTACAGCATATAAAATATTGCACAATAACTATAAGAATCAATCAGAAGAGAATAGGAAGGATTGGGAAGAGAGATTGTATAAGCAGTTCACAAAGAAACAACGGGGGGATATATGTATGTCTTCCAAATGTACAATAAAATCTTGATGATTTAGGGTCTTTGCCTGAAGTGTTTACATAGGTATTTTATACTCCAAGCAGGCTCCAAATAATTCTTCCTCAGGCAGACAGCAAATGTTGGAGGTGTGATGGGGGAAAAAAGACAACTGGGAACATTTTTTGCGAGTGTAATGAGTTGGTGAACTTTAAAGATTCCCTGCAGTCTGCACTGTCGGAGATGTCGTGTAAGCAAATTGGAGTAGCTATGGCAATTATTTTTTTTGAACTAGGATATAGAATCGGAATTACCTAGACATAGTAAGGCTTTGCTGAGACTAATCATGATGGCTGCCAGGGAAGCAGTTGCTGTAAGGTGGAGATCAAAGTATAGACCAACTTTACTAGAAGTAACAAAGATAGTAGCAGAGATAAAACAACTGGAACTGGGATCTTTGGAAAAGGGTAGGAGCACATTAGAGAGGAAAAAATGGGAAACGTGGGATCAATACATGCAGAGGAGGAACAATGTTTAAAAGAAGGCAGGAATTGAATGAGCTATGTAATGACTGACTAACAATGGCTGGATATATTAAAAGTGATGTATAATGTTTGCAGCTACAGTTATGTTGGAATGGTTTGTAAGGTATAATGTTTGCAACTGAGACTGTGTCTCTAACTTTTATTTTCATTTATATAAATGTAACACTGCTTATGTCATATACATGAAAATTTGATAAAGATGTTTTTGTTTATAAAAAAAAAGATTCAGAGTTCCGGGTTTAGTTTAGCAAGAGCGTTTCTGGCTTGCTGACAGTTAGATTTGTTTTGTATGTAATGAGCTTTTTTTGTTCTTTTATTAGCCTGTCATATTAGGGGTCTACCACACAGGCTTATTTTTGAATTTTGCATTTTATTTATTTATGAGGGGCCAGGTGCATCTATGCAAACATTTACATGTACATAGAACTTAAGGATTCTGCTTAAGCTATGGGATCACCGAAGTGGAAGAGACTTTTAAATTTAGTCAGGTCTTCACTAAGTTTTAGTAAATTAGCCTTTGCAAAGTCTCTGAATACTGTGGTAAAGGAGGCTGCTTTTGGATTCAGTCTTAAGGTTAATGTGACGGACTGTGATCTGATTTTACCAGGAATGATGTTACAATAGGTGGGGAGCAAAGCTATCCCATATTGGTAAGGGCCAAGTCTAGAAAATTCTTTCTCTAGGCTGGGGTGTAGACAGACTGGTTCAGGAAGTTCACATTTATGAAGTCAAGAAATTTCTGGGCATATAAGTTTTAGGATGTGTAAGTCTCCCAGTTGATGGTGGGAAAGCTGAAGTCTCTAAGGAGAATGGTGGATGGCTTAATACATAGAAATTCAGTGACCAGTGACAAGTGGAGTACCACAGGGTTCATTCCTAGGTCCTCTCCTGTTTGGTATCTACTTCTCTGAAGTACAGGCTAACACAGAAGGTTTTTGGCTAACAAAGTTCGCAGATGACTGCAAACTAGGAGCCTTAATCAAAACTCTTAATGATGTGGACATCCTACAAAAGGGCTTCACTGAGACAGATGCCTGGTGTCAAAGCCATAGCCTCAAGCTCAATGCCAAAAAGTGCATTGTCATCCATTTTGGTAAAAACTCTGTACCCATGAACTACCACACAGGCAGTAGTCTAACACCAAAAAGTACAGTTTTGTACCTACCATAAATGTAGATGTTTGAAGATCCACATTGCTGCAGTCCTTACACTTGGGTAGTCCGCTGTCCTCGGTCGGCCCGAATATCAAAGTATTAGGCTGACGTCGGTCAAGGCGCTTTAGACTGACATCAGGACGTCAGGGTACAAATGCGCATGACCGACGTCATATCCTCAGTCTTTTCTTGCCCCAGATGTCAGAAGACCCTAAACAGAAAGGTCAAAACCAAAAGACAGCAAAAAACAACCAACCACCCTTGCACTAAACATATGTACAATATATACAATATCCACAATATTTACAACCCAACCCACACAACCGCCTCTAACTACAGAGGGGAAGGAGGGAGGGTAAATTGGACTGCAGCAATGTGGATCTTCGAACATCTACATTTATGGTAGGTACAAAACTGTACTATGTTCTTCATCTCACATTGCTGCAGTCCTTACACTTGGGTAGAATCCCAAAGCAGAGGTAAGGGAGGATGGCAAAACTATAAAGCAGTAGGAGCTGCCAAAATGCCCTGTAAAATTGCAGTGGCAAAACCAGCCCTAGATTTAGAGTAAAGTGGAAGGTGATAATGCTTAGAGAACGTATGCACAGAACTCCAAGTAGCTGCCTCCAAAATATCCTTAGTTGCCACCCCCCTTAAAAAAGCTGTAGAAGTGGCAGTAGCCCTAGTGGAATGAGGCCTAATCCCAGCTGGAATCTCCTTACCATGATGGGAATAACAGAAAGCAATACAAAACCCAATCCACTTAGAAATAGTTTGTTTTGACACAGGCTTGCCCTGAGAACCCAAAGCAAATGAAACAAATAACTGCTGAGACTGCCTGAACCCTTTAGTTCTGCTCAAATAATATCGCAACTGCCTGTGTACATCCAAAGTGTGCAAAATCTTTTCCCCTTTATTTTGGGGTTTGCATAAAAAGTAGGCAAATGAATAGTTTGGTTTAAAGCCACACTAGAAACCACTTTAGGCATAAAGGAAGGATTAGTACAAAGATACCCTATCCTTATGGAAAATTAAGAAAGGCTCAACCGCCATAAGGGCCTGTAATTCAGAAACCCTTCTTGCAGAGGTAATGGCCAACAAAAAAGCAGTCTTCCATGATAAATATTTCAACTCGGCAGTAGCTGCAGGCTCAAAAGGTTGTAGAGTGAGTTTCTCCAACACAAAATTGAGATCCCAAGCAGGAGTAGGAGCTCTACATGGGGGTCTTATATTCTTTGCCCCTCTAAGGAATTGCTTAAACAAAGGATGAGAAAACAATGGTGGGTCACAGTCATAGTGAGCAGAAATTGCTGCAGCATGAACCTTAATAGAAGAGAAGGACAAACCTTTGTCCAGTAACTCAGTAAGATATTGAAGAGCCACACTTAAATTAGGCTCAGAAACATCAAAATCCTTTGCTGTACTCCAAAATAAAAATCTCTTCCATTTATCTGCGTACACTTTCCTTGTACTAGGCCTTCTGGCCTCCAAAATAACATTCAAAACTTGCTGTGGAAGCTGAGACCCTCCAGGGTTCAAAACAGAATATGCCAGGCTGTCAGGTGAAGAGAGTGAAGTTTGACATTGAGTAAATGACTGTTCTCCTGAGACAGCAGGTGTGGAATCGAAGGTAAAGGCCATGGAGGCTCCCATACCAGACTTCTCAGTAATGGGTACCAGTGCTGTCGAGGCCAATCTGGAGCTATTAAAATCATCTTTGGCTTGTCCTGTCTGACCTTCAGGAGTACCTTTGGGAGGAGAGGCAGAGGTGGAAAGGCATGCACATGAAGCTTGCTCCAATTGAATGAAAGAGCATCCACTTTCCAAGCTGTGGGATGAAACCTTTTTGTGCAAAACTTTGGCAGCTGGTAGTTTAGTGGAGAAGCGAACAGATCTATGTCTGGAGTTCCCCATAACACTGTCAATTTCTGAAATACATGAGGATCCAATTTCCACTCGTGGGGATCCATAATGTGTCTGCTCAACACATCTGCTAAGGAGTTCTGTGCTCCCGGCAGAAACCTTGCCTGAAGATTTAGCTGTAAACTGAGAGCAGTCTCCCACAAAATCATTGCTTGTCTGCATAGAGGATAAGAATGTGTTCCCCCTTGCTTGTTGATGTACCACATGACAGTTGTGTTGTCTGTTAGAACCAACACCTGCCCTGGAAGAAGTAAATCCTTGAAAGCTATTAATGCAAATTGGACTGCTAACATCTCCTTCAAGTTGATATGTAGATGTTGAAGTCTGGCAGGCCACGTGTCTTGTACCCACTTTCCATTTAGATGAGCTCCCAAGCTTTGTCTGAGGCATTTGTCGTTAGAATCTGACTACGCCTCTGGCCGGGTCACAGAGAGTCCCTTGTTTAGGTGACATTCCTGAGCCCACCACAAAAATTCCTTTTGAATGCAAGGTATTATCTGAATGACAGTGTCCATATCTTGGCAGTGCTGTGTCCATACATTTTGAGATACCATTGTAGCTTCCTCATATGCAGTTTGGCATTGGGAAGCACCAGAATACAAGATGCCATGAACCCCAAGGCTTGAAGGACTGTCCTTGCAGTCAGCCTGGACTGATGAGACAATTGATGGAAGTACAGAGAAAGATTCTTTTGTTTGTCCGGGGTCAAAAGGCCATCTGGGATGCTGTATTCAGTCTCACACCCAGAAAGCACATGTCCTGAGAGGGTACTAGACTGGACTTTATTTCGTTCACAGAATACCCCAGGCATCTTAGCACTGCTATCACATATTGTAAATGATGAAGAAGTTCGTCCTTTCCTTGGGCCAGAATCAGGCAATCGTCCAAATAAGGATAAATCTGTATTCCTCTTAGCCTGAAGAAAGCTATCACTGGAGCCAGAACCTTCGTGAACACTCTGGGCAGTAGATAAGCCAAAGGGCAATGCAGAGAACTGATAATGAGAAGTCCCAGCCCGAAACGCAGATACTTCCTGCAACTTAGCCTGATAGGAACATGAAGGTAAGCCTCCTTGAGATCCAGAGTCACCATCCAGTGATCTTTGCCCAGCAGAGGTAAAAGCTGTTGTAACGTCAACATTTTGAACTTGGGAATGTCCAGATAAGTGTTGAGAATAGATAAATCCAAAATTGGTCTCCACGTGTTCCCCTTCTTTGGTACTAGGAACAGGCGAGAATAAAATCCTAGGCCCACTTCTGGCAGAGGGACCGGTTGTATGGCCCCTATTTGAAGCAGCAGAGAAATTTGTTTGTGAGCCTCCAGTCTTTGCTGAGGAGGAACGTCCGGCATGCCTTTGAAAGGAGGCAAGGTATGGAAATAAAACCTGTAACCTTGGTGTATGATATCCAATACCCATCTGTCTTGGGTAATCAAACTCCAATTTTCCTTGAAGAGTGCCAACCTTCCTCCCAAAGGTGCTGCCAGGCAAGAAGGATCTGGCAGCTGAAAAGGTAGGTCATTGGGCCTGTTTACGAAAGGACTGGCCCCTGCCCTCACCGAAGATTGTGCAGGTGAACTCCCTGTTCTAGGTCTGAAGGAGCTCTGAGCTCTGCCCCTACCACGTCTAGATCTACCCCTAGACTGTGAATCATAAGAAGGGTACGTCCACCCCTTAGCAGGCCAATTCCTACTAAACTTCGGAGGCTGAACTTGCAAAAAATCTTTAACAGCCTGCATAGACTTAGCCTTGTCTTCCATTTTCTTCAAGACTGACTCCACAGGAGAACCAAACAACACATCAGACTGTAAAGGAGCATCCAAAATCCTTGTCTTAACATGGTCAGATAAATTCTGATCCCTCAGCCAGGCGTGCCTGCGAAGAACTGACCCAGTGGCAGCCACCCTAGACGAGGCCTGTACAGCATCAAAACCACATTGTAAAGAATGCTTACCCACCTGTTCAGAGACATGTACCAAATCTTGTAATTCCTTACACTCAATGCCTTCCGCCAGAGCAGCTACCTTAGACTTCAATTGAGTAAGAAGATAATTTTGATATTTCAACATGTGAAACTGACAATTCAAAGTCCTCATAGCTAAGGTTGAAGAAGTATAGACTTTCTTTCCCCATCTATCCAAAGCTCTGGCCTCTTTATCTGGAGGAACCAGATTTTTTACAACAGAGGCCTTGACACCCTTAGGTCCCTGACTAACAGTTTCTGGGTCCGCCCTAGGACTCTTATAAAGATATTTATGAGCCTCAGGCACCCTGTAATACCTATCCGGTTTAACAGGAGCAGGAGGCAAAGAATCAGGATTAAGTGAAGCCTCTGCAAACACATCTTCTACAACATCCAGAACAGGTGGTATAGCCAAAGGCCTATGCTGGGGTAAAAGCAAAAATTCCCTAAGCCTTTTCCTGGAATCAGAGAAGTCCTGACCTTCCCACTTAAAATGTTCCCTCATGGAATGAAGAGTCTCTGAAAAAGAAAAATCCTCTGGAGGAGAGGCAGAAGGAGTCGAATCATCTGCATCAGAATCAGAATAAGGAGAGTACTCCTGCAAGTCTTCAGCCGAAGACTCTGAAACATCCGAAGCCTGCTCAAAACTCCCCAACTCTGGTTCCACCCTAGGCCTCTTATCAGGAGGGGGCAAAGAACCTCTAATCAAAGTAATTAAATCTTCTGCCATTTTAAGCATGTGCTTCTTGGGCACAGATCCCGTAGAACTAGGAGTGACACCAACAGAAGTTAAACCTGGCCTGCCTCTGGGAGAAGCCTTGGAAACAGAAGGAGAGGGCCTAACCACCCTAGGAAGGGAGGGGAGTACAGTAACTTGAGAAGCCCCTTCAGCCTGACCTGCCTTCTGAGAGGCCACATCCTGCAATATCAAAGTCTCTCCCTGGGATTCCAGAGAAGCCTCCGGTGGAACCACCGGTTCCACTGACGCCTCTAAAGAACCGGCGTCCGGTACGGACGACTCTTCTTGCCTGGGCTTAGCAGCTTTGTCTTTGCGCTTCTTCGAAGAAGTGGGCGTCGGAGCATCCGACGGCATATTGTAATTGCACCGCTTCCCGAAGACCAACCTGGCACAATCTAACCTTCGCTTAATAGTGCGTTTATTGAACCTAGCACAAAAGCGACACCCAACAACGTCGTGCTCAGGCCCCAAACAAGGAATACACAAAGTATGATAGTCCCTATGCGGTATCTGCTTCCCACAAGAAATACAGTTATTCACTTTTTCTGACATCCGGTAAACCACTGAGGCAAGAAAAAACTAAAATATTCCCCAACGGGGTACTTAGCCAACTTTGACTCGGTCTGAAACTCCGAATTCGAAAAATTTCGGAACGCCGAACGGCACTTGCAACGCTGCTTCTGCATCGGACCATGCGGCAAAAAAGACTGAGGATATGACGTCGGTCATGCGCATTTGTACCCTGACGTCCTGATGTCAGTCTAAAGCGCCTTGACCGACGTCAGCCTAATACTTTGATATTCGGGCCGACCGAGGACAGCGGACTACCCAAGTGTAAGGACTGCAGCAATGTGAGATGAAGAACATCTGTGATAAGAGACCTTGGGACACAGGTGGACAGTAGTCTCTCCTTTGATAATCACATCGCCACAGTAGTCAGGAAATCCTTTTACATGGCACACCTCATCACAAAAGGTTTCTCATCCAGGAAAAAAAAGGTAATTGTTCCCCTATACTCATCACTCATTAGACCCATTATAGAGTACAACGCCCCTTTTGGTACGTACCTCACAAGACATCTACAACAACTGGAAAGGCCACAGAAATATCTCACAAAGAGGATTACCAGCCTCAAACAGATGCCCTATGCACTCTGTCTCAAAAAACTCCAGCTTTACTCTGTCGCATATCACCTACTAAGAGGCGATCTCTGCCTAACAAACAAAGCTATGTCAAACCCAGAGCTGCTGGACATGCTGCATGTAAAGCAATCCCAATCCCTCCGAGCTACACTCTCTAGGGACCTAAACCTTGTCACCACAATAAACAGAACATGCTGGAGGGATAGATTCTTGTCCCAGAGACATCCCATAATCTGGAATGAACTACTTATCTATATCAAACAAAGCTCCTCATTAGCACACTTCAAGAAAAACTTGATGATTGAAAGGGAGATAGGAAATTCACCCCGGGGATCACTTCTGTGGCTCTGCTTGACAGGGGCACATGAAAATAATTTCCGTGCGTGGCAAAAGCCAGGGCACCATTTGGCTAGGCTTATATAGGCCCTAGGGCCAATAGCCTAGTACCTACCTATGAAACTCCATACTGGTCAGTTAGGAGGTATGCGCCACAGGGGTCATATAGAGGGGTCCTGTAGTTAGCTATGATGTGATAAAGTGTTTTGTTTATAGTAAGTTGGACATGGAGGAGTTCCAAGATGTTATCTTCTCTAATAAGTCAACAGGCGAGACAACTCCACCTTTAGTGCCTACTTAAAATACAAGGTGTCTGTACAAGTGACAGGCACTAAAGCCCTTCACTGTGGGAGTTTATTCTCTGATCTTGAGATAGGTGTCAGTGATGATGTACATATTTACAACTTCTGGTCTAAGTAGTGCTTGTTGGATGTGGAGTTTTTTGTTAAGGCTCCTGGCACTGAGCAGGAATACCTTAATGTTGACCTTATTCTGTTTAGTTATGTTGGAAGTTTTAGAAGACTGACTTTGCCTAAAAAAGCATAATGGAGGTGGACAAGGTTTTAGCCAATATATGGAAGCCTTGGGGTAAGAAGTGCAAGCCATCCCTGGCAAAGCAGTCTGGACTGTACCATCTCTTTCCAAGCTAATATATATTCTACCACCACAGAATTCAATTCATTTATACCCAAATGTACAAATACTGTATTCTCTGTGTACTTCTGATGCAGGGATTTGAGTGACTGTGTAATGTGGTGGATTCTGGCAGCAGATAGACAACTGACTGTGACCCTCTCTTCGCAAATCCAAGTGGTGTCCCTGTGTGTCTCACTATAGAGTCACCTATGGAAAGGATACTGGTATGTTTAGCGGTATGCCTTCTGGGCTATTGGTGTGTGTGTGTGTGTGTGTGTGTGTGTGTGTGTGTGTGTGTGTGTGTGTGTGTGTGTGTGTGTGTGTGTGTGTGTGTGTGTGACTCACAGATGTATGCTTCATAGAAAGTGCTGCCTGTGATGTGGGTTTGTGAGGTTGCTGTGGGTGCTTGTTTCCTGAGATATATTTAACAGGTTTCAGTGGTTTAGGTAGGTTACATCTACAAGCCTCAGCACATGTAAGTCTGTGTCTGGAATGAGGTGTTTGTGACTGCTTTAGTGTGGTTTTGGCAACACTGCTGTTTGTAGTAGCTTTTCTGTCAGAGCCTTGCCTCTGATAAAATTATGTAACTGCATATTTCACACAGCATGGCAGACTGTTTAAATAGTAGGTGGCTCTAAGTAACATGAGACAATTACTATATTGTCTCAGGATGCCCATTTCAGCCAAGCTGCCTACACAGACAGTAAGACAGTGCAGACCATGTTACCAGTTGCTTACTACTCTGGTCTGGAGGGGAACTAGGGCCTAAAAAATTAGGAATGACTTAACTGGAGTACTACTTATGATTATGACAAGCAATATAAATTTACACTGAAAGAGGAATAAGCCATTTTGTGCAAATACTATTAAAAAACGTTCAGAATTTCTGGAGTAGGTGGACTTCCAAGATGTGTGCACACTGATAAACAGCTTAATCTCAGTTGGTGTGAAAAAAGAAAATGAAAGATAAGGGAGCGTGACTCTGCGAAATTTAGTAAAATTCAGTTACTGGCTAGTAAGCAACTGCTTGGATGAAGGCAATGAATAAATTTAGACAGCCTGAAAGAAAATCAACTAGAAAAGGTGGAGAGAAAATGCTGACCAGGAAGAATCCGCAGCTGTTCAGCAAAAAGTTGTTAAAGCTCCAGCTTTGGTACAAGAGATGACTTCCAATAATTAAGAGGAAAAAATAAATCAAATGTGCACAGAGCTGATCAAAATACACAAAATACTGTAGTAGTATATTAACTCAAGTAACAAAAGGCTGGAAAAAATGGAAGGCGTTTTAAACAAATATTCAGATGAGAGGATAAAACTGCAAAACCTTTAAGCTGAACTGAAGAAAAGGCTGGCCAAGAGTGAGACTTCTCAAGATGAGCTGTTTCAAAAAATGGTAACGTTAGAGGACAGAGCACACAGAGAAAACCTGAGATTTTCTGCTGTACCAGAGAAACTGGAAGGAACAGACTGCATTAATTTTATGAAAGCACACATAAGCAACTGGACAGGTATTTCACAGCAGGAATTGATAAATGAAAGGTCAAATTATGGGTACGCTCCAAGCCTGGCCATAAGAAAGCACCTAAGACCTATACTAGTAAAAATGCAATCTTACCAGCAGAAAGAGTTAATCCTGACAAAATTGTGGCAGAAGGGCAAAGTATTAAAAACTGGAGACCGTAGAGTGTTTGTGGAAAATGATTATTCACTGTATGCCATGCAGAAGAGAAGCAAATGTATCCCAGCAATCGGGGATTGTTGAGAGACGGGTGTGATATTCAAGCTGGTGTATCTAGCTGTCTTCACAATATTTTTTCCTGGAAGATAAAATCATTTTGATGCAGAACAGGCTAAGTGGGAAGTACAAAAGTTTGCCCAACAAAAAGTGAGCTATCAAACAGAAGGGGACTCTGTTTCTCAATCTTCTGATAACAAAACACACAGACATTGCCATTGATACCTTTTCAATTGTTCCAAAGGAAAATACTTGAGAGACAGAGTGTGGTGATGGGATATGCAAATAAAAATGAAGGCCAGCAACGCTGAAATTAACAAATGCATGTCACACTGTGTAAACATCAATCACATTGGTGAAATATGGACTTACAAGAAAAAGCGTGTGAGAAAGAATGAACTTTTTTTGACTTTGTGAAACTTGAGTGTTGACTGAAGAGCATATACCCCCACTTCATGTCACTATTTGGAAGGACACTAAAAATGGATAAAATGTAACAAAGTAAAACAATTTTTGTTCTTAACACTATTAGTAATAAAACATTTTATGATACAAACTGCATGTTACTTATTAAAGCAGATTTGTGCAGCATGTTGCAATGGGTATCGAAACAGCATGTTTAATTTATTCTGCAGTACTCCTGGGTTGTTGGGATGGATGATGGGATGTAAAAAGTGCACTGTTTATAATTTATGTGGAGTTGATATGTCTGGATGAATGCCCTTGGCTTAATTTAAAAACAAGCTTCCTGTTTTAACCATGTGGACTTTTAAAAATAAGAGAACACTGTCAATGCAGTGAAATGTTTTCTTTTAGCAGATAAATGTTCAGTGCGAGTTGAGAAGTCTGCAGCTGAGGGCAGTTGTACATTCCATGGAGACAAGCTGACCACAGGTGCAAGAAATAAATCTTGGGGCTGAGCACAGTTTGCTGGAGGTAACATAAAATTAAAAAAGTGCAAGGGCAAGCAACTTGGTAAAAAATAAAATTTGAAATTATTGGAAGTGGCTAAGAGAAGGCAGCTTTCCTGGTACCTAAATATTTCACTGCATTACTTAGAAGAGTGTATAATTTAATGTTATTTAAAGATAGCCACCACCACACTTTTTCTTAAGGCTAAAAGTTAAAGTTTGCTGAAAGCATACAAGCTGCTTTTCATGTCTGGCAAGGGAATATAGATAACACAAGAATAGACAGCAACTAGTGTAAATAGGAGCACAGGATGTAACATGCACCTTAGCATGCATAACCTTAATTTTAGGTTAAGTAATGTCTGTGGGCGTAAATGTTGATTTGAAACATTTGTTCCCGCCAGGAAGGTTAAACTTCATTATTTTAAGACATGTACAGTTTTGTGTGTTTATTTTAAGTTAATAGATTATGGGGGTCTTCTGGAGTGCGTTTTTTGAAGGATTCTCATTACAACAATAATGCTTACAAAGTAAGACATAGGTTCAAATGGACATAACAAGAAACAACTGTATAAAAGATCAACCTGTCAAACGTTCGTGAGTACATGTAACAAAGGTTGGAAATGGCTATTTTAAAAAGTTGTCACATGTAATAGGTGGGAATAAAAAACATCATAACGGCTACATTATTGATATTTTGGAATGTTAATGGCCTCGCGAGTATAGGAAAAAGATAAGAGCATTGAATTATATTGAGAAATGCAGAGTACAAATATGAGTGCTACAGGAAACATATTTGGGAAGAAATAACCATGTGAATATGATACATAAAGGAATTAAAGATGGAAATTCAGCAGAATATCAGGGAAAAGGTGAAAGAGGAGTACATTCACTAACTACTACAGGAGCTCAATAGTGCTAAAAGAGGGGGGGAAAGATAACAGTAGATTTGTGGTAGTAAGGGGCTACTGGCAAGGGAGAAGGATTACGCTGGCATATATTTTTGTTTCACCAGAAACTGCTCTTATGGAACTTAAGAAAATTTGGGGAGAAATAATCATCTTTCAGAAGGGAATATTACTGATAGGTGGGAACTTGATTTGCAATACAGATAATGTAACGGGAGGCTATAAGGGAAATATAACAAAAGAGGGTAGATGTCTGAAAAAAATTATGAAAATATTTGGTATAGAAGATGTAAATTCAGAAGTAGGAACTATGACAGAATATGCACATTATTCCCCCAAGTTATAACTGGGCTAGACTAGACAGAAATTATATTTCACAGGAATGTGCATTTATTTGAAAGTATCAATACACATCCAATAACTATTTCAGATCATGCACCGCAAAAGATAATGCAGTGTAATGCAGCAAAAATGGGACACTGGTGTTTCCTACCTACCTGTCACAAAAGGAGGAATTACAGAGATGGGTAGTGGATGTTACTCAAGGGTTATTAAGGCAGATAGAAATATCTGCAGACATTACTGCTAGTAAGTGGGATAAAATGAAAATGAAGTTTAAAAATAAGGTATAAATAAAAGAGAGAGATATG
Organism: Protopterus annectens; assembly: GCF_019279795.1. Classification (NCBI taxonomy): domain Eukaryota; kingdom Metazoa; phylum Chordata; order Ceratodontiformes; family Protopteridae; genus Protopterus; species Protopterus annectens. The sequence goes on along the minus strand of NC_056729.1, from coordinate 1,444,582,706 downwards.
GTTAAGAAGTCATAGATATTACAAAGGTTACAGTGATGCAGAATAAAGGGAATCTCACAGAATAAAAACAGGCAGAAATGCAGCGTGGTAAAGAGAAAATAAGGGAGTATCTAGATAATATGCGTTAGTTTAGAAAGAATGATGTTAAGCAATTATTTTTAATAAATCCAGAGCACAACTTTTAGCACACCACCTTAGGTAACAGAAACTAAAAAAGGTCGTCACCAAACTTAGGCAGCATTACAAAATAAATAAATAAAAACTCAAGGATCCTGTAGAAGTATTAAGTGATATTTTGGAAACTTTTATGAAAATTTGTACAACACTGGGAAATGTGGAAATCAATAAAGAGCACACACAGAAATATTTATGGAAAATAATTATGCCAAGGTTAGAGGTACAAGAGGTTCAACAACTAACAGCTAAGAAAAGAGGATAAAAGACAAAAATGATGATGTATAATCAATCGTCAGGAAGGTGTTGAGAAACAGATGGCATTCCTGTAGACATTTATAGTTGAGGAGGGAAGAAAGTGATAAAGATCAAGTATTTTAAAAGAAGGCGAGGTACCAACATCTTGGAAGAAAGTTGTTGAGGTTGTATTATATGAGGATACTAAATACCCACCAGACCAAGCTTCATGTAGACCCATTTCAATTTTGAGCCATGATTAAAAAGTATATATGTCAATACTAGCTCTAATTACTGACAAAGATATTGCCAAAATTTATAGATATGGATCAATGTGGTTTTGTGGAGGTGAGGCAAAGTAATAATGATGATCCAGAGGGAAACAGAATGTAAGAAAATATTGCTGCTGCTGGTGGGTCTTGATGAACAGAAAGTGTACAACAGAGTAAGCTGGGATTTTATGAGTAGGGCTGTGGAAGCATTTGCATTAACTGATACAGTAAGATTAATTCAGGGGATATACCAAGGGTCAAAGCCAAGAATTAAAGTGGGTGGGTTCCTCTCTGATAAGTTGTGTCTGAACAGAGGAACCAGTCGGGGTGTTCTCAACACTTTATTTGGTTTTATATTTACAGCCACTTCAAAGAAAACAGACTCAGAAATGCAAGGATATAATCTGCATGGTAATCAAGAAAAAATGGCTTTATTTGAAGACAATTTGTACCTGATAAATCCAGAAAAGGACATCTCAGTGATGTGGAACATTCTGAAACAGTTTCAAGTCTTTTAAGGACATAAAATTAATGAAGATGAAAATGAAAACAAAGGCTATAGCCATAAATTACGTACCCACACATGAATTAGTACAGCAATCCACTAGTTATGGGGCCACAATAAGATGAAGTATTTAGAAATATGGGTTAAAAAAGCTACTGTTATGGCAGTAAATGATATGTAGGAAGAAACTAAACAAAACATGACACAAAAACTGCGAAACTGGAAGCTCTTGCTTAAGGATAGGGATTGTAAGGTTCAAGCACTGAAAGTGTTTTACTCTCTTTGTTTAAGAAACGTATCAGGCATACTTTTATCAAACAGAGGAAAAGTTGCTGACTATAATTAATAAAGGGTTGAAGGATTTTATCTAGGAGGAGAACAGGGCAAGAGTTAAGTGAGATCAGTTAATCCTTCTGTGAAAAACAAAGGCTGCCAGCCAAGCTAGACAGAATTTTGTAGATAATTCTATGTCATTGTAAATACTAATTTAATCCACAGGCTGTTTTACAAATGTAAGAAAACTAAAGAAAATCTGTCCAAAAATAGCTGAAAAAGGCAACACCAAAGCAGATAATCCTTTAAAACAAACTTTTAATCCAACTGATTATAAAGACAGTGAGCGCTTTCACGTTATCACAACGTTTCATCAGACTAAGTAAAAACCATTAACTGCCAACCATAAATAGTAGATTCAAACCCTTCTGGCCTATGGTTCAACAGAAACAATTATGACATCATGTTGAAATTTAAAAAGACATGCTTTATAAACAACATTCTTCGAAATATATACATAAATAAAGCATGTGTCATAAGAAACACTTGTAAGACACATGTGCATTCAATATATATTAATATAATACATATATTTATAAATATCACAAAAAACACACTTTTTTATTTAAATAAAATTAAAATCAAAGAATGTATGTAGTGTAGTTCATTCTAACAACTAACTAAAAGCAGTATATACATATGCTTATGTCTAAAAATCATTCACATAAAGCTGTGAAAATTAAAATACTATTCAAAGTAACTAATGTGCATGTGGTCTGCCTGATAAAAAAGGTTTTAACGTCATCCTATCATTCAGTCCACTCATTTTATGTGCTTGCAAGCGTATTATCCATCTATTTTCTCTACCCTCCGTGTAAGTCTTAACATTCCCTAATCTGCCTGATTTCTTAATCAATTCTAATGCTCTAAACTTAAATTTACGTGTCATACCATAGGTTAGCATGTTTAGCTAATGTGTTCTTATCTTCTTTGTTTATAGCATAAATATGCTCTCTTACTCTTTCTCGGAGGGTTCTATTGGTTTTACCTACATAGAAGGACTTGCATACCTGGCACTGTTTTGTGTAGAGATAATTTAAGCTCTAGAGTACTTGCATGTATTTAGTGATACTGTTCAAGCAACTCCAACAGTCTTAAAAGTTCTGGTCACACTTAGTATTACTGCACAGTGAAATTGGTCACCATTTGGGAAGGGCCTTACAGTAGCTGATAAGTAGGGGTTCTGGTTGCAGTGGATTACTACCTTATAGCCTGGGCAGAAGGGGCATACCTAGTGAACCTGTGCCAGCCTTCTCCAGGAGCGTCTATGTGTTTGCATATAAATCATATCTCAAAGTGTGTGTGTGTCAGTTACTTGGGCAGGGACATAAAGCACTGGTTGGACAGAGGGAGTGCTAGACGGACTTGGCTTGGAACCCTGGCTAAGGACTCCACTCTACAGCTGTGCCAGTGGGGAGTCTTACTGGGGATCTGGAGAGAAAGGGAGAAACCAGCCCCAGACTGACTGTGATCTCTGTGTGCCCTTAAGGGAAACTGTACTTTACTGTGTTTGTGTACTTGTTATCCTTCCCAATGTGCACGCCCCTCACTGGTGTTAGTGGTGAGGATTGAGGCTCCTTGATTACTGGCCCAGTGCATGGGAGTCGCATATTAATTATTTGGCAGTGGTGGGATATCCACATCAGATATTATTGTTTGACAGTGGTGAGTTAGCCACATCACATACTAATTGGCTTGTAGTGGTGTGGATAGTGAATTCCTGTAGCTTGTGGACCAGTGATCACTGAAGGTGTTTTTGTACACTAAATCAGCCACTCAGTAAATATTCAGAGTTCAGATCACAATTGTTTTATTTCTTTTGTTAGGAACAAGCAAGTAGCACAAACCAACTGAGAATAAAGCAAAACCACACAGCTGAAAATAAGGAACACGTAGTTTATTGCAAAAACACTCAGTAAAAATCACAATGTTAGCGCTTTCATAAGGTACACAGACCAAACTTCATCAGACAATGATTGTCTGATGAAGTTTGGACTGTGTACCTTAAAAAGCGCTAACATTGTGATTTTTACTGAGTTGTTTTGCAGTAAATGTTGAGTCTTTCAGCTTTTCCCGGTTAGGGGTCGCCACAGCGGAATTCTGGTCCGCTAATGATTGGTAGTTGATTTTTACGTGACGAGTTATCAGCCCTGACGCACAACCTTCAACGAAGGTACGCCCATTCACGCATGTCTTCACGCATGTCTCCACGCAGAAGACGCTCTAGCTGAGAATCGAACCAGACAGCGTCTTACTGTGAGGCAACAACGCTACCACAGCACCACCACGTTTTGCAGTAAATGTGTTCCTTATTTTCAGCTGTGTGGTTCTGTTTTATTTCTTTTGTTAGCTTAGTAAGTCATGGAGAGCAGGCAAGCATGTCAGCAGAGAAATATGGCAAGCTGACTAGGAGCCAGTTGGCTGAGATGTGCCAGGCTAAAGGACTGGTGCATGCAAACCTGACTAAGACAGACATGATTGCAGCTTTGGTCACAGCTGCATCAAAAAACAGCAATCAGGAGGATGATCAGACTGACCGTGGAGATGTACAATGCTCAGAAAATGGACAGCTCAACCTTTCTTCAGAGGACCTAAAAATCCATTTGGAGCTAAAGAGACCTGAGTTGGGGGTTAGGCATTTGGAAATGGAAGCTGTGGAAAAGGAGAGGCAAAGACAGCACGAAAAGGAGATGCTGACTCTTTGCCAGAGTCATGGAGGTAATGGGGAAGGGAGTAACCAGACCCCAGAAACACAAAAGGTCAGTACATTTCTTCCACAGTTTACAGATGGGGATAATTTTCATTGTTTCATTCATATGTTTGAGAGGGTATGTAACAGTATGATGTTGACCAAAAGCTCTGGGTACGGTTCCTGACCCTCTTACTCCATGGTAAAGCTGCAAATGTACTTTCCAAATTATCTGATGTTGACCGTTTTAACTATAATGCTGTAAAGAATTGTTTGTTAGAATTTTTTAAGCCAACACCTGAAACTTATAGGAAAAAGGTTTGTGAGCATAGACATAAAGCAGATGAAAGTGCGTGTGAATATGATGCTGAACTGAGCACTTATTTTCATAATTGGGTAAGTGGGTGTCAGGTCACCACTTCTGAAAAGTTGGCATACCTTTTGGTGAGGGAACAAGCCCTTAGCACTTTGCCTGAGGACACGAGGTTCTCGTTAGTTGATGGACAATGTGTTACTTCAGATGAGTTGGGGAAGAAGGGAGACCTATACCTAGCAAGCAGGGCATCCCTGCACAGGAAAGGGACACCCAGTGTTGCTCATGGGTCTAAGAAAACCCATGGTAGGCAGCCCAGACGGCCCCAACAGAATCTGCCAGTAGCAATGGAAGCCACTAGTCCAGGTACATGTCCAAGACCAAGGGTTAAATCTCTTGAATGCAAGCAGTGGGGCCATGTAGCACATATATGTCCACGGAGGTAAGGTGGTGAACAAAAGGTGGGGAAGCCAGTAAGTGGGAAAAAGAAAATGCCAACAGTAGGTTGTCTTGAGACAACAGGGGTACCAAAGCACCCATCCTGCAGATGTCCTGATAGGGAAGCATTTGGATGAGGCAGTACCATGTGTTAAATGCAGTTACACGCAGTCAGGCTTGGAGACGAGCATGTGGGTCTAGTAAGCCTGAGGGAGGCCCAGACAGACCGCACATTTGCAGCCAGGACTGGTGAGGTGATTACTTCAGGGAGGGAGATACCCTGTAGCATTGAGACTGAAAGTGAACCACAGCTGCTTGTGGGTACTGATGGTCCCTTGAACAGAGTGACTGCAAAGGTAGAGGTGAGTCATAGTACCCAGGCTAACAGTGAGGCACCGCTGTCAGAGGATGACAGACTTCCTGTAGAAGGGGAGCTGGGAAGGGTTACAGAGAGAGAGTTGAGACAGCCTCAGCATTCAGACCATACATTGCAAGGCCTGAGGTAGGCAGAGAGTGAGGCACCTGATTCTCAAGGGAAAGGGGAATCTGTATACTGGGACAAAGGGTTATTGTACAGAGAGTCGACCCCTGAGGGAGGCTAGTAGGTGAAAGAATACAGGAGTTGGTAGTGCCTAGAGCCTACCGTCTGGGGCTTCTAGCCATAGCCCATGATATTCCCTTTGCAGGTCATATGGGCATTGTTAGAGGTTTTCAGCAGGGTAGGTTTCCCAAAAGAAATACTGACTGACAGAGGTGCCAATTTCATGTCAGATCTACTGGCTTGTCTGTGGAAGTACTGTGGGGTGAAGCACCTAAAGACCACCCCTACCATCCCCAGACTAAAGGTCTGGTTGAGAGGTTAAATAAACTCTACAATCAAGTGCATGCTACAGGCATTTGCAGACCAGTTTAAGTGGGAGTGGGACAAATATTTGCCCCATCTGTTGTTTGCTTACAGAGAGGTTCCCCAGGAATCCATGGGTTTTTCACCCTTTGAGTTGCTGTATGAGCATACGGTGAGGGGACCTCTATATTTAATTTGAGATGAGTGGGAAAGTGAGTGTGAATCCCACCAGGAGTCTGTTGTGGCATATGTTCTAAACCTCAGGACAAGTCTCAAGGAACTCATGGGCTTGGCCCAGGAGAACCTGGCAGAAGCCCAACAGCAGAAGGAGGTCTGGTATGACAGGAATGTTCGAGCTAGAGAGTATGCTGTAAGGCAGCAGGTAATGGTTCTCATTCCTGTCAGACACAACAAGCAGCTTGGGAGGGACCCTACAAGGTGGTAAGAAAGGTAAGTGATGTTAACAACATGGTAGAACTGCTAGGTAGGAGGCAGGGGCACAAATTGTACCGTCTTAACATGATGAAACCTTACCATGATAGGGAGGACCTTGTGCTGAGTATTTGCAGTGGACTGCAGCAGGAGTCCGAGGGAGATCTGGTGAATGATCTCCTCAGTGAGGCTCAGACTGACACCTCAGTGGAAGGGGTAGCAATGTCCCAGCAGCTATCTCCTACCCAGGTTCGTGAAATCCGTGCAGTGTTACAGGAGTTTGGGAACATGTTCACTGGGAAACCAGGCTGCACCCACCTGGTTCAGCACCAGGTGGATGCAGGACCCCAAAGGCCTATTAGGCAGGCCCCTTATAGGGTGCCTGAGAGAGTCAAACAGACTCTGATGGAGAAGACACAGGAGATGTTGGAACTAGGGGTAATTCAAGAGTCTAACAGTCCCTGGGCCTCCCCAGTGGTAATGGTACCAAAAAAGAATGACAGCACCAGGTTCTGTGTGGACTACAGGAAATTAAATAGTCACACAGAGTCAGATGCCTACCCCATGCCTAGGACAGATGAGGCCCTACAGCAGCTGGGTAGGGCTAAGTATCTTACCAACATTGATCTTACCAAGGGTTACTGGCAGGTGCCCTTGACTCCTAGTGCTAGAAAGAGGTCAGCATTTGTGACTCCTTTTGGCATGTATGAGTTACCAATGATGCCCTCTGGGAAGAAAAATGCCCCAGCAACTTTCCAAAGGCTGGTAGATCATATCCTAGCAGGAGTAGGAGGGTTTGCTCTTGCTTACCTAGATGATATTGCCATCTTCAGCCATTCCTGCAAGAGCACCTTCAACATGTCAGGGAGGTGCTGGGCAGACTACAGAGGGCAGGGTTGACCATTAAGCCTAGCAAATGTCAGGTGGGTATGGCAGAGGTCTCCTACCTGGGACATAGAGTGGTAAGATCAGACCAGAACCTGCTAAAGTGGGAGCCATTCAGGCATGACCTGCACCTGTTACCAAAAAGCAGGTGAGGGCATTCTTAGGGACAGTAGGGTACTACAGAAAGCTCGTCCCCAGTTATAGTACCATAGCTGCTCCCCTCACAGACCTGACAAGGTAAAACAGGCCAAATAAGGTAGTGTGGACCACAGCATCTGAGCAGGCATTCCAGAAGTTTAAAGAAGCTTTGGGAGGACCCCCTGTGTTAGCCAGTCCAGATTACAGAAAATAATTTGTTGTGCAGGTGGATGCTTTGAACCATGGGGTGGGGGCTGTACTTAGCCAGATTTCTTCAGAGGGAGAAAAGCACCCCATGGTTTATCTCAGTTGTAGGCACCAACCCAAGGATGAATGCTATGCAGCTGTAGAAAAGGAATGTCTAGACAGTGTGGGCACTGCAGAAACTTCAGCCTTATCTGTATGGATGAATATTCACTGTGGTTACATATTACAATCCCCTAACATGGTTACACCGAGCCAGCCAGTAAAATGCCAAGTTGCTAAGATGGAGCCTAGGGTTGCAAGCATATGATGTCAGTGCAGCACCACAGTGGGATTAGCAATGCTAACGCAGATGGGCTCTCAAGACAGGGAATGGGGTAAGGTATACTCAGACCTACCAGTCTCAAGCAACGTTTCTCAAGGGTCACTTGAAAAACTAGCTTGAGTTTACAGGGGAGGGGGGTGTGAAAAACTGAAAGGCTGCCAGCCCAGCTAGATAGAAATTTGTAGATAATTATATGCCATTGTAAATGTTAATATAATCGACAGGCTGTTTTACAAATATAAGAAAACTAAATGCAAGAAAAACTGTGTTATATGTTCTGAACTTCAAAAATATATATCCTGCTGGAAGAAAGCTGATAAAGTAAAGTATTTTATGACTGTTTAATCTCTAAGCTCGGAGACAGGATGTCTAGACTAAGGAATTCCTTCTACTGTTTTGAAACCAGAGTTAATTGCTATATTTTACATGCATAATGTCTTTTATTGCTGTGGTTTCCTGGCCAGGTGTAAGATTACAAAAAGAAATGCAAATTTTGAGTTTCTGTTAGCCTGGGAACAAGAGAAGTGTCAAGAATGATGTAATCTAAAATGAGTCAGAGTCAGCAGTGATGTATTATCAATTTAAGAGATCTCCGAGAGAGAGCATTTTGCATTTGTCTTCAGAACTGACAACACTCACCAGCACTTGCTTGCTCTGTATTAAGTAGGATCTTAGACTTTAGTATTTTTCTTAGAAATAGATGGAAAATAGTAAGATTAGACTAGCTGTTTTCTATATTTATGTCACACTATCCTACAGTATTGTTTTAAAGTTCCTATGTCTGAACTCTTGACTAGCACTGTGTTGAATTGAGGAGATTTGTCTTGTGTTTTTATTATTAAATATTTTTAAATCTTTCAACGTGGCTGTTTTGTGTAGAGATAATTTAAGCTCTAGAGTACTTGCATGCATTTAGTGATACTGTCCAAGCCAGTCCAATAGCCTTAAAAGTTCGGGTCACACTTACTAATTGGACGACAGTATTACTGCACAGTGAAATTGGTCACCCTTTGGGAAGGGCTTTATAGAAGCTGATAAGTAGGGGTTCTGGTGGCAGTGGATTGCTACCTTATAGCCTGGGCAGAAAGGGCATACCTAGTGAACCTGTGCCAGCCTTCCCCAGGAGTGTCTGTGTGTTTGCATATAAATCATATCTTAAAGTGTGTGTGTGTGTGTGTGTGTGTGTGTGTGTGTGTGTGTGTGTGTGTGTGTGTCAGCTACTTGGGCAGGGACACAAATCACTGGTTGGACAGAGGCGTGCTGGGAGGACTTGGCTTGGAACCCTGGCTAAGGACTCCACTTTACAGCTGTGCCAGTGGGGAGTCTTATTGGGGATCTGGAGAGAAAGTGAGTAACCAGCCCCAGACTGACTGTGATCTCTGTGTGCTCTTAAGGGAAACTGTACTTTACTGTGTGTGTGCTTGTTATCCTTCCCAATGTGTACGTCCCTCACTGGTGTTAGTGGTAAGAATCGAGGCTCCTTGATTACTGGGCCAGTGCACGGGTGTTACACCTTCCAACAGAGTAATGTGGTTTAGGATTTCCTGAATTGAAAGGATATTTTAGAGTTACACAGTTGAGGCTTGTAACACACACACACACACACACAGAACACAAAGAATATTACAATTCAAAATGCAAAATGATGATTAATGGGGGAGTTCAAGAAATGAAGGGTGAGTGGGATTCTGAATGCAGATCCTTAAGGAGAATAACAAGAACCATTCAGAATATTATATTAATAAAGTAAAGTATTATAACACTTAAGCCAACATAAGAATGGAAAAAGGAGATTTTTCCAATAGGGATGACTACAAACAGGGGCACAGAAAATAGGCAAGAAGGGGCCGGAACCTGCTGGAGAACACTGGCAAAGGAACCAAGCTATTGGAGGCAAATAACTAGATAGGGAAAAGTAACAGAGAAGGAGGAGGCCAAGATGATGTTTGGACGGCAGGCTAAACACTTCCCTACCATGGATTGGTATCAGAGTAGAGGTAAAGGCTAAAGGATAAGGGGATCAATAAGTATAGCATATAAAATACTGCATGATAACTATAGGAATCAATAAGAGGAGGTTTGGAAAGACTGAGAAGAGAGACTAGAAAAATAATTTATAAGAAAACAAGAGGAGAACATATATATGACTCCCAAGTACATAAAGTCCAGAAGTTTTAGGATATTTGCTTGGAAGTCTCTAATACCTCTACAGGAACTTTGGTTATTTTTCTTACTTTAAGCACCCTATGTCTTGCAACATCTCTTTCTACTTCCTGTTGCCCAAGTCGTGGTGCTAAGTTTTTGTGCTTTGGAGTTATTATACAAAGAGCTGCAATCTTTCAAAACTCATACATATTATCCAGTACACCCTTATTTTCTCATTAGTTCTCTGCAGCTGCATCTTTTCTTGTTCTGCGAGATTCCCCCTATTCTGCAATACATTAACCTTTGTCAGCCCCTTTGAATAATTCCTGTTACTTCTTAACCATCTCTCTTTTTCTTTTATTTCGACCCCATTTTTAAACTTCTTTCATTTTATCTCACTCACTAGCTATAACATCTGAATACACCATTACTTGTAAATCTGGAATACCTTCCAGTACCTATTCCTTAAATTCCTCCCTTTTTAACAAGGTGGGAATTAATTCTCACAACATTTTCTTCAACTCTATAACAGCAATTTTAGGTAGAATAAAACTACATGCCATTATAATCCTATTCCCTTGCCAGTAGACCCTTACTGCCACAAATCTTCCATCACTACTGTTTTTTCCTCTTCTACCATTACTGGAGCTCCTCTAGCAATCTGTATAAGTACTCCCCTTTATTCCTGATACAGTGCTGAATATCCATCCTGAAATCCTTTATCAAATTTATATGCTCAATTCTCACCTGTAGCATTGCCATTTGCACTATGCATTTCTTAATAGGATTCTCACTACTTTTAAATTGTTTATATACCTATGAGGATTTATTTACTAAGGAGACTTTTCATTACATTTAATATTCTCTTATAAAAAAAAATACTTATTTGGCTAAGCCAAGGGCCTTAACTCAGATATTCACCTATACAAAAGTAAGTTAAAATATTTCAATTCTACATATGTTATAATCTGTGCACTTTTAAATGCCATCCCCACCTCAACAACCCAAAAGCCTTTTATTGTAATGTCTACATTTCTTAAAACTAAAATAAGGAAAAAAAGGTATTTATTTACTTCAGTATCTTTATCACATACAACTGAAAATGCTTTACTATTTAACATACAATTTATATCATGAAATGTTTTACACAAATACTGGTAACAGCAAAACTTGTTTTATGTACAGTTACTTTTTTCTTTTAGTCTCTTTTCCAAACATTAATGACATGAAGTGGGGTATACGCTTTTCAGGCCCCCACAAGTTCAACAAGTCAACAAAAGTCTAATCGTTCCACTTTTTCTTGTAAAGCCACACTTCAAAAATGTGACTGACGCTTTATAATCTCACATTTATTCAATAATTTCAGTATTGCTGATTTTTTTTCCTGTTCATCTCCATCATGTAACTCCAAATTAGAGTTCATCTCCATCTCCCATTCCAAGAGTCTGGTTCAAGTCCAAGGTACTTCCAATTCTTCTTGTCAACTCCTGTGCTGTTCTACTGTTTCTAAAGCATCTTCCTTTGGAACACAGGAGAGGGTTTCACTTGCAAAGTCTCTCTTTGAGCTTGATCATCATAAGAATGAGAAGCAGAGTCCCTTCTGTGCGATGGCAAACTTTTTGTTGGACAGACTTTTGTATTTCCTCCATAACATCTTCTGCATCAGAGAATGTCTGATCCTCCAGGAACAAACATTCTGGAGACAGTTGCTTACAGAAGACTGAATCTCAACGGTCTCTACACCTGTTCTGATTGTTGGGATAAAATAGCTTCTCTTCTTCCTGGTGTACAGAGAATAATCATTTTCCACAAACACTTGAATGTCTGCAGTTTTAATACTTTACCCTTCTGTTACAGTTTTGCCAGGAACAATTCTTTCTGCTGGTACAATTGCATCTTTACCAATACAGGTCTTGGCTGCTTTTTCATGGCCAGGTTTGGAACGCACATAAAACGAATACAGTCTGTTCCTTCCAATTTCCCGGATACAGCAGAAAATCCCAGGTTTTCAATGCATGCTCTGTCCTCTAACTCCGCCTTTTTTTTTTTTTTGAAACAGCTCTTCTGGAGCAGTCTCACACTCAGCCAGCTTTTTCTTCATTTCAAACTCTGATTTATGCAGTTCATCTGAACAGCTGTTAAAAGCTTCTTCCATTTTTTCCAGCCTTTTTTTTTTTTTACCTGAGTTGATATACTCCTTCAGTGTTTCATTTATTTTAATCAGCACTTTGTACATTTGATTTTTCCTCTTAATTACTGGAAGTTCTCTCTTGGACCACAGCTGGAGCCTGCACTGCTTTTTGCTGAACAGCTGCATGATTCTTCCCAGTCAGTGCTTTCTCTTCACCTTTTTTACTTGATTTTCTTTCAGGATCTCTAAGTTTCTTCTTTATTGGACTCCATTATGTAAAGCCAGTGCAATCCAGTGACATCACAGCCTCACAGAAAAACTCCCTTTCAGGCTGGAGTGCGATTCTTAATTTAATTCAGAGGTCCTAAATCCATTATCTTGATCTTCTTATGAAGTCTTCATACTTTATTCCTGCTAAGCCATGACACAAAACTTTCAGATAAGGGAGATTTATTTTTTACTGTTACTAGGTGCATCTTCCATATAGTAACCATCACTTGGTAATGTAACTTGGCTGAAATTGTTCTTTACAGTAACACAACCAAGTTCCTTGTTATGTTGATGGCTACTGTTTCCTGTTAGCAAAGTGAATAAAAATCTGTCACTTCTTCATAATCTTTTTACAACTAATTCATATGCTTTTGGCATTACAAGATAATTTCTTGTTTCTGACTGTGTAACAGCATTTGTCAAAAGTGACTGCACAAATCTAATGTATAGTAATGTATCTGCTAGAGCCAATGTTGCTGGTTCCTCAGGTTTTTTCATAAGGCAGTCCTCCCTTCACCGATACAGAGTTGATTTGTTTGCTTGTATTTTATATCATAAAAATGTCTTCCTAGCCACAGAGAGAAATGCTTCACAAAGTCGACAGCTATTGTGTATACCTCCTTTCTTGGGCTAAATGAGGTCAACATCAAGTGATGACACATAACTATTTATTTCATTACAGGTAATAGTTGAATTTCTTTACTCTCTAGACCAACCTAAGGGCTTCTTTGTCTATCTAGGTAGTCATGTTTTGCTTTGGATATCAACCATAAAGTGAATGTACTGGGTTCCACAGTACCATTCCTGGAACATGCGCAAGAGAGCAATACTAGTTGGATTAAATGAAGCATCATATGCCAACCCCTTATATAGAAATGGAAGTAGGTAAATGTCTTAATTGTTAAGATCATTTTTCAGTTTTTTTTTGGTTGAAGGTATGTATGTTCATATTTGTAAATCCAAAAAAAGTGCCCAGGTCCGCTTGTAGGTGTACCAAACAGTTTTATTTCACAGAATAAAATTGATCACTCGATAAAGTGAATCAATAGCAGCAATGTCTCAAACAAAACAAACGCTCTTAGATGCACTTTGAAAACTGCGTTTTCGTCAAAAAAGACTTCATCAGACAACATAAAAACCATATACACACGTTTAAATACTTGAATGAAGTAATTGAAAACTACTTGATTGGCTAAATTTCATTTCAAACACACCTATCATTTCGGTACCTCATTTAATTCATTAATATTAATGACTATGTCATAAAGTGCTACGTGCTTTTGTTAAAAACTCATGTGTTAAAAACAACCTTCATCTTAAAAACTGATCCAAAATAAATACTTGTTATAAATTGTTATATATATGGATATATTGTAACTTATATCACAAAAAGTTAAAAAAACAGTTTAAAAAGACTGTTTTAAAAGAACCATTTTAACCACTGATTAAGTAAATAATATATGTATAGAATTAAAAAATGCTGGAGATCCACAATGTTCAAATGCCCTCTAGTGTCCACAGTTGGAATTACATTATAATTTATTGGCCCTTATTTTTTAATAGGGGTGTAATTGTTAAAAACTCATTCATTCCTGGAATATTGTTGGAATCCAAGTAAACCTGCCACCATAACTCTCTATTTTCGAGGATTTCTTCCCATAATCCTCCCCTACTGTCAGGTTTAACCTGGTCCAACACAAAAAATTCATATCTAGCTCCAGGACATACATTGCTATGTTTGTATAATGCATTGGTACTTTTTGCTTTGGAGATGTCATAATAATGTTCATAAATTCTGCGTTTCAAACATCTCTCAGTCTTTCCTACATAAAAAGACTGGCAAATTTGACAAATAGCTATGTACACAACCCCCCTACTTTCACAATTATAATGGGCCTTACTTGTAATTCTTTTTTTCCTACTGTCAATATATATCTCCGACTTATCCATAATGTATGGGCACTGATGACATCTTCCACACTTATATGTCCCCAACCTCCTATTTATACCTTCCTTGTCTCTTTTCTTACCTCTTTCAAGTATATTTCCTATATTAGGTGGATTTTTGAATACTATCTTGGGTGTCATTTTAGTTATCTCTTCAATGTCCGTTATAGTACTAAATTTGTTCCATTCTTTTCTAAAGATGTCCCATAATTTTGTGTTGGAATTATTATATTCCAAAACTAAGCTTCTCTTATAATTAGCTTGGTTATTCTCATTACTATTACTTTCTGCAGGTTGCCCAAACCCCATTTTAGTTTCATTGCCCTTGCCCAAAATAGGTTTAAATCTATCCAGTCTTCCATCCTCTACTTCTTTTCTTAATTTGCTTATAAATTCATCTGGATAACCACGTTCCCTAAACATTTTATGTAACAAAGAACATTCTTCCTGGAAGTCTACATCATTAGATGTCATTCGGGAACCTCGTACAAATTGTCCTTTGACAATGTTCTTTTTACTGTGATATGGGTGGGCACTATTATAATGTAAGTATGAATTGACATAGGTTTCCTTCCTATACACCTTACTCTCAAATTCACCTAATTTTGTATACTTCTATATCCAAATACTTCAAAAATTCTCTACTAATAGTATAGGTGAACCTCAAATAGTTGGTAGTATGGTTGATGTAATCCATGAATTCCAAGAATTTTGCCTCACTCCCAATCCAAAAATAACAATATCGTCTAAGAACCTGTGGTACAATGTCCATAGTTCCTTATACTCGCAATTGATGATGAACTGCTCTTCCCATTTCGACAGTACGATATTGGCAAAGTGGGGCACACGCGGCCCCCATAGATACCCCCGCCTTCTGTTGATAACACTCCCCGCCAAACATAATGAAATTATATTTTAACACAGTGTCCATAAAAATCACACTTGCTACTTTATCATTAAGACTCAAATCAACATCTTCAAACACTGCTTCTTCAAAAAGACTCATACCCTCTGCATGTGGTATACTTCCAAACAGGTCTATGACATCTATTGTGATGAATCTAATATCCTCTCTAAACAAGTCCTGTTTGAGTTCACCTAATAAATCCCAAGAGTCTTTTAAAATTAACTTGTTATTAATCCATATATGTTTGGTCTTAACATCTATAAACTTAGCTAAAGGGGCTGTTTTGGATCCCTCAGCTGAAACTATAGGTCTGAGGGGTGGGTTCAGCATATCCTTATGTATCTTCGGTATGCCGAATATGGTGGCCACCCTTGGTTTCTTTACTTCTAAATATTTCAAAGTTGTTTCATCAATTGTATTTTCTGTCAATAAGTCCTGCAGAATAGAATCTATCCTATGATGCGCTACATTAATTTCATTATGTGAAACCTCTGTGTACTTTATTTCATCCCATAAGATAGTGTTCATTTTACTTTCGTACAGTATTTTGTCCATAATGACGACCCCACCACCCTTATCAGGTTTCATAACCCTCAGCGAAGCATTATTACTCAATTCCATTAATATGTCATTCTCCTCTTTACTTAAGTTATGATGGACCCAATATCCACTATGTTTATTTCTCACTAAATCAACCATAATATTTTCAAAATTCTTGATCTGAGGGTATAAGGGTGGGTTGTATATGGACTTTCTCCTCAATTTATTCTCAATCCTTCTATCTTTATTAAAGCCCATTTTAGAGGCCATTACTTCTAAATTGATCTTCCTAGTAAATAACTTCACATCTAATATAGTACGTGTATAGTCTCCCTTTCTATTTGGTATATATTTTAATCCTTTGCTTAATAGTGAAAAGTGGTTTGAATTTAATTTTAATGCACTAAAATTATATATAGTAAAATTGTCATAAGTGTGTTTGACAATGTTGCTCATTGTTTCATCAGAATCATTGAAATGACCCAACAAGCCCAGGGTATCTAGTGAAATCTCCCCTGCCGTCTTACCCCCCCCCACCTCTGAAAATTTCCTCCATGTTCATTATTACTTTCCTGTGCGTATCCCCTATTCCCTAGGGGAGGGAAATCAACATCATAATCTGTTGTATACCATTCATTTTCCTCATTTAACTTTTGTCTATTATTATATTGTACATCTCTTCTGTAATTGTTCCTTGTCCCATTACGTGTGTTGTAACTCGTCTGGTTATTGGGTTTTGGGTAACACGTGTGGTTTTCGTATTCCCTAATATCTCTTTGCAGCTTTCCCATTTTTCTCTGTATCACATCCTCACATTTAATGTCGATATTTCTTCTAATAGAAAAATAACTGTCATTTTCTTCCTTGATGTTATGAACTAAATCAGTAGTGATACATGCATCAAGATTAGCAATAGCAGTCCCTAGTTCCTTTTGAATATTGTTATTCTCTTCAATAATTAATTTAATAACTTCCAACCCACATTCATTAAAAACCTTGAGCAAACTTTCATGAAAATGGGTCCCAATATGCACATTGTTCGGAAATTTGTATACCCTTAAACCTTTGGGTACTATTCCCCTTTCCAAACATTTCTGTAAATATGCATTTTCAATACTTAAAGTTCTATGTTTCATAAGCATTTTATCTAATTTAACAAGTTTCATAGCATAAGTTTCATTATCAACATTATTATCGTTGTTAACACTATTCTTGTTGACATGAAAATGAATGTCCCTTTTGAGCCATTCCTCTGTAGGTTTATTTGTATGAGTAACTTTTGAATGTACAGTACCTTGCAAACTAGCTGACGAGTTTGCATTTCTCTTTGGGATAGCGCCCTTATCCCTTCCGTGAAAATTGCTTGATTCATCGCCGTTAGGAGTGTCCTGCAGCATACCAGGGGTGTTATTTGGGTTAAATTGAGTCCCTTCAAGAAGAACGCCGGCTCCGCTATCGTCGCCAATAAGCTGTCTCTTCCGCTTCCCCCTGTGAACGTCCTGCTCCTCGGTATCCTCGGCCATATCCATGGTGCGTTTGCTGCCAACAATGAGGTGGGTACATAGAGGAGTTAACAGGTCAATCAACTCTGTCAACTGGCCAATTAGTCTTCGTGTTTGGCCCGAATCCTCCTGCCCTGTAACACTCATACTTCCGGGTCCGGTTCACGATACAAGCGATCCCTCCTAACTCGACTATAGACCAAAAAACAAGGTGTAGGCACTCGAAAACAAACTAGTAAATCCAAAAAAAGTGCCCAGGTCCGCTTGTAGGTGTACCAAACAGTTTTATTTCACAGAATAAAATTGATCACTCAATAAAGTGAATCAATAGCAGCAATGTCTCAAACAAAATAAACGCTCTTAGATGCACTTTGAAAACTGCGTTTTCGTCAAAAAAGACTTCATCAGACAACATAAAAACCATATACACACGTTTAAATACTTGAATGAAGTAATTGAAAACTACTTGATTGGCTAAATTTCATTTCAGGAGGATTCGGGCCAAACACGAAGACTAATTGGCCAGTTGACAGAGTTGATTGACCTGTTAACTCCTCTATGTACCCACCTCATTGTTGGCAGCAAACGCACCATGGATATGGCCGAGGATACCGAGGAGCAGGACGTTCACAGGGGGAAGCGGAAGAGACAGCTTATTGGCGACGATAGCGGAGCCGGCGTTCTTCTTGAAGGGACTCAATTTAACCCAAATAACACCCCTGGTATGCTGCAGGACACTCCTAACGGCGATGAATCAAGCAATTTTCACGGAAGGGATAAGGGCGCTATCCCAAAGAGAAATGCAAACTCGTCAGCTAGTTTGCAAGGTACTGTACATTCAAAAGTTACTCATACAAATAAACCTACAGAGGAATGGCTCAAAAGGGACATTCATTTTCATGTCAACAAGAATAGTGTTAACAACGATAATAATGTTGATAATGAAACTTATGCTATGAAACTTGTTAAATTAGATAAAATGCTTATGAAACTTTGAACTTTAAGTATTGAAAATGCATATTTACAGAAATGTTTGGAAAGGGGAATAGTACCCAAAGGTTTAAGGGTATACAAATTTCCGAACAATGTGCATATTGGGACCCATTTTCATGAAAGTTTGCTCAAGGTTTTTAATGAATGTGGGTTGGAAGTTATTAAATTAATTATTGAAGAGAATAACAATATTCAAAAGGAACTAGGGACTGCTATTGCTAATCTTGATGCATGTATCACTACTGATTTAGTTCATAACATCAAGGAAGAAAATGACAGGTATTTTCGTATTAGAAGAAATATCGACATTAAATGTGAGGATGTGTTACAGAGAAAATGGGAAAGCTGCAAAGAGATATTAGGGAATACTGAAACCACACGTGTTACCCAAAACCCAATAACCAGACGAGTTACAACACACGTAATGGGACAAGGAACAATTACAGAAGAGATGTACAATATAACAATAGACAAAAGTTGAATGAGGAAAATGAATGGTATACAACAGATTATGATGTTGATTTCCCTCCCTAGGGAATAGGGGATACGACAGGAAAGTAATAATGAACATGGAGGAAATTTTCAGAGGTGGGGGTAAGACGGCAGGAGATTTTACTAGATACCCTGGGCTTGGTGGGTCATTTCAATGACTCTGATGAAACAATGAGCAACATTGTCAAACACACTTATGACAATTTTACTATATATAATTTTAGTGCATTAAAATTAAATTCAAACCACTTTTCACTATTAAGCAAAGGATTAAAATATATACCAAATAGAAAGGGAGACTATACACGTACTATATTAGATGTGAAGTTATTTACTAGGAAGATCAATTTAGAAGTAATGGCCTCTAAAATGGGCTTTAATAAAGATAGAAGGATTGAGAATAAATTGAGGAGAAAGTCCATATACAACCCACCCTTATACCCTCAGATCAAGAATTTTGAAAATATTATGGTTGATTTAGTGAGAAATAAACATAGTGGATATTGGGTCCATCATAACTTAAGTAAAGAGGAGAATGACATATTAATGGAATTGAGTAATAATGCTTCGCTGAGGGTTATGAAACCTGATAAGGGTGGTGGGGTCGTCATTATGGACAAAATACTGTACGAAAGTAAAATGAACACTATCTTAAGGGATGAAATAAAGTACACAGAGGTTTCACATAATGAAATTAATGTAGCGCATCATAGGATAGATTCTATTCTGCAGGACTTATTGACAGAAAATACAATTGATGAAACAACTTTGAAATATTTAGAAGTAAAGAAACCAAGGGTGGCCACCATATTCGGCATACCGAAGATACATAAGGATATGCTGAACCCACCCCTCAGACCTATAGTTTCAGCTGAGGGATCCAAAACAGCCCCTTTAGCTAAGTTTATAGATGTTAAGACCAAACATATATGGATTAATAACAAGTTAATTTTAAAAGACTCTTGGGATTTATTAGGTGAACTCAAACAGGACTTGTTTAGAGAGGATATTAGATTCATCACAATAGATGTCATAGACCTGTTTGGAAGTATACCACATGCAGAGGGTATGAGTCTTTTTGAAGAAGCAGTGTTTGAAGATGTTGATTTGAGTCTTAATGATAAAGTAGCAAGTGTGATTTTTATGGACACTGTGTTAAAATATAATTTCATTATGTTTGGCGGGGAGTGTTATCAACAGAAGGCGGGGGTATCTATGGGGGCCGCGTGTGCCCCCACTTTTGCCAATATCGTACTGTCGAAATGGGAAGAGCAGTTCATCATCAATTGCGAGTATAAGGAACTATGGACATTGTACCACAGGTTCTTAGACGATATTGTTATTTTTTGGATTGGGAGTGAGGCAAAATTCTTGGAATTCATGGATTACATCAACCATACTACCAACTATTTGAGGTTCACCTATACTATTAGTAGAGAATTTTTGAAGTATTTGGATATAGAAGTATACAAAAATTAGGTAAATTTGAGAGTAAGGTGTATAGGAAGGAAACCTATGTCAATTCATACTTACATTATAATAGTGCCCACCCATATCACAGTAAAAAGAACATTGTCAAAGGACAATTTGTACGAGGTTCCCGAATGACATCTAATGATGTAGACTTCCAGGAAGAATGTTCTTTGTTACATAAAATGTTTAGGGAACGTGGTTATCCAGATGAATTTATAAGCAAATTAAGAAAAGAAGTAGAGGATGGAAGACTGGATAGATTTAAACCTATTTTGGGCAAGGGCAATGAAACTAAAATGGGGTTTGGGCAACCTGCAGAAAGTAATAGTAATGAGAATAACCAAGCTAATTATAAGAGAAGCTTAGTTTTGGAATATAATAATTCCAACACAAAATTATGGGACATCTTTAGAAAAGAATGGAACAAATTTAGTACTATAACGGACATTGAAGAGATAACTAAAATGACACCCAAGATAGTATTCAAAAATCCACCTAATATAGGAAATATACTTGAAAGAGGTAAGAAAAGAGACAAGGAAGGTATAAATAGGAGGTTGGGGACATATAAGTGTGGAAGATGTCATCAGTGCCCATACATTATGGATAAGTCGGAGATATATATTGACAGTAGGAAAAAAGAATTACAAGTAAGGCCCATTATAATTGTGAAAGTAGGGGGGTTGTGTACATAGCTATTTGTCAAATTTGCCAGTCTTTTTATGTAGGAAAGACTGAGAGATGTTTGAAACGCAGAATTTATGAACATTATTATGACATCTCCAAAGCAAAAAGTACCAATGCATTATACAAACATAGCAATGTATGTCCTGGAGCTAGATATGAATTTTTTGTGTTGGACCAGGTTAAACCTGACAGTAGGGGAGGATTATGGGAAGAAATCCTCGAAAATAGAGAGTTATGGTGGCAGGTTTACTTGGATTCCAACAATATTCCAGGAATGAATGAGTTTTTAACAATTACACCCCTATTAAAAATAAGGGCCAATAAATTATAATGTAATTCCAACTGTGGACACTAGAGGGCATTTGAACATTGTGGATCTCCAGCATTTTTTAATTCTATACATATATTATTTACTTAATCAGTGGTTAAAATGGTTCTTTTAAAACAGTCTTTTTAAACTGTTTTTTTAACTTTTTGTGATATAAGTTACAATATATCCATATATATAACAATTTATAACAAGTATTTATTTTGGATCAGTTTTTAAGATGAAGGTTGTTTTTAACACATGAGTTTTTAACAAAAGCACGTAGCACTTTATGACATAGTCATTAATATTAATGAATTAAATGAGGTACCGAAATGATAGGTGTGTTTGAAATGAAATTTAGCCAATCAAGTAGTTTTCAATTACTTCATTCAAGTATTTAAACGTGTGTATATGGTTTTTATGTTGTCTGATGAAGTCTTTTTTGACGAAAACGCAGTTTTCAAAGTGCATCTAAGAGCGTTTATTTTGTTTGAGACATTGCTGCTATTGATTCACTTTATTGAGTGATCAATTTTATTCTGTGAAATAAAACTGTTTGGTACACCTACAAGCGGACCTGGGCACTTTTTTTGGATTTACTAGTTTGTTTTCGAGTGCCTACACCTTGTTTTTTGGTCTATGTTCATATTTGTTTCCATTCAGATTCATCATATATAAGTTAATTTAAAGGCTGCAGTAGCACAAGTTTTTTTTCCTGTTAAATTAGCAATTCCTTTAAGTAGGGGGTGAAAGGGAGGAAGTGTTTTGTTAAGTGACTTGTACTTGGTCACATAGTACGCTAACAGAGTCAGAGTCTATCAGGCAGGAATGCCATAGAGTTAGTATATGGAAAATACTTAAAAGTGACTTCCGAATGTAAGCAGACTAGCGATTCACAGAGTTTGATTCTGACAATCCAGAGAGATTAACTAAACAACAGCATTGTTGTACAGTACAACTGGATGAAAATAAAAAAAAATATTTAAATCAGACATTTAAATAACTGCAATTTTACTTGTAACATATCAGAAAAATAGAGTGCAACTATAACATCTGACCTTACATAAGCATGCCACAAGTGTGACAGCTTAATAGCCTATTCACTTCCCTTTGAGAACACAGCTTTCAAGAAATAAATGTTCAGAATGGCTTTGAGTTTCACAGCTGTAAAGTGAATATTTTAGTGTGCAAGTCTGCAGCAACTACTGTGAAGAATACGTACTCAATGTATCAGACTAAAGCTGGATTTCAGCCTGGAATTTCAGTCACAGCATTAAAGCTGGCCCTGTAAGCAAGAGATCTACCAAAACTGAAGGGAAAAACAGGCAAGAGGAGACAATTTAAGCATTAAGAGATGTTACTATGGCAGAATATCATAGGGGTGAACGGATAGCTGCCCAGGACAACCTCAACCCATCTAACAGAATGTGAGATCAGGGTGTGTGTAAAACACCCCATGTATTTTATTTGCCTTTAAGGCTGAAAAGCACGCTGTCTGCTTAAGTGACTTTCTCAGAGTCACACAGGAGGCAAGTGAAGGTAGAAAGAATCAAACCCCACATTCCTGACCACAAGAAGGAGCTCATTAAATACCTTCAAAGCTTCTTCCCCAACAAGTAGAAATGTTACACATGGGACATTTTCATGTTTCACGGCTGTTCCACTCACACTGAGGAGAAAATGGTTTTATGCATCAACAGCTTTCATTTTTTTTCCAAGTTGTCCTATAGTGAGAGATTTCCTTTGGATTGCAGTTAGGCAGGTTTTTCTACCTGCACATTATACATCTGCACTTTAGATACACAAACTTTTAAACAAATGCAGTTCTTCTCTTTTGCAAGTACTTCCAGACATCTGCAGACATATTTCTTCATTTCTGATACCATGTAACATCTGGATTACTGCCATAGTACCCAGTAAACACAGACACTGTGGACTTGCTTCTTTCTCCTTGAGGTGTTTATTCTTGAAGGAATATGTACCTCAAAGATTGGAACTCACTGAAGTCATTCAATAGTGAGCTTGGTATTGTGAATTGTAGTCTAAACGCTTTAAATTTTACTAATACATTTTTGCGGTACCTTCTTTGCAGCCTCCTGCAACTGACAAGGGGTTGACATTTGTCAGATCATATAGTTTGCCTTATTTGGAGTAATGATCAGAACAGTTTGATTTTTAGCATCTATTACCAAGATTGGACTGTAAGGGATTTCTCGTTTAGTTAAAAACTGCTACTCTACCTGGACGTTAGCACAGAGGATAAAGGGTCTGACTTGTTAATGAGCTGCTGCATGCGCGATTTGAATATTTCCAACTTCATTTACCTACTGTGCAACCATGGCCAAGTCACTTAACCAGAAAGTGCTTTGGCCTAAACTCCTTCATGGTCTCCCAGACTGCATGCATAACAAATAACTATGAACCTGTGGTTGTTTTTTGCCAGCCATTCCCTATAGCATAGCTGATCCAGTTCAGGAAATGCTATGGCAATATCATTAGCACACCAATTTTAAACACAACATAAGACATGTATTCAATGGGGCAATGAATTTGTAAAATGCAAAGCTGTTTCCCAACAGCAGCATCTACATTAGTTATAACTGTTAATGTGGAGTTATTCAGATGATTTTTACTTGTGCAGAGACTGACTACTGACTTACCATATCCTATCAGGTGGTTAGTACTTCGTATGCTCTCATCATAAATACTCTTCTATTTAAACTGTGCTACATGTCTTGGTCTTAGAGTGTGATTTTAGTGATTTTTATACAACTTCATGTAGTTCATTCAAACCTACCAATAAAGTACATGTAATTTACTTCTTCATAACTATAATGGGTGTACATGGTCAACAAAGTGGCTATAAAGAGTTGTGGATGAAAGTAACTTATACTCTTATCTTCGTTTTTAAACAGTTCTTACTCTGGCTTTAAATGATTAGTTTGCATGTGAGTGACAATTAAGCTGGAATACTTTACTATGACTACTGTGTGTTTGCTAGAAGCATATTTAAAATGTTACTGTTATTTTTTTTATACTGACATCCAAGAAGGATACAGTCAACAACGTACCTATAATTGCTTGGTTTTGGGGGTGTCAGTGGATAAAAATGACTGGCTTTGTTAAGCTGATAAAGTTAAAAGGTTAGTCTGCCTTTGCAGAACTAGTGTGCATTTGTAACAAAACAATTTGGAATACTTTACTATGTCCATTTTTATCACAATCAGACATGTAATGTGTACACAGTCAAAATGGCCACAACTGATCAATAATGATACTGGTCTGTTATAATGACAGCAGTTTGAGGAGGACTTTTATGGTTAAAATGTTCTGAAATGTGTACTTTGCCATTATTGGTTATTATATTTTGTTTTTACTGCTCACTGGAAAAAAATGTTCAAAACGACACATTTAAAACGCATGCAAATGAATGTTGCTATATTGAACAAGAAACATAAAACATCAGAAAGATGAATCCAAAAGAAAATGTATGCATTTATACACGATTCTAAAATGTGTGCAGTGGGCTCAAGGTTTGAAAACAGCCTGGGGCCCAAGGTGCACTTACACCACTGACAGATGGCAAGCATTAAATCCATTAAACAATGGAACTAGATTAAGTATTGTGGTATCAACTTTACTTGCTGAAAACAGACTTAACTGTACAGATGAAAATAAACTAATACTTTGTGCAATACTGACACCGTACAATCACTGCTGTATTACATGCTAAAAAAGACTTGATTATGTATCCTCACCAAGTATTATTCAGACTTGATTACACAATTAACTGCCTTGAGAAAACAAAATTGAAGTTAGTGAATGCTGCAGTAGTTATTTACATAATATGCTATACCCTACAAGTCAGTGTTTAGTTGTAATGCTTTACAAACTACTTTTAGCAATACATTTTTTTCTAAACTTGTTTACGGTGCCTGGGTGTAACCTTCTTATTTGACTAGTCTTCAAATTACACAGCACATTTCAGCATATTACTTTTGATGTACCTGGCAGAATCATCTACGTTAGCTGTAAGAGTGCTGTGACATTTATTTAAGGTTAGAAAGCTTAAAGATCATGTGCAAAGTTTTTGTTTGTTAGTGGCAAAGTAGCTGAAGAAAGGGCTGTCAACATAAGATGTGTACTTACGTAATGGAATTTGTTACAACTTTAATAATTTAGAATTAAAAGTACAAGCTTTATGTATATATGCTGCGTGCCATTCATACACAAATGCAGAAATCACATCATTATGCCAGTAGCATGACGACGATTTACTGGGTGAATGTATGTGGTGTAATACAGTGGATATAAAAAGTGTACACACCCCTATTGAAATGCCAGGTTTTTGTGATATAAAAAAATGAGACCACAATAAATCATTTCAAAACTTTTTCCACCTTTAATGTGACCCACAACTTGCACAATTCAATAGAAAAACAAACAAATCTGTTAGGGGGAAAAGTATAAAAAATAACAATAAGCTGGTTGCATAAGTGTGCACACCCTTAAGCTAATACGTGGTTGAAGCAGCTTTTAATTTAATTACAGCATTCAGTCTTCTTGGGTAGTAGTCTATCAGCATGACACATCTTGACTTGGCAAATTTGCCAACTCTTCCTTGCAAAAGTGCTCCAAATCTGTCAGATTGCGAGGGCATCTCTTGTGCACAGCCCTCTTCAGGTCACCCCACAGATTTTCTATTGGCTTTAGGTTTGGGCTCTTGGTGGGCCATTCCAAAACTTTAATTTTTTTCTGATGAACCCATTCGTTGGTTGATTTGGATGTATGCTTGGGGTCATTGTCGTGCTGAAAGGTGAAATTCCTCTTCATCTTCAGCTTTCTAGCAGACGCCTGAAGGTTTTGGGCCAAAAGTGACTGGTATCTGGAGCTGTTCATAATTTCCTACACCTTGACTAAAGCCCCAGTTCTAGCTGAAGCAACCTCAAAGCATGATACTGCCACCACCATGCCTCATCTTGGGGATGGTGTTCTTTTGGTGATGCGAAGTGTTGTTTTTTTGCACCAAACGTACATTTTGGAATTGGGGCCAAAAAGTTCAACCTTGGTCTCATCAGACCATACCACATTTTCCCACATGCTTTTGGGAGACTTGATGTATTGTTTTGCAAATTTTAGCCAGGCTTGGATGCTTTTCTGTGCAAGAAAAGGCTTCCATCTTGCAACCCTACACCATAGTCCAAACATATGGGGAATACGGGAGATTGTTGTCACAAGTAGTAAAAACAGTACTTGCCAGAAAATTCCTGCAGCTTCTTCAGTGTTGCTGTAGGTCTCTTGGCAGCCTCCCTGACCAGTTTTTGTCTTGTCTTTTCATCAATTTCAAATGGACATCCAGTTCTTTGCAACATCACTGTTCTCCCATATTTTCTCCACTTTTTGATGACTGCCTTCACTGTGTTCCATGGTATATCCAATGCTGTGGAAATATTTTTGTACCCTGCTCCTGACTGATACCTTTCAACAATGAGATCACTTAGATGATTTGTAAGCTCTCTGCAAACCATGGCTTTTGCTGTAGCAGGCAAGTGAGTAAATGCCAGAAAAATCGTACTAGGACAGCTGAACTTTATTTGGGGTTAATCAGAGTCTCTTTAATTGATGGCAGGTGTGTACCGAAGAAGACTGAATGTTGTAATTAAATCAAAAGATGCTTCAATAAAGTATTAGTTTAAGGGTGAGCACACACACAATGCAACCGGCTTATTTTATGTTTTTTTTATTTTTTATACTTCTTCCCCTAACAGATTTGTGTTTTTCAATTTAACAGTACAGGTTATAGGCCACATTAAAGGTGGGAAAAGTTTTGAAATGACTTATTGTGGTCTCTTTTTTTCATATCACAAAAACATAGCATTTTAATAGGGGTGTGTACACTTTTTATATCCACTGTAGATGTCAATTACAAGGTAAATAAAAATATGAAAAAAGACAGTCACACACAGCTAGTAGCATACAGATAAAAGAAGACATTTAATGATTACTACTATTCCTCATTAAATATTCCTATTGTCAATGCATCTGTTCCATAATGTTGTTTTTGCTTCCCTTTCACTTGTATTCAGTCAGTTTCTGGTTTCTCTAAAAACTGGAGAAAAAAAGACTGCAACAATGACATCATCTATTCTGTATCTAACATACTTATTTCAGAGCAAATGGGCAAAGTCAGCATTAAAAAAAAACTGTCCACAACTACACATAGTCTGGAAGTTAAGCCAGGAAATCTTCCTCTCAAAAAAACATCACATTACACCTTTCCCAAGCACAGAGCACAAAGGATGTGAGCAATTAATGAGATTTCTAAAATATAATTTTCATATAAAAAAATCATCATTCCATGAAAAAAAAAAAAAAAAAGTACACAAAATGCCAATGAAAACCAATGGACTTGTTGTTAAGATGCAAATGGACGCCATGCACAGCATTCTGTTTCATTCTTTCTGAAAGAGAAGGGAGAATCTTGTAAAATGTCTAATAATGAGTAGTTAACCTGGACAAGGATCTTTATGCAATTATTAGTGTACTACACTTTTGAGAATGTATGGCAAATGCCATGCCCATTCTGATAAGAGTTCAAACTGGAAAACACTGCATTTACTGTATGCCCAATTTGACTCTGATACTATGGGAGAGGCTAAACAGCAGATCTGATAATTAAAGTACTCTGTATTCTAGTCAGGTTAATAAGTAATTAGCCTTACAGTCTGGAGAAAATGAGCGCAGAAAATATAACAGTTTGTAATTTTCAGAATTTATGACAAAGGTCAGAGTTAATGGGATCCTAAAGACTAAAACCCAAATCACGGAAATACTTGGAAAACAAACTCAAGAGATTCTAATTTAGAAGAGGGTAAGGTAACCTGCAAACAAATGTCTATCTTCTTCTTCTTTAGGCTTTTCCTGATTAGGGGTCACCACAGTGGATCACCTGTCCGCTCATGATTGTCAGTGGAGTTTTAAAATGTTGAGTTGCCAGCCCAGCGCCCAACCTTCCACAGAACTATACATCTGCTAAAAATGTAGACCATTCTTACAGGGAAAATGCAGACAGGACAAGTTACCATGAAATATCATTAACAGAGTATGACAACAGTAATGGCAGATGCCAGGGAGGAAAATATGAGTCAGATTACTGACAGACTGCATAGATAACATTAACAGCAACCAATATCAAAACATATAGATAGAAACTAAATCACAAACTGAATTTAGGGGTGGCCTCTCCCTGTAACATTGTCTTCTTGTACTTCTCCCTTTCAGCATCAGATAAGACATTGTTCACCAAGATATCCAGAGTGCAAAACTGTGTTGTCCCCCCGTCAGCGTTTTCAGCCGTCTGGTATATCCAGAGGGGAAAAACAGTTACTTGGGCTAATAAGGCTCTCCACCAATTATATAGTGCTACAATATGCAGATGAAAGAATATGCTGATGAACAGGTTGTAATGTGCTGCAACAGGAATGAGAGCCATGTTTCACCCCTTCCCACCCTCATTTTCACCCCTCTATAGTGTGTTAGACTTTCAGCTACATAAACACATCCACCTTGATGCTTCAATTATTCTTTCATACTCTTTAAGGCAATAAATCTTTCTTTAGTTATTCCTGCCTCGAACCATAGATATACCTATTCACTATTTACTTCTCCTGTTGTACCCAACAAGCATACATCAAAGAATACAGCACAAATATTCTGAAGTTTACCAGCATGGTTATCATCATCATTATTCTCTTTTTTTATGGGTGGTAGACACCAAGTACCTCCATGTAAACAAAGTCAGACAAAGCTGCAACTCATCTTATCTTGTACTGTACTGATAACACCAAACAGTTGTATCATACCTCACAAGTGAATCTAATTATCTTATAAATTTCTTTCTAACATTCCCTGGCAAACGGCTTTTTCCTTAACAGACAGCTGTTGCTATTCTACATCTTTCTTAGTTAATCCTAGCAAGTGACACACCTACATCCCGGTCTCAATGATATTCATATTCCTAATATTTGTAAACTGTAACCTTCCACAACACTAACAGTCATTAAGCACATAAAGGATTAGAACTAGCTCTCATGGGTGCTAACACATTCAATAATAAATGAATTTCTTTTGAAGTGTGGCTTCAAGAAGATGACCCTAACAGTCCATCACTGAAAATTTGCACACAGAATAAACTATCCCTAAACCTTTATTATGCAATCCTTATAAATTATGAGGTACAACAGACCTGGTATCAGCATAAACGGAGCACGTGCTTCTTGTCAAAATTCAGCACATATTTTTAGGCCAAACTAATACACAGGAACAAGATTACATTAAAGAAGAAAGCTCAAAATTGCTGCTGAATGAAGTCTTTAATTGAGATGGTACAAAACCTTCCATAGATGCTGGACAGATCACTACTAAATAATCTGAAGGAATATTATCATAGGCAACTTTAATATGAATTGGGAAGAAGCAATGAAATAGCAGCTAGAAAGGGCCACAAACCCTCCATGGCTTAACCCAACTTTTGTGAATTGTAACTGGACCAAACAAAGTATAGGAATTACACTCTACACTCTTCATGGTATAGTTCTAATACCTCAGTGTTAATACAATAAACAGTGGACCCACCTAACAAAGTGACCGGTGTTCCACTGCCAAAAGTTGTTCATACTAATAGAAAAAAGAAAATTCCATTAACATCAACAGAAAGAATTTTTAGAGTTGAAATTTAACTTTTATTTGAACTCAATAGGATCTGGGATCTCCTCTATCAAGGTAGAAGTTAAACTATTTTTCTCAAGCCTACTCAACTCTACTAGAACCATTTATCTTAACAGGGTCATACCTAGTCCTGGCATATTCCTGGTATAAAAGAAAGAAGAAAAAATAATGAGAACTAGGGATGAAGCCTGACAACTATGGAATACAACTAAAAAACAATCTCAACAGCCCATCCATTATCTGCAGAAATCCTGCACAGTGAACATCTAATACTGTCAAAGCATTCGACCTATATCAAAAAGCTAACATTCCATGGCCTCCCAGCCTAAGCTTTACTGGAAGATAATTGAAGACGAAAAGTTCTACATCTACAGCTGTAACTCCATGTACTCTTCTTTCAACTTTCAACTCTGGCCTGGCAAACAAAAGGCTGCTTAACAAAGTTTTGGCAAAATCTATTAGCCTGAAGTCATGTTTTGGTAAACCTTAACTCAAAAGACCCACTTGTTTTCCCCACAAAGGAAAATGTTGGCTTTGGGCTGTGTCTGTCTGTCTGTGTGTGTGTGTGGGGGGGGGGGTCTGGGTGTACCAACTGTGAGGTCACACCACACTGGGAAAATAAGAAAACAAGGGGTCTTTGTCTACCTGATTTCACTGAAACTTGTAATCTTCAATCCACTAGGTTTTGCCATGTTGCAGAGATGCCATTTCTCCCCTTCAGCCTCCCTCAACTAGTCACAGTAGAAATGCTAATCACACTAAAGCCAGCTCAGCCTCCATATACATTTTTAAGCACACTGGGAAAAAAACATTTGAAAGACAGCCAAGTATAGCAGTTAGAATCTCACCTCAGCCTCAAGACAACTCTTACTGATTGCAATAAACTTATGCCACTTTTGTATACTATAAAGTGAGCAGTCTACAAATACACTGGCATCACTTTATTTATTTCACATTTGTTAACTGGGTTGGTCCAATTGAGCATATGACCATTTTCAGAGAAGACCCGAGGAGAAAAGCTCGAAAAGGAATTCTTACAAAAATAACACAGTTACAGTATTAATTAGATAACATACAGTCCAGTAACAATGTAGAATCCACGGTGGTGGTGCTGCGGTAGCGTTGTCGCCTCACAGTAAGACGCTGACCGGTTCGACTCTCAGCTAGAGCGTCTTCTGCGTGGAGACATGCGTGAATGGGCGTACCTTCGTTGAAGGTTGTGCGTTAGGGCTGGCAACTCAGCACGTAAAAATCAACTGCCAATCACTAGCGGACCGGAGTTCCACTGTGGCGACCCCTAACCAGGAAAAGCCGAAAGACACAACAACAACAGTCCAGTAACAACGTAGCATAATTGTTGACTATATATATATATATATATATATATATATAGGGGTATCACACAAGTATTCATAATATGAGAAGAAAGTACAAGGAGGAGTATGCAATTAGCAGTCAAGTATTTTTAAGCTAAGTAGGTCTGACAAACAGAAAAGAAAGAATGAGAGAGAGAGTGGTGAAGTTGGGATCTTGACAGGGACAGATCTAATTTTTCTGGAAGAAGTGTTTTTGTTCTTTTTTGAAACAGTTTGTTTGTGTGATGTTACAGAAGTTAGAGGGGAGGTTGCGCCAGACTTTTGTTATGGATGATTCATATAAGAGATTGCCTATGTTCATTTTGGGTGTGCATGTTCCTAGAAGTTGTTTATCTGTACTGCGAAGGGGCCGAGGGGAGTAGCAAGTAACTAGATTGGCGAGAGAGGGACAAGCAGTTGGTTTGTTTAGTACAAGGTGTGTTATATGTAGCTGGGACAGTTTTAGAAGGTGGGAGAATTCAAGCCATTGTAGCTTATGGAGAGCTATGCAATGGTGGGTAGAGTTAGGTAAGTTGGCTGCAAATTTGGCAATTTTATTGTAGGTTTGTTCAAGCCTGGCCATTAGAGAGGACTGAAGGTTGGTAAGATCCCTCATAAGATCCTCCAAAGCTAGCTGCGAAAACAAAATCACCACTGATTCTAACGGCAACCACAAAGCATTCTATAGCTATGTCAAGAATCTCAATGGCAACACCCAGATCTGCTCTGAGTTACAGCACAACAGCATGAAAATTATAGAACCAACTGATATTGCCAACATCCTGGCAGATAGGTTTAGTGCTAACTTTACCCCCCTCTCACCCCCTAAAGAGCCCATAGCTATACAAGAAGAATGCAGAATATCCCTGTAATCATATTCATGCAGGTAAAAGCTGCACTCTCTAAAACCAAAAACACAGCATCCATGGGACCGGACAACATCCCAGGCTGCGTTTTATATGAACTTCAGAACGAACTGGCTCCCCACCTAAGCACCATGTTCAATCATAGTCTCACGTCAGGCTTTGTGCCCACTTTGCAAGGCCATGGAACGTATCTTCATGGAACTCAAACAAAGACATTGGTAACCTCCAAACTCTGGATCCCACCCAGTTCGGGTTTGTGAAAGGCAGATCATGCCTTCTGAACCTGATCGACTTCTTTGAGGCAGTCACCAAAGTCATAGACGAGGGTAAGGTGGTACACAGCTTATCTTGACCTCACCAAGGCTTTCGACACCATCCCTATTCTGGAATTATAGCTAAACTCACTAAACTAGGTATAAATCCCTACGTCACAAGATGGGTTGCCAACTGGCTCACTGACAGAACCCACACTGTAAAAGTTGCAGACTCCAAATCTGACTTCAGACCAGTGACAAGTGGTGTAGCACAGGGTTCAGTCCTGGGACCTCTCCTGTTTGGTATCTACTTCTCTGAAATACAGGCTAACACAGATGGCCTCTGGCTAACGAAGTTCGCAGATGACTGCAAACTAGGAACCATAGTCGAGTCCCCAAATGATGTGGACATCCTACAGAAGGGCCTCACTGAGACAGATGCCTGGTGTCAGAGGCATGGCCTCAAGCTCAATGCCAAGAAGTGCACTGTCATCCCCTTTGGTAAAAACTCTGTACCCATGAACTACCACATAGGTAGCAGTCTACTCAACACCAAATGTGTATTAAGAGACCTTAGGACCCAGGTGGACAGTAGTATCTCCTTTGATAATCATCGCCACAGTAGTCAGAAGTCCTTCTACATGGCACACCTCATCACAAAAGGGTTCTCATCCAGGAAAAAAGAGGTCATTGCTCCCCTCTACTCGACACTCATTAGACCCATTATAGAGTACAACACCCCTTTTGGAATGTACCTCACAAGACATTTGCAGCAGCTGGAAAGGCCATAGAAGTGCCTCACAGAGAGGATTACTTGCCTCAAACAGATGCCCTACACTGACCGTCTCAAAAAACTCCAGCTTTACTCTGTAGCATATCGCCTAATCTGAGGAGATCTCTGCCTAACATATAAAGCTATGTTAAAGCTAGAGCTGTTGGACATGCTACACCTAAAGACATCCCAGTCCCTCCGAGCTGCACGCTCTAGGGAACTAAACCTTGTCACCACAATAAACAGGACATGCTGGAGGAACAGATTCCTGTCCCAGAGACATCCTATACACTCTGGAACAAGCTACTCATCTATGTCAAGCAAAGTTCCTCATTAGCACTCTTCAAAAACAATCTTGATAAGTGGATGGGAAATAGGAAATACACCCCTGGGATCACTTCTGTGACTGCTGGACAGGGGCACAGGAAATTAACTTTCTTGGGTGGCGTAAGTCAGGAAACCTTGTTGGCTAGGCTTACTTAGGCCCTTGGCCAATAGCCTAGTACCTACCTATGAACCTAAGAACTAATCACTAATGCTCAATACCTTTACTTCTTGTCAGTTTTGCCAGAAGCATCTCCTTCTGCTGGTATGACTACATTTTATCCAACATGGGTCTTGTGGCCTCTTTCTAGAGGCTAAATTAGGAGCTTAAACTTGATGCACCCTCTCATTTAACAAATCCTCCTGTGGAACAGCAGGGCCAATTATGTATTTTTGCTCTCATAGTAAATACAGTTCACTTCCTCAGACTTCTCCAGTACTGCAAAAAAATAGAAGTTATGTCCTTACCATAACGTTCCATGTGGAGTGTTCATCTCGCCTTTGTTCTTACACATGGGTTCGGAGCCGATCCTCGGCTCCGTGCCGGCCTCTTGCAAGCTCTGCATCGAGAAGAAGCTCGAGACAATCTAATACCAACAATCCCCCTCTGCCTTTACCTCAGATCTAGTTTGCAAGCAAACCAATCTCCAGAGAGAGCACATTCATACTTACATCACATATGCCCAGAAATAAGAATCTATACATAACAATATATATAGAAGACAAATAGACATATATATATATATATATATATATATATATATATATATATATATATATGCCAACTATGTACACAATATTTGCAGCAGCAGTAGCAGGATGTTCCTGGCCAGGCATCAAAAGAACGTTCTTCTTAGGGCGGGAGGGTGGGAATGTAAGAACAAAGGCGAGATGAACACTCCACATGGAACGTTATGGTAAGGACATAACTTCTATATGTGATAGTGTTCAATCTCGCCGTTTGTTCTTACACATGGGTAGCGTCCCTAGCTCCTTGTTCCTGAGGAACTCACGGAAGGACGTTCTTGAGCACAGTGGAACCAAAGGTTGCCCTGTCCCTAGAAGCCTTGTCTACCTTATAATGAGAAATGAATGTATGTGGCTTAGACCAAGTAGCAGCCGCACAAATAGCGTCCAGTGGTAGGCGGGCTGCATGAGCCAAAGATGTAGACACTGATCTTGTGGAATGTCCTTTGGGTTTGTGCAAAAGGGTTTGATTTGAAGAATCGTAGACATAGATTATACAATCCGTTAACCACTTAGAAAGAGTTCTTTTGGTAACTGCTAGTCCTTTCCTGCTATCAGCAGAAGCCACAAAGAGTTGATCAGTTTTTCTGTGATCTTTTGTTCTATCCAAGTAAAATCTTAGTTGTCTGTGAACATCTAATTTGTGTAACATATACTCCATTTTGTTGGAGTGGTTTTGAAGAAAGTGGGTAATTCAATGGACTGATTAATATTGTTAATAGAACACACTTTAGGGAGGAAGGATGAATTGGTTCAAGAGAAACTCTGTCAGAGTGAAAGATCAAATAAGGGTGCTTGATGGAGAGAGCCTGAAGTTCAGATACTGCCTAGCGGAAGTAATGGCTACCAAAAGAGAGTCTTCCAGGACAAAAATTTTAATGGGCAAGAAGAGGCAGGTTCAAAGGGGGCAACATTAATTTAGATAACAACAAGTTTAGACTCCAAGGTGACGTAGGAGATCTGACTGGTGGTCTAATATGAAAAACCCCTTTTAAAAGGCTTTACAAAGTCTGTGAGCCATAACAGGAGCTCCACATTCTTCCACATGGAAATTTGAAATGGCAGCCAATTGAACTCTTAGTGTAGCAGGAGAAGCACCCTGATGGAATAAGTCCGTTAAAACTCTAATATTTTATTCAAAGGAGCTATAAAAGGATCCACTTGGTGTGTATTCGCCCAGAATACAAATCGCTTCCATTTACTAGAATATGTTTTAGTAGTGGAAGCTTTATGAGAAGCCACCAATATATCCTGGACTGCTGGTGACAAAAGATCAGACCTGGCTAAGTTGGGAATTGGAGCAGCCAAGCTGCTAGATGGAGGGACAGGAGCGGGATGGGGAGCCCCTGACGAGTGAGTCAATAGATCTGGCTCTGGGTCCAGAATCCAGGGTCCCCGAATGCAGTGTGTCTTCAGGAAGGGAAACCAAATTTGACGAGGCCAGAATGGGGCAATGAGGATTATTGTCCTGTGTAGATTTCTGGCTTTCTGGAGAAACTTTGGTATCAGAGGAAATGGAGGAAATGCGTACAGGAGTCCCGGGGGCCAATCGTGAACCAGTGCGGCCCTGGGGACTTCCCCTGCAGGGGGTAATAGGGCAAAGTAGCTCCTGCATTTGGCATTCATTGGAGACGCAAACAGATCGCAGGAAGGCTGGCCCCACGTGCGAAAAATCCTTTTCGCTACTGACTGTTTTAGGGACCACTCGTGCGGTAACAGAATTGCTCTGCTCAGCCTGTCGGCTATGACGTTGGATGACCCCCGGGATGTGCGTTGCTATTAGAAAGCGACCCGTGGACTCCGCCCACTGCCAGATTCTCATGGCCTCTCTGCATAGCTGATAGGATTTGGTTCCCCCTTGCTTGTTTATGTACCAGACTACAGACATGTTGTCCGTCTGAACTGCAATAGTTCCCAGAGGAAGAAGGGGAGCAAAGTGTTGCAACGCTAGAAACACTGCCCTCAACTCTAGAACATTGATGTGCAGAGTGTACTCCAAATTGGTCCATTCGCCTTGGACTGTCTGTCCCTGAAAGATGCCCCCCCACCCTATCAGGGAAGCGTCCATGGTCACCGTAACTGTGGGCGTGGGTAGCACAAACGGTCTCCCCTTGGAAAGGTTGCAAGTTTGAAGCCACCAGTTTAGATCTGTTTTGCATGTCTTCGTTATAAGAATCTCGTGTGTTAGAGGTAGTTGTTGAAACGACCATTGTGCAAACAGTAGCCATTGTAGGACTCTCATGTGCAGCCTTCCCAAGGGTATTGCAATAAGGGAGGCTGACATGAGTCCCAACACCTTCAGTACCAG
Organism: Protopterus annectens; assembly: GCF_019279795.1. Lineage (NCBI taxonomy): Eukaryota > Metazoa > Chordata > Ceratodontiformes > Protopteridae > Protopterus > Protopterus annectens. The sequence continues at coordinate 1,444,546,167 of NC_056729.1, read as the reverse complement.
TTTTGCAGGAGATTTCCTTGACAAGAGTAGAAGACGTATATGAGTCTGAAGTGATAGTATCCTTTCTGGGGGAAGTCTTAGAATTAACTGACGTGTGTTTAATTCTGCTCCTATGAACAAGATATTTTGTGATGGCTGAAGTAAGGATTTTCCGAAGTTTACGGAAATCCCTAGGTGAACACACAGTTGAAGAGTAAAGTCTCTGGCCTGTAATAGTTGACGCTGGGTGGTGGCAGAAAGGAGCCAGCCGTCCAGATACGGAAACACCTGGAATCCTTGGCGTCTCAAGTGAGACGCTACCACTGCCATGCATTTGGTGAAGACCCTGGGGGCTGAGGTCAGACCAAAGGGCAGGGCTCGAAATTGAAAATGACTGGCCCCCAGCCGGAAGCGCAAATGATCTCTGGATGCCCTGGCCATTTTGATGTGGTAGTATGCATCTTCTAGATCTACTGAGCACATCCAGTCGTCCTTCTGTAAGAATGGAAGGATCGATTGAAGCATGACCATTCGGAACTTTTCTTTCCTGATGAAGGTATTGAGGTAGCTTAGGTCCAGAATGGGCCTCCAGTCCCCTGTTTTCTTTGGAACTAAAAAGAACCTTGAGTAAGTCCCGAATCCTTGCTGGTCCGCTGGGACTGGTTGGATGACTCTTTTTTCTAGCAGCTTTGAAATTTCTATAGCTGCTGGCTCTCGCAGATGGGGTGGTACATCTGGGAGTATTTTCTTTGGGATGGGATGAGATAGAAAGGGTATGTTGTAACCTCTGGTAACCACGCTTTTTACCCACTTGTCTGTAGTTATATTTTGCCAGGCCTGAGGGTATAAAGCTAAGCGACCCCCGACTGCCTCCAGAGCAGGACAGTCGGGCCTCCTCTCAGGAGTGCTGGAAAGGTTTACCAGGAGTGTCTCCCTGTCACCTTGATGTTGCGGACCCCTCTGCCGCCAGGGCGGCGTCTTCCACCTCTACCCCCTCCTCTGCCTCTAGAGGGGGCATCTCCCTGTGTGCCTGGGAAAGATCCTTGGGGTTTTCGAAACCACATTTTTCCACCACGTTGCCCTTTGGGGTACGGTCTGGTTGGGGTGGAAAAACGGACTCCGACAGCAGACAGAGTCTTTCCCTCCTGTTCACACCGGGTAAGGGTCTCCTTTACTTTGGGGCCAAAGAGAGTGGCACCGTCAAATGGGGCGTTAGTAAAGGAAGACTTGAAGGCTTCCGCAAAGGAACATAAGCGCATCCAGGATTGTCTGCGAAGAGCAATCGCTGAAGCTGCTGCCCTACTCGAACCTTCGGCTGCGTAGGATATCAGCCTCATGGACGAGTTAACAATAGATGTAAGGGTATTAAGTTGCGCTGTCACTTTCTCTGAGACAGCTGCATCTGTAGTACCCTGGAGGGTATCTCCCAACTCTTTGACTAGATCCCTCTGTAGACGTGTAAAATGGGTCAAATAGTTCAGGGATCGCATGGAAAAAGCCGCTGAACTGAAAATGCGCTTCCCGTATCTATCCATCGTCCTAGAATCTTTATTAGGAGGATGGACAGATGAAGAAGACTCCGACATCTCCTTTTTCGTGGCTGCTGCCACCACCATAGCGTCCACTGGAACTCCTTTTGTTAAGTAGGACTTGTCCTGAGGTGCCGTGATGTATTTATTGGGTTTCCTTGGGACTGGTTCCACTGTGTCAGGAGCCTCCACGCCCTTCGAGCAATTAGTTCCATTAGTTCGTCAAGGGCGGAGTGACCCAGGAGGAAGAAGGGCGAGCACCAAATGCCTTCAGCAAAACTGACTCATCCTCAGAAGGGGAAGGGACTGCCAGTCACCTCTCTGTTTCAGGATCTCCAATATGTCGAAAAGAGACATCTTCTGAAGGTGACTTAGGGGACCCTTCTGACTCATCTAAGTCAGTATCAGATGTCAAGGATTCTTGTGGAGAATCCAAGTGTCTCCTCTTACACAATCTTTTCCTAGGGACTTCTTCGTGGGAGCATCCGAAGAAGCCTCGGAGGAAGAAGGGGCACCCTCCAGGGGTGGCTGAGACACTGGTGCCCGACGCTTGGATGTGGCCGTGGGTGCAGAGGAGGATAACGGCCCTTTATGGGGAGGAGAGGTTGCTTCCACTGATGTGGTTGTCTGGGTAGACAACACCTTCCTCATCAGGTCGAACGCCCGGTCCCGCATCGAAGAATCTCCGGTTCCGAGAAATGGGAAGAATCCCGACACAGGCACGAAGGCATCGACCCGAGGACGGAGCCGAATCGATCCGCCGAGGCCCGAGGGGAGAGTCGGAACCGAACGTCGGTTCGACTCTCGGCCCCAGAACCAAGGACAGACCATCGGCTCCGAGACTCCGCTATCGGGTCCGACGGAGTCGAGGTGAGAGGAACAGACCGAGAAAAGGACGGTTCTGGACCCGAGGGCTCCACAATCAGTAGATCAGCCTCTTCCGGCTCCAAAGACTGAACCGGTCTCGGAGGAGGAATGGATGGAGACACCGGGAGGCCTTCAAGTTTCGACACCAACTGGGTGGAAACCGAAATAAGTTTGGACAGGGCCGAATGCTCCAATAACTTCTGCACCACGCGATCCACATCGATATCAGAGAGTTTGGAGGAAGAACGGGTCGAAGGAACCGAAGACGGAGCCGACCTCAATAAGGTCGAAGGAGGGAGCTCCATCACCGGTTCCAAGACTTGAGGCTCAGGAACCAATACCAGTTGAACACTCGGCCCCGAAGTCTGTGGAACCGGTGATCTAACCTTTGCTGAAGAGCTCGGAGCCAATGACTTGGGCTCCGACGTCTTCGATTCCTTAGAGGACTTTGATGCCTGGTCAGAAGCATCCAGAGCCTCCTGAAAAGAAGGTTTCAATAAACCTCTGTCCATTAGTTTCCTGCGCCTATCTGTCATGACCCTCCCACTAAAAGAGTGACAGATGGAACAGTCCTCTTGCAAGTGGAGAGGGCCAAGGCAGTAGACGCAGGAACTATGGTTGTCAGTCACTGACATTTTCTGGCCACACTGACAACGCTTAAAACCTGACTTTACCTTATCAGACATTATAGAAGTAAAAGACAAGTCCAGTAATGCAGTCAAATCCGAGAAAAATTTGTCAAATCCGAGAAAAAATTGTCAAATCCGGTATAAAAGTCAAATCCTATTAAATTTAAGAAGGGTTGTAGGCCCCGAAAAATTCTAACCGATAAAACAGCTTAACGGTACCGAGAATTTAACCAGTCAACAACACAATCACACAGTATATCACTGAAATATCAAATAGAATTAGAAAATCTAATAAAATATAACAAATAAAGTTATATCTTAGCTTTAGACACTCGAGCTAGCTCCCAGCGATGCGAACGCAGCAGCGGCAAACTAGATCTGAGGTAAAGGCAGAGGGGGATTGTTGGTATTAGATTGTCTCGAGCTTCTTCTCGATGCAGAGCTTGCAAGAGGCCGGCACGGAGCCGAGGATCGGCTCCGAACCCATGTGTAAGAACAAACGGCGAGATTGAACACTATCACATCACAGGTTTCCTTTCATGTTCTGTCTTCTACAACTATCACTGTCTAAAAGATTTCTTCATTAGATGCTTCAACTTAAGTTGCTCTTTCCTTCACTTCTATTTCTTCTTCAACCTTAGCAGTTAATCAGGTTGATTTAATACTTCTAAGTTTTTCCAACCGTTTAATTTGTCCTTATACAGTCTTCTAAATTCCCTCTTATTTTCAACACTTACGAGTGTACCTACTCTATTTTTTCTTTCTAGTTTACAGGATGCCATCTCTTGAATTCAAGCTCCAAGGCAGCAAGACATTTACCTGCGGTACGTTGTGTGTGTGTGGGGGGGACGGGGGGACACATGGCTGAAGTGACATTCAGATGCAGAGTCATATGGAAATTGCAGATTTCCTGTTGGCAAAGAGAAGCTTGCAGTGCCATGCCCAGCCCACTGCTTCAATAGATAAGTGCATGTGGACAGGGGAAGTAAAGCGAGTTGTGATTGGAGTATAGGACATACATACATGGAGTACAGTAGATACTTACATAAGTACAAGTGTGCTACAGCAAGGAGGAAATGCTGCATGCTACTGCAGTTACACTTATGCTGCAGTATGTGTTTTAGGTAATGTTTCCTACACACTGTAGAGAGGATAATGGTCCAGACACACACCAATAATAAAAGTATTGCCAAAAAACAAGATAAATAAAGGAAATGCCTATTCTACACTGTATTTTTACTGCCACTGGCGTGCCCACTGGTCAACCTGCCCCTGACAACTGCCTTACTACCTAGACGGTCATGATTATTTTCTCCCTATGCATTTGGTTACTGAAGTTGTAGGCATGTCACTGTATGCTTCTTTTTGCTCGGAGGGAATTTGCAGCAGCCATATGTCCCTGCAGCTGAATGCCGTGTCACCCCTGTATCCAAAACCAGATTTACCACAAGTTAATGTCTTGCTGCCTAGGAGACTGAACTAGACATCTCCTGCATTGATGCCATACATAGGTCTGCTTCCTCGTGATCATCCTTAAGATTCTTCTCATCCACAACTTCAAGCCAGCCTTCTATGAAAGTTAATGCCGGCAGAATTGAAAAGAATTTTCCATACATTACAGCACCTTCTACAATGATTGTCTAAAGAAGGATATACCATTTAAAAGATAACATCAAAAAAGTTAGACAGAAATCAGTCACACTTCATTGCATCAGCTGTCACAATTGTAAGACAATAAATACATGTTCATATTTAATACTTGAACTTGACAGGACAATGTAAATCACTTACTGTGAGTGCCCGTGAGGTTGACGATGACAGGGCATGAGACACAGCAGTGACAACTCGGGAGAGATTATTTTCAATAGTTACATCTGTAGTGTTTTGTGAAATGTTAAAACCTCTGTATGTCCTAAAACCAGAAAATACTACATTTAATTGCAGCCAACACTGCTCACATAAAAAATCAATAAAGAAAAGAGACAAAACTAATTCAAGAAAGAAGTTACCTGCAGAGCCAAATAAATAAACTCAATAGTTTAATGGAATAGCCATAATGACTTATTAAAATGGGCCAAATCAAACAAAGCATTATATTTAAAGAAAAGATTCATGGTAGGAAATGGTTGCAGATTAGTTCAGATTTTCAAAAACTATATTATGACTGCATAAGTATTATTTCCATTTTTATTACTATATGAATTACAATGTTACAAAAAAAACTGCAGACTAATCCTGGGTAATAACACAATCTTAAAAAAATACTGACAGCTGCATGTTAAGTTGTTTATGTACAGATGTGAGGTACTCAAAGTAATGCATTTATGACTGAATGAGAAACAATTCAATTAAAGAACACTGCAGACTGAGTACCCTTTTTGGGCCTTGTTTAAATCCAAGAAAGGTCAGGGAAAAAAAACTGAAGTTGCAGAACAGTTGTAATACTGAAGTCCCCAAATTATGTCAACTCTGTCTTGCTGTTTGGGACAGCATTCAGTATCTAGCAGCTGATCGAGGACCAAGGGAGGTGATCTAACTCAATGACAACATTCGCTAATTTGTCACAATTAGAAAACATGGTAACGGTCTAGTAACGAAAATGCCACAAAATGCTATGGCAGAGTAGTTATTGGTATATCTGTCCATTCAGCAATGGGACTATTATTCACTGAAGTTGTAGCACTCAATATGCCAATGCATAACTCCAGTAAGATGCAATCTGTGAGGTGCATATTCCTTATAGAAACAGAATAAACATATCAAGGAGAGTAAAGCCATTCCACAGTGTCTGTGTGTTGTTTACTGAGTACTATGACAAACATCCAGATGTTACATAGTATAGGAAATGAAGAAATATATCTGCAGATGTGTAGAAATACCTGCAAAAGAGAAGAACTGCATTTGTTTAAAAGTTTGTGTCTAAAGTACAGATGTACAACATGCAACTAGAAAAACCTACCTAACTGCAATCCAAAGGAAATCTCTCACTATAGGACAACTTGGAAGAAAAATTAAAGCTGTGGATGCATAAAGTCAATGTGCCCCTCACTGTGAGTGGAACAGTCATGAAACATGAGAATGTCCCATGTGCAATATTTCTACTTCTTGGGGAAGAAGATTTGAAGGTATTTAACTCATTACAGCTGAGTGCGCCTCCAGGCGTTTCTGCATTTACCTCCTACTGACGCCTCTAGGCACCAAATATTGCTTGCTCATATTTGCATTAATAATTCCAAAACAATGCTACATACAAGGTATCAGAAGATTTCATCTTAAAGCATTCATGATGGCAAACACAACTGTTACTGTGCACCCTGCCCTTGGGAGATATGTTTGTGTGTGTGTGGGGGGGGGGGGGGGGGGCAAGGAATAAGCAATCGGGAGAAAAATTTCCCTGAGCACCAGTGTGAGCTGTCCAACGGCAACAAAGAGATCAAAGAGGTTTGGTAGACTGAATGGATTAGGACAGGCTCTGGGCCCAATGAACGGTCAACTGCAGGGAGAAAACACTGCACAATGTGCAGTGTACTGAACCAGAGGAGAAAAAAACTTTTAGAATGTGCAATACACTGAACCAGAGGAAATGCAGGGACTATAGGATCAGTTGATCTACTGAGGGTCAAAATGCACTTAACCAGTGGACAATATGGGACAAGACAACCCAAATGAGGATGTGTTTGAATTAGAAGGCAATTTTAAGGAAGCAAAAAGTACAGTTTTGTACCTACCATAAATGTAGATGTTCGAGTGCTAATACAGCTGCAATCATAACAGATGGGTTCTCCTGCCGTCAGGCGGGTCCTCGGTCGGCCGAATTCCAAAGTCTAGGTCCGGCGTCGGTTGTTGTCGCCTCTTCCCTGACGTCAGTGCGACAGGGGTATAAAAGAACCAGCCGACGCCATGTTCTTCAGTTTTTCTTGCCCCAGATGTCAGGTGCCCTCAGAAGGAAGGCAATACATAAAATTATGAAGGAATGCAATGCAATATAATCAAAAAACAGTAGTTGCAAGCAAATACACCATAAAAGAATACCCCTAGAGGGGAAGGAGGGAGGGAAACCTGGACTGCAGCTGTATTAGCACTCGAACATCTGCATTTATGGTAGGTACAAAACTGTACTATGTTCATCATGCATACAGCTGCAGTCATAACAGATGGGTAGAATCCCAAAGCTAAGAAAGGGGTGGTAGGCACTAGGTGGCACTAGGAGGAGCCAACATGCCCTGCAAGACTGCAGTGGTAAAGCCTGCTCTAGATTTGGAGTATAATGGTAGGTTGTAGTGTTTGGAGAAGGTATGCACAGAACTCCAAGTGGCTGCTTCCAAGATATCCTTGGTAGGAACTCCTCTGAGGAAGGCTGCAGAGGTGGCTGTGGCCCTGGTGGAGTGAGTTCTAATGCCTGAAGGAACAGTTTTGCCATGAAAGGAATAGCAAAAGCGTATGCAGTGGGCTATCCATTTTGAGATTGTCTGTTTGGAAATTGGCTTTCCTGGAGCTCCTACCGCATAGGCCACAAAGAGCTGTTCTGATTTTCTGAAAGGCTTTGTTCTGTCCAAATAATAACGCAGTTGCCTGTGGATGTCCAAGGAATGTAGTAATCTCTCCCCTTTGTTTTGAGGATTGGGATAAAAAGTAGGTAAATGTATGGCCTGATTTAAAGCTACTCTGGATACCACTTTAGGCATAAAGGAAGGGTTGGTTCGTAATGAAACTCTGTCCTGATGGAAGATGATAAAAGGCTGGACAGCCATGAGGGCCTGTAGTTCTGAAACTCTACGAGCTGAAGTGGTAGCCAGAAGGAAAGCTGTTTTCCAGGACAAATATTGCAAATCTGATGAAGCAGCTGGCTCAAAAGGAGGCAAAGTCAGTTTTTCCAAAATGAAATTTAGATCCCAAGCAGGTACTGGTTATTTCCTTGGAGGTCTTAAATTCTTAGCCCCTCTGAGGAACTGTCTTAAAAGAGGGTGAGAGAATAAAGGAGGATCAGTGTTGTATTCTGCAGAAATGGCTGAGGCATGGATTTTGATGGAGGAGAACGAAAGTCCACTGCTTAGTAGTTCAGCCAAATATTGTAGTATTTGAGGTAAATTCAGTTTTCCAGGGTTCTGGCCCTTTTTCTCAATCCAGACACAAAAACGTTTCCATTTTGCGGAGTAAGCTTTTCTAGTTGATGGCCTTCTGGCCTCCAAAATGACATCCTGCACCTCCTTGGAGAGTAGGGCCTGCTGTGATGCTAAGGAATCTTCCATGTGGCTAGATTGAGTGTTTTTAGCTGACTGTGAAGAGTTTTGAAGCTGTGCTGAGTCAGAAGAAGAGGCATTAGAGGCAGGGTCCATGGAGGGTAATGAGTCAGGCTCCTCAGGAGTGGGTACCAGTGTTGCCTTGGCCAGTCCGGAGCAATGAGGATCATCTTTGGTCTGTCTGCTCTGGTCTTCAATAGGACCTTGGGCAGCAGAGGAAGAGGCGGGAAGGCATACACTGTCATTGATGTCCAGCTGAAAGAGAGAGCGTCCACTCTCCAGGCCTTTGGGTGGAAGGTCCTCGAGCAGAATTTTGTCAATTGATGATTTTTGTGGGAGGCAAAGAGATCTATGTCTGGCCTTCCCCATTCTTGGATTATTTCTGTAAGAACTTTTGGATGCAACATCCATTCTTGTGGATCTGTCATATTCCTGCTTAGGTTGTCTGCCAGCGTGTTTTCCTTGCCTGGCAAGTACTGTGCTTGTAGTTCCATTTGTAAGTCCATGGCCATGTTCCAAAGTGATATGGCCAGTCTGCATAGGGGATAGGAATGTGTTCCTCCCTGCTTGTTTATGTACCACATAACTGTGGTGTTGTCCGTTCTTATCAATAGTTGACCTGGTTGTAGAAGGTCCTTGAAAGCTATAATAGCATTTATTACTGCTAGCATTTCTTTTTGATTGATGTGAAGGTGCTTTTCTTTTTGGGACCATTTGCCCTGAATGCACCGGTCTGTCATGTGCACCCCCAGGCGTAGTCAGAGGCGTCTGTTGTGATGACTTGATTTGCTTGAGGCTTGCTGAATGGAAGACCTGTGTTTGCTTGACATGCTTGAGCCCACCACAGAAATTCCTTTTGCAGACATGGAAGTAGTGGTATTATTGTTTCCAAACTGTGGCTGTGTTGAGACCATATGTTTTTTAGGTACCATTGTAGTTTTCTCATATGCAGCTTTGCACATGGGATTAGCAAGATGCCATGAATCCCAGAGCCTGCAGGATTTTCCTTGCAGTCAGCCTGGTGCAATTTGCCAGTGTTTTGAAGTATTGAATTAGTTGCCCCTGCTTCTCTGGCGTGAGGTAGGCCATCTGGGTGTTTGTGTCCAAATTGGCACCCAGGAAAATTATATTTCGAGAGGGTATTAGCCTTGATTTCTCTTTGTTGACTGTGTATCCCAGAGAGTTTAATAACATTATTACATAAGCCAGATGTTTCAGAAGAATGTGCTTGCTGTCCGCTTGGATCAGGCAGTCATCCAAATAAGGGTATATTTGTATCCCTTGAAGTCTGCAGTAGGCAATTACTGATGCCAGGCATTTCGTGAATACTCTGGGTGCAGTAGATAAGCCAAAGGGCAATGCAGAGAATTGATAATGGGTTGAACCTGCAAGAAATCTGAGGTATCTTCTGCAATTTTGTCTGATTGGGACATGCAGGTATGCCTCCTTGAGGTCCAGTGTTACCAGCCAAGACTCCTTGCCCAGCATGGGAAGAAGTTGCTGTAGAGCGAGCATCTTGAATTTTGGTGCAGTAGGAATGTGTTTAGGATGGAAAGATCCAAAATAGGTCTCCAGTCTTTTCCCTTCCTTGGCACCAGAAATAGCCTGGAATAAAAACCTTGACCTTGTTCGTGTGTAGGTACCTCTTGAATAGCTTTCATGTTTATAAGATCTGAAATTTGCTTTTGTGCCTCTGCCCTTTGATTGTGTGGCAGTTTTGGCATGCCTCTCATTTTTGGAAGGGTATGAAAGTGGAATTTGTAGCCTCTGTTTATAATGTCCAGCATCCATTTGTCCTTTGTGACAACATGCCAATTTTTTGAGAATAGTGCCAGCTTTCCTCCTAAGGGGGCTGCCATTTGAGACCTGGTTGGCCTGCAAAGGGGAAAGTCATTGGGTTTGCTTTCTGAAAGATTGTGAGTTGTCCTCGCCACCTCTTGGTGTAGGAGCTTGCCATTGTCTGCCTCTGTACGATCCTTGTGGTTGTCCTCTGCCCCTCGGGCGCCTGTATCTGCCTCTTTGGGGTATGTCCGTGGCAGGAAAGGACCAGTTCTTGGAAGGCCAATTTCTACTAAAATGTGGTGGTTGAACCTGCAGAAATTCTTTCACAGTTTGCATTGATTTAGCTTTTTCCTCCATTTTCCGTAATACTTCCTCAGCCTTTGCCCCAAATAGTACATCCTTTTGAAGAGGGGCGTCTAGTAATTTAGCTTTGACATGATCAGGCAAGGTTTGTTCCTTGAGCCAAGCATGCCTGCGTATGACTGAGCCTGTAACAGCAGCTCTACATGAGGCCTCTAGAGCATCAAAACCACATTGTAAGGTATGTTTACTCACTTGTTCTGCACTATGCATCAAATCCTGCAACTTCTTCAAGTCTGGTTGTTCAGGTTGTGACATTTTACTTTTCAATTGAGATAACAGAAACTGTTGGTATTTTAGCATATGAAACTGACAGTTTAAGGCCCTCATGGTTAAGGTAGCTGAGATGTATACTTTTTTTCCCCACCTTTCTAAGGATCTGGAATCTCTCTCGGAAGGCAATGGATTTTTGGCAATGGAAGCCTTAACTCCCTTGGGTCCCTGTGAGATGGTTTCTAGGTCAGCAGCATGGCTTTTGTAAAGAAATTGGTGTGAGTCAGGAACCCTGTAGTACCTGTCAGGCTTAACTGGAGCTGGAGGTAGAGAGTCCGGGTTAAGGCAGGCCTCGAGTAAACATCATCTAGGATGTCCAAGACAGGAGGTATAGCCAGAGGCCTGTGCTGGGGTAACAAAAGAAATTCCCTGAGCCTTTTCTTGGAATCTGAATAATCCTGGCCTTCCCAGTGGAAGTGTTCCCTTAAGGTATGCAAAGTTTCCCCAAATGAGAAATCCTCAGGGGGGGATACAGAAGGAATAGACTCCTCTGCATCAGAGTCTTCAAAAGGGGAGTAAGCCTGTTCCTGATCATCAGAATGTTCTGAAATAATGGATCCCTGATCAGAGGAGGGGGAATCTTCCTCCACTCTGGGCCTTTTGTCCGGAGGTGGCTGAGAACCTCTGATTAGAGTAATTAAATCTTCAGCCATTTTAAGCATCTGTCTCTTAGGCATGGGGCCTGAAGATGGGCCCTGTGTAACTGGTCTCTTAGGGTGCATGGTTGCTTTAGACTTGGTGAAAGCCTTGATGGAGAAAGAAGAGGAAGGTCTGAAGACACCTTGAGTGGAGGTGGACCTGTCCACATTCTGTGTTTCAACGCCAAGAGTGGCTTCGGTATCTGTAGTCGGGGTGTGGGCCGAGGAGCCTGCGACCTCGGTTACAGGAGACACCGCCAAAGATGTACCGTCGGTAGTCAGGGGCTGCGTAGGCACCTCACTGAGAACCGGACCAAGTGTAGTCGGCTTTGGCGTGGTGTCGGTACAGGCCGTGGACCTCGAGTGTCGGTCCTTGTCTTTGCGTTTTTTAGACAAAACCGGTGTCGGAGTATCCGACGACATGGTATAGTTAAATGCTTTCCCAAAAAAATGCTGGGCGAACTCCGCCCGACGCTTAATAGTGCGTTTGTTGAATGTAGCACAACAGTGACAGACCGAGACGTCGTGGTCTGGGCCTAAACAAGGTATACAGAGGGAATGGAAATCCTTATGCGGTATTTGCTTCCCACAAGAAATACAATTATTAACTTTGTCTGACATTGGTCTGAGGCAAGAAATGTTTCCCCAACGGGGTACTTAGCTTTTAAGAAGACTTCGGTTTTCCAAATTTTTCGTAATCTCAGGAGCTGGCCGACCGGCAGTTGCGAACTGCATCTGCTTCGGGCAATGCGTGGCAAGAAAGACTGAAGAACATGGCGTAGGCTGGTTCTTTTATACCCCTGTCGCACTGACGTCAGGGAAGAGGCGACGACAACCGGCGCCGGACCTAGACTTTGGAATTCGGCCGACCGAAGAACCGCCTGACGGCAGGAGAACCCATCTGTTATGACTGCAGCTGTATGCACGATGAACATCTAAAGACAGTAAGCAAAATGTACAAAAAAAAGTATATGAATAAATTAAAATTGTGGGGCAAAAGTTTATGCATCATAAATTAGAAACTTGTAGACAGTGTGCCTAAAGCTCTGTTAGTAGTTAGAGAGTTTGACGGTCTGGATATTTCACAGCTTCTAAAAGGTTCTACACCTACCAAAACTCTTTGAAGCTATTATAAATGCTTCTAAGTGCTTCTGTGTCTGTCAAAAGCAGTATACATTGCACTCCATGCATTATATATTTAGCTACATGTTTTGCCTGTCCCTCATTTTATGTAGGGAAGACTACGCGTAAGTTAAAAGAGCGAATTATTGAGCATAAGTCCAAAATTAGAAGAGAGAGTGAGAATAATGCTTTATTTAAGCATATTAAATTGCAAGGGGGTGACCACAATTTTAAATTTAGGGTTATAGATATGGTCACTCCATCTGTTAGGGGTGGAGATATTAATAATGTTTTAGAAATTAAAGAGTACGAGTGGATACTTAGGCTAGCGGCTGATCGCTTGCCAGGTTTGAATTCCGCTGTTAGCTTGAAACCAATTTTGATGAAGATACAACGGATTAAATTATGTAACTAGATGTGCAATAATATTTTCGTATATACATATTTTTGAAACAAAGGAACTTTTTAATATTTTTAATATATGTTTAATTGTATTCTGTAAGTTGTTATATATTTGTATTTAATCTAATTGTGTAATTGTGTTTAAGTCATATGACTTTGGCTGCTGTCATATGACCATTCAGGCTCCTATTTAAAGCATCTTGCTTTTTTAATACGTTTGTGTTAGTACTGAAGAAGGGTTTTGCCCGAAAGCTTTGCTCTATATAAAGTTTTTGCTCAACGATTGGTGTTTTTTGTATTATCGACAGTACCCATGTTTCTCTTGTGATAGTTTGCCAGGCTGCTGGGTACAGTGATAGTCTGGTCCAACTGCTTCCAGAGGTGGACAGTCGGGGCCTCCCTTCAGGAGTGCTGGAAGGGCCTAGCAGAGAACGTATCTCTACCGCCCTGCTGTTGCAGACCCCCCTCTGCTGGGAGGGTGGAGTCTTCCGTTGTTTCCCCACGTGTCAGGCGAAGCTCCCTAGGATTTTTGGAACCACATCTTTCCACTCTTCTGACCTTTAGGATAGGGTCTAGATGGAGTCGAAAAACGGACTCCTACGGCAGACAGAGTCTTGCCATCCTGTTCACACCTGGTGAGAGTCTCTTTTACCTGAGGCCAGAACAAAGACGAGCCATCGAAAGGGGCATTGGTAAATGAAGACTTGAAAGGTTACACAAACTGACAAAGGGGCATTCAGGAGTGTCTCCGCAAAGCTACTCCGGTACCTGCTGCCCTACTCACTCCATCTGCCGCATAAGAAATGAGCCTCATGGACGAGTTAACCACTGAGGTCAAGATCGCAAGCTGGGAAGCCAACCTGTTCGCAACTCCATCAGCTGTAAGATCCTGCAGGTATCTCCTAGCTCCATCAGGAGATTCCTATGAAGACATGTGAAGTGTGACAAGTAATTCAGTGACCTAACAGTAAAAGTCGCTGAAGAAAACATACGCTTCCCATACCTGTCCATCGTACAAGACTCCTTGTTTGGTGGATGGACAGATGAAGTTTTCACAAGTACCTTCTTAGTGGCTGCTGCCACCACCATGGCATCAACAGGGACCCCTTTGGAAAGGAAGGACTTATCCTTCAGAGCTGTAATAAATTTATTCAGTCTCCCTGGAACTGGTTCCATGGTCTCTGGCGCATTCCATGCCTTTCGACTCACTACACACAAAAGTGGGTCAAAAGGCGGAGACACCCAAGAGGTGGAGGGTCAGGAACCAAATGCATCCAGTAGACAGACTCATCCTCAAAAGGGGCTAGGGACTTCCAGCCACCCCTCTAAGGATTTCCAAGATGTCTGAAAAGGAGACATTCTCAGAAAGGGACTGTGGGGACCCTTCCGATTCATCCAAGTCTGTGTCTGAAGTGATAAACTCAGGGGAGTCTAGATGCTTCCTCTAGCATCTTTTCTTCGGAGGGAGCTCCTCTGAATGTTTGGGGGAGGTTTCAGAAGAGGTGGGGTTGGCCAATGGAGCTCTTGGAGGCAGGAGTAGGGTCAAAGGCAGGCACAGGCACCGAGGGAGAAGGAGCCAATGGAGCCGAGGGTGGAGCAGTCTCAGGAGACAGCATGCTCCTCATCACCTCGAACACGCCACAGTCCTGAGTTGAAGGAGTCCTTGACTCCAAAGAGCCTGGAGATCTCCTCTGAACTGAGAGCGATGGCTCTGAGGCTGATGTGGGAGCCGAGCTCACCTGCACAGAAGCTCCGAGAGGGAGAGCAGGGTCGGACAAGGGTCCAATGCCACTTCCTCCCCTCAGAGCTGGCGAGAGAGCTTTGGCGCCCAGATCCCTCAATGGACTGAGACATTGAGGAGATTGGAGCGGGCGCTGGAACCTATAAAGGAGAGGGAACCTATAAAGGAGAAGTAACCAGAGCCGACGGTTCCACCACCACGACCTCCATGCATTCCAGCTCCGAGCTCAAGAGAGTCAGAGGAAGAACCGATGGAGAAGCTGGATGGGCCAAAGGAGCCAATTCCTTATGGGCTGGGCTTGATAATAATTTAGCAAGTGCCTGTGACTTGAGGAGCCTACTGACCACTCTCTCCACATCGTGATCTGAAAGCCTGAAGGACTGAGAGGAGTGCGATGAGGACTGGTGACTATCCACTCCAGGCTGCAGCAAAGGAAATTGTGGAGTAGAATGTGCTGGCTCCAAAGGAGGAGACCTTGTTCTCTTGTGAGTCCGGACTGGCTCTGAGGACACAGATGGAGCCGCCTGAGACTTAGCTTTTTCAGAGTCAACACTGGGAACCGATACAGCCAAACGTTTTTCAGTGGATTTTGTCTGTTCTAAACTCGGAAAAGATGGCTTAGTGTGTTTTTCGGACACTTTAGCTGGCTGGGGGACCCTGAGACGAAGAATCTTGAGAGTTCTTCAGAAGGCCAAGCAAAATTAACTTTTTTTTTCCCTCCTGCAGGACTCTGGAACTGAAAGCATGACAGTTTGAGCAAGAGTCCTGCAGGTGAACAGCCCTAAAACAATATACACAACTCCTGTGCCCATCCGTAAGGGGCATTATTTGGCAACACGAGTCGCATTTTTTGAACCCAGAGGGCTTCAACTCTTTGGACATAGTGGATAACTGACAGAAAACAATTCTTCACAGCACTAGAAAAAAACAAAGCTATAGGCTAACAGCACACAACAACTAACTATTACAAGGTTGTAACGGCTAGCCCAAACAATAACAGAAATGTTTTTTAAGAAAAAGGGGGAGAGCCTCTAACTTAAACGGCAACTCCCCCAATAGGAGAGCCTCTAACTTAAAATGGATATCCCAGAAAGGGTGGGGAAAAAGAAGAAGAACCCTCTAATTTAAACGGGCTCGAGGGGGGAGCAAGGCCTGAGGAGAAACGATGGCCAAAAACACCCACAACAAAAAGAGGAAGGGGTCATTAGACTAGGAGAGAATAGTATACACTCTAACAAGTTAATTAAACAACAAAAACCTGAGAAGAATAACAATATAGTGAAGAAAGCACAAAGTACTTAGTCTGAGCCAGAAGTTGCAATCTCGACACTGCAAGTGGCAAACGAGACCTGGGTAGCTACCGCTAGGCATGTTGGGATAGGAGTTAGCCTTGAGCTATAGTAAATCGGCCGAGTCGGAGCCGATCCCAACCAGCAAGAAGGAAGGCGAGATGGGACAACATAACATCATCATAGGTTCATAGGTTCATAGATTAGTACTAAGCTAACTGCCCTTACGAGCCATTTTAAGCCTAGCCAATTATCCCTTGTGAGACTCAAACCCTGCACCTTGTGTTTGTAAGGCAAACACCTTAACCATTAGGCCACCCTCCCTACCCTTTATCATCCTTTATCTCTCATATATTGCATATTATCAAAACTTTATCCAATCCTTCTGAGCCCTCTCCTGACAGTGCCTCTAAGGAACTCTATTCATCACTCCTTCCTCCAGTTACCCCATCAAACTCCCCTCATATAATACAGAATAATGTTAATCTAACTCCTGCACCACTACCAACATTTGCTTCTTTTTTTAAACACCTTTATTGAATTATCACTTGACACAGGTAAATTTACATTTATACAAAAGTAATTAAACTGTATTAGCAAATTAACACTAACAAACATTCACATATATTGCTATACATCATATAACCTAAGCAACATTACATAAATTATTCAATTCCCACCCCTACTACCAACATTGTTTCTAACCAATATGCTGCCACTTTGTGTACTCACTGCACTAACCTACCACATTAGCTTTCATGACTCCCATACTGATAAGTGTTAGCATATCATAATTAACTTCAGTTCTTGCACAAAATACCACCTTACATCTACCATTCTACTGTTTCTGACCTCTTCAACTACATATACATCGAGTCAAGTTCTTTATCAAGAAAAATTACAGTACAACCTAAACTAAAACGTAAATGGCATTCACCCCAACCCTAGCTCTGACAAAAAGCAACCAAACAACTTGGCCAGCACAACAATAAATGCTTCTAGATTTTCTTCCCTATCTACCTCTGAATATTAACTCCTGCTTGTAAACATGAATGTTAGCAGTATATTGAACATAATCCGGGACGTTCATACATATGTAATTACTCACTCCCCTGACATACTAAGTTAGCATATGTAGTTACTCACTCCCCTGATGTACTAGTTACTGCTTAAACCTGGTTAAAGAAAGATCTGTAAGATAATGAAGTCAGCCCCCCCCTCCCCCCCCCACACACACAGATTTAATATACTTAAGCATGACAGGGAAAACTAACAGGCTGGTGGTGTTGCCATCATCTAGAAAAACTGGTTAGAAATAACTACCTATCCCAATATAGATCCCAAGAGTTAACAACGGAGAACTCCTCCGATCACCCCTCAAAATCAACAGTTAGAAAGTCTCTATGTATTCAGCTATTCACATTTCATCTGGCATCAACATTTCAACAGCAGAAGATATTCACTACTGAATATCTCACCATGTTCAACAAAAAATTATTATACTAGTCAACCTCAAAACAAACAGGCAACTGATCAACAATGACACTCCCTCAGAATCTATTTTATACAGCTTTAACAAGGTAATCATCTGCACCACTAGAATCAATAAAAATATTCCCTACTTTAGATTTCATTCTTTTTCTGACCTTCTCATTCTTTAATCTCCTTCAAATTTTTTCCACCACTCTCTTATATCCAGGTTCTATGTCAGTAAGAAGCCTAGTATTCCTATCCCTACTATTCTTGACTCATCAGCCATACAATGCCTCTCTACTTTTTCTAGCTTTGACAGTCTACCTACTGACTAATGTTTCACACTCCTCACCTCAATTTTACTTATTCCCAATGTCCATACTCTGAACCCTCCTTACCCATGTCTTATAAGTCATATCTAACATTGCATGTCAAATATACTGAGCATGAAATATTTGTACAGTAAATGTTTCATATTTGGAATTTAACATAATGCATAATGTCACCACAGAAGAAATACCTGTTTTATCTTCAAATACAGTCACTACAAAACAATTACATGCGTGCATCTAGGAGTCTTAAGATCTATGTAATGTATCTTTTATAAAAAAAAAAAAAATTGTCATGAGCATCTTAAATTTATCTATCGGCGCTGTTCTACTCGGGCCTCCCCTGAAAATGGGCTTTGTACACTTGGACTTCCTGGTGAACAAAGACAAACAATAACCTCTGTGGCTCTGCTCGACAGTGGCACAGGAAAATAATTTTCTTGGGTGGCAAAAGCCAGGGTACCTTTTTGGCTGGGCTTGAATAGGCCCCATGGCCGATAGCTTAGTACCTACCTATGAACCTATGAACAATAGTAATAACAGTGGCATATGCTGGCCATGTCATTCTGTGGAAGAAAGATAGTGTGGCAGACTGTTTAACCCTAATCTGGAAATCTGAGTTGAGGATTGCTGGAGAAAGTCTCAATTTGGGGTTTTCCCATTGGTAGTTGTATTAAAACTGAAATTTGCCTGTATGTTAGCCTTGCATTTGCATGGGTTTGGGCTCAGTTTACCGAAGCTGATCAAAGTTTGGCAACTTTAGCCAGAGGTCTGGAGTGCATCTGCAATGAAATACAAGGCATCCGCTGAAAAAAAACAACTAAGAAATAAATATATTTTAAGCCAGCACTGCACGTTGTTAGCTGTATTTAATTGAATTACTGCTTCAATTTTGCTGTTTGTGACTTAGTTCAGCTAGCTCACTTCCTTCTCATATACCACATTCAGAAAAATCTTGCACAATGGACAGGCAGTTTCCCATCGTTTCTCCTGCCATCTTGATTGATATAGGCACCTTGAGGCAATGTACCAATACCTTCAAGTGCACTGACAACCATTTACTCCTAAAGCAAAATAACACCCTAAGTGAGAGATGCAAATACACTGTAGAATTGGAATCATTGGAATCAATTTTCTCAATCAAAAAAAAACCAGACATCAAACAGGTTTGTCAGCACATATGCTTCAATTCTCACACAAACCTCACCTCTCACAAAAACTAAGGTCAAAACACATAAGCCCACATATGCAGAGGTACTCACTAAAAGCCTATCAAAAGAGCAGAGAACTCCAAAACACACACCACCCACACTCACCACTAAACAAAAAGAAACTACTAAACATATCAACACACACACTTGTGTCTCAACAAACAAGCTCCTAAAGCAAAACTCACAAAAGTCTTAGTCATAGGTGACTCCATAGTGAGACACACAGATGTCCCCCTCACTACACTGGACAAGAAGGCGGCCATGGTCAGCTGCCTATAACATGCCAGGATCCGACAAATCATGCATGCACTCAACAACAGCTACCGTTATGACTGTCAACAGCTACCGTTATGACTCTGAGTCATAGTCCATGTTGGAGTGGATGACTTGAAACGTACCTCTTTGGTCTATCTGAAGATGGACATGATGGAACACTCTGATTACATGTCCCAGACAGGCATGTCCCTAGCCCTAAGCAATACCCTACCCTCACCCAGGATGATGCCACAATATAAACAAAAAAGATGACTGACTTCAACAATTGTCTCAGCTTCTGTTGTCACTCCAGGGGGATACAGTATCTGTCAGCTTGGGAGGATAAGGCAGACAGATCTCTCTGCTTTGATGGAGATGGTCTACACCTGTCCCTCCTTGGCTTTTGGATACTGGCAAAGGCCCTTGCCTCCCCCATAGTGTCTTTTTTAGGCAATGTCAAAACAACAAATTTTCTAGTGTAACAAAATCCAACTGAGAGAAACTCAGGGCCATGATGCTTAATGCTTGGAGTTTAAACATGAAACTGCATTCCCTGGAAGCACTCCTTACCTTGGAGGAGCTGACATCAGCGCAATTACCGAGACATGGTTCAAGGCTGCTGAAAGCAACTCGGCTGTGCAAGGTTACAATGCCTTCCACACGTTCAGACCTCAAAATGAGCATGAAGGAAATAAAGGTGGAGATGTACCATCTTCATTAAAACCAAATACACTTCGACACTGGTCAAACAGCATGACTCTCTCAAACTACTTTATGTCCAGTTAACTATTGGGAAACATACCACTTCATTGCTAGCTATAGATCCTCCACCATGAATCAGGATAAGCACACTGCCTATCTCAGTTTACTGAGATCTCTCACCATACAGCTCAACACCTTATTCATGGGAGATTTCAACTATCCTTCCATAGATTGGGGAAAATACACAAGCAAAAACACGCTTGCCCAAAGGTTCCTGGACTCTGTTAACACAAATGCTCTAGAACAGATAGTCTGCACCCCCACTACGAGCGCTAATGTTCTGGACACAGTACTCACCAACATGGGGGGGGGGGGTCACTGTACTTCCCCAGGCTTGATGCCCTCCCTGGTTAGGTCAGACCACAAATCAATCTCATTTGAAGTAACTACTGGGAACTGACACCCTCACAGGAAAGTACAGTTGTGTACCTACCATAAATGTAGATGATCGAGTGTATTCACTGTTGCAGTCATTACACTTGGGTTAACCTGCTGGCAGGTTACCCGCAGTCAGCCTGAATTCCAAAGTCCTGGTCCGGCGTAGGTTGCTGTCGCCTCTTCCCTGACGTCAGTGCGCCAGGGGTATAAAAGATGCAGCAGATGCCATTTTCTTCAGTTTTTCTTGCCCCAGATGTCAGGTGCCCCCAAAAGGGTATGCTAAAAAATTCTGATCATAAAAAAGCATGCCCATAAACTTCATCTACAAGCAAATACACCACATAGGTTGTATAGAATAGAGAAGTACAGACAAGTCCTAGCAATGAAAGGGGGATGGTGGGAGGGTAACCTGCACTGCAACATTGAATACACTCGAACATCTACATTTATGGTAGGTACACAACTGTACTATGTTCATCGTGTTTCACTGTTGCAGTCATTACACTTGGGTTGAATCCCAAAGCTGAGGTTGGGTGGCTGGGCCTAAATAGAATTAGGAGTGGCTATGAGGCCATTCAGAACTGTAGTGGCAAAGCCTGCTCTGGATTTAGAGCAAAGAGGTAAGTGGTAGTGCTTTGTGAAGGTGTGCAGGGAAGTCCAGGTTGTAGCCTCCAAAATATCCTTGGTTGGTACTCCTCTGAGGAAGGCTGCTGAAGTGGCTGCTGCTCTGGTAGAATGTGGCCTAAAGCCCTTAGGCACTGATTTGCCATGTTGTGAATAGCAGAAACGAATGCAGTGGCCTATCCATTTTGAAATAGTCTGCTTTGAAATAGCTTTCCCTTGCGATCCTGCAGTACATGCCACTAAGAGTTGCTCAGTCTTTCTGAAAGCTTTAGTCTTGTCCAAGTAAAAGCGTAGCTGTCTGTGTATGTCCAAAGAATGCAGAAGTCTCTCCCCCTTATTCTGTGGGTTTGGATAAAAGAGTAGGCAAATGTATGGTTTGGTTAAGGGCCACACTGGACACTACCTTAGGCATAAATGTTGAGTTTGTCCTTAGAGAAACCCTGTCCGGATGGAAAATAATAAAAGGTTCCACAGCCATTAGTGCCTGTAATTCTGAGACTCTTCTTGCTGAAGTTATTGCTAGGAGAAGAGCTGTTTTCCATGATGAGTATTTTATCTCAACTGTATTGGCTGGCTCAAAAGGAGGCAGTGTGAGTCTTTCCAAGACAAAATTGAGGTCCCATGCAGGTATTGGAGCTCTCCTTGGAGGTCTTATGTTTTTGGCCCCTCTGAGGTACTGTCTTAGCAGTGGATGAGAGAAAATAGGTGGGTCCGTATTGTAATGAGCTGAAATGGCAGAGGCATGGATCTTAATTGATGAGAAGGATAGGTCTTTGTCCAGCATCTCAGTTAGGTATTGTAAAATCTGAGGAATATTTGGAGGAGGCATGTCAATTCCTTGTGCCTGGTTCCAAGCACAGAATTTCTTCCATTTTCTGCATAAGATTTTCTGGTGCTGGGCCTCCTGCCCTCCAAAATAACATCCATAACTGCTTTAGAGAGAGGTGTGTTCTGAATGGTTACATTATCCACCATGCAGCCAGACTTAGGGTTCTGAGTTGGCTTTGTAGGATCTGACTGTTTTGTTGGGTCAGCAAATGAGGAATTTGAGGTAATGTCCAGGCTGGGCCTTGAGGCAAGCTCTTTAGGATTGGGTATCAGTACTGGCGTGGCCAGTCTGGGGCAATCAGGATAATTTTTGGCTTCTCTTGTCTGACCTTTAGGAGTAACTTGGGGAGGAGAGGCAGAGGAGGGAAGGAATATACGGAGAGGGCTTTCCAGCTGAATGAAAGGGCGTCCACTTTCCATGCTTGTTTGTGATAAGCCCGAGTGCAGAATCTTTGTAGCTGGCAGTTGTGAGGGGAGGCAAATAGATCTATGTCTGGGCATCCTCATTTCCCTGTTATCATTCTGAAGATTTGTGGATCTAGTTTCCACTCGTGAGGATCCATGAGGTTTCTGCTTAGTTTGGCTGCAAAGGTATTTGTCCTTCCTGGCAGGAACTGTGCTTGCAGGTGTACTTGATAAGTCAATGCTGTGTTCCATAAAGTCATGGCTTGTCTGCAGAGGGTGTAGGAATGTGTGCCTTCTTGCTTATTTATGTACCACATGACTGTAGTATTGTCCGTCTTTATCAGCAGTTGTCCTGGATGAAGTAGGTCCTTGAAGGCTGTCAGTGCATTCTGTACAGCTAGCATCTCTTTTTGATTGATATGAAGATGCATTTGGCTTGTGGGCCATGTGCCCTGAATACATTTTCCTGCCATGTGTGCCCCCCAGGCATAATCTGATGCATCTGTTGTTAATGTCTGCCTGGCTGTCCCTTGTTGTGGTGACAGGCCTGTGCCCACCATCGAAACTCCTGTTGCAGGCAGGGAATGAGAGTAATTAATATTTCCAGGCTGTGGCAATGTTGAGTCCAAACACTTTTTAGATACCATTGTAGTTTCCTCATATGCAGTCTTGCATATGGAATTAGTAGAATGCAGGATGCCATGTAGCCCAGAGCCTGCAGAATTTTTCTTGCAAATAACTGGGTCTTTGTTGCCATGTTTTTGAAGTAAGGAGTCAGTTGCCTTTGTTTGTATGGCGTGAGATAAGCCATCTGGGCAGTTGTATTTAAGATTGCACCCAGGAATATTATCTCTTGAGAGGGTACTAGTTTTGATTTCTTTTCGTTTACTGTGTACCCTAGGCAAATTAGCAATCTTTTTACAAATGCCAGGTGCTTTAGTTGAATGTCTTTGGTCTCTGCTTGAATAAGGCAGTCGTCCAAGTAGGGAAATATTTGAATTCCTCTTTGTCTGCAAAATGCAATTACTGGTGCCAGGCATTTTGTGAAGACCCTGGGTGCAGTAGATAAGCCAAAGGGCAGTGCAGAGAATTGGTAGTGCATTGAGCCAGCTATGAATCTGAGGTATCTTCTGCAAGATTGTCTGATTGGGACATGCAGGTATGCCTCTTTGAAGTCCAAAGTTACAAGCCAAGCCTTCTTGCCCAGCATGGGTAGAAGCTGCTGCGGAGTCAACATTTTGAATTTTGGAACGTCCAGAAAAGTGTTTAGAATAGACAGGTCCAGAATTGGTCTCCAGGCTTTGTCCTTTCTTGGTACTAAGAAAAGTATTGAGTAAAATCCTTGTCCCTGCTCTTGTTGTGGCACTGGCTGAATAGCCCTCATGTCCATGAGAGATGAAACTTGTTTTTGTGCCTCTGCCCATTGATTGTGTGGCAGGTCTGGCATACCTTTTGCCTTTGGAAGGGTGTGAAAGTGGAACCTGTAGCCCTGAGAGACTATATTTAAAACCCATTTGGCCTGGGTGATCGTGTGCCAATTTTGTGAAAAAAGTGCTAGCTTTCCCCTAAGGGAGCTGCCAAAAGATAAGTGCTTAGCATTGGCAGAGGGAAGTCATTGGGACTGTTTCCTATAAGGCTGTGACTTGTCTTCTCCGCTTTTAGAGGTAGAAGCACCCCATTGTCTGGGCCTGTATGAGCCCTGGGGCTGTTGCTTGCCTCTAGGGCGTCTGAATCTGCCTCTTTGTGGTCTGTCTGCCACTGGAAAGGACCAATTCTTAGTAAGCCAGTTCCTGCTAAATCTGGGTGGTTGTACCTGCAAGAAATCCTTTACTGTCTGCATAGATTTAGCTTTATCCTCCATTTTCTTCAACACCTCTTCTGCTTTAACACCAAACAAAGTATCATGCTGTAATGGAGCATCCAATAATTTTGCTTTAACATGATCAGGCAGATTCTGTTCCTTTAACCAAGCATGCCTTCTAATAACAGAACCTGTAACTGCGGCCCTGCACAAGGCCTCCAGTGAATCATAACCACATTGCAAAGTATGTTTTCCCACTTGTTCAGCTGCATGCAATAAATCCTGCAATTCTTTGTTCTAAGAACATTCAAAATTTGTCAACATTTTTTGTTTTAACAAAGACATTAAGTATTGCTGATATTTGAGCATATGAAACTGACAATTTAAAGCCCTTACAGCCAAGGTAGCAGAAGTGTAGACTTTTTTCCCCCATCTGTCCAGAGCCCTAGAATCTCTATCTGAGGGGACAGCCTTGACCCCCCCTTTGGGACCCTGTGAGATAATTTCTGGGTCAGCAGGAGGGTTTTTATATAGAAATTTATGGGAATTTGGAACCCTGTAGTATCGGTCCAGCTTAACAGGAGCAGGAGGTAAAGAGTCTGGAGACAGGCTGGACTCTGAAAATACATCTACTATGTCTAGAACAGGAGGAATTGCAAGAGGTCTGTGCTGAGGCAGTAACAGAATGTCTCTAAGCCTTTTCTTAGAATCTGAATAATCCTGGCTCTCCCAGTGGACATGCTCCCTCATGTTATGCAGGATTTCCCCAAATGAGTAATCCTCAGGAGGAGAAGCTGAAGGAATAGATTCTTCAGCATCAGAATCCTCACAGGGAGGAACAGAATATCCCTGTTCTGAAGAGGAATAAAAGGAAATGTAAACCTGATCAGAGGAATCATATTCAGTATCTTGCCTAGGCCTCTTTTCAGGAGGGGGATGGGAACCCTTGATCAAAGTAATTAGGTCTTTGGCCATTTTGAGCATCTGTTTCTTAAGCATAGAAGTCTGTCCTGGAGAATGCTGTACTTGCTTCCTTGTCTTTAAAACTGCTTTAGACTTTTGTCTTGGATGCTGAAGTAGGCTTTATATAAAGTTGTGTAGGTCTGAAAACACCCTCAGAAGCCGATGCCTGCTCAGTGGCTCCGGACCCATCTGAGGGATTGATTTCCGAAGGGGTCAATACCTTGACTATCCAGAGGCCTAGTTGTCTCCACATGGGAGTCGGAGGCGGCCTGTGGCTCTGAGGTAGCTGGAGTCAGGGGCTGCGAAAGCGCCTCACTGAGAAACGGCGAATGGCCTAGAAGAGGCTTCGTCGTCGGTTTTGGACCTCGGATGCTTGTCCTTTTCTTTATCCTTGTGCTTTTTATGAATTCCGGTCTGTTTTTCCGACGGCATTATATAGTTAAACCTTCAGCCAAAGTAATGAAAAGCAAAATCGTATCGACGCTTTATAGTGCGTTGGTTAAATCTAGCACAAAACCGACAACTAGCAACGGGGCCTAGGCAAGGAATACAGTAAGAATGAATATCCTTATGAGGTATTTGCTTCCCACAAGAAATACAATTGTTAACTTTTTCTAACATCGGTCTGGAGCAAGAAAAAAGTTTTCCCAATGGGGTACTTAGCTTTATTGAAGACTTCGGATCTGAAATTCAATTACAAAAATCTCAGGAGTCAGCCGACCGGCACTTGCGAACTGCTTTTGCTTCGGGCTCCGCACGGCAAGAAAGACTGAAGAAAATGGCGTCGGCTGCATCTTTTATACCCCTGGAGCACTGATGTCAGGGAAGAGGCGACAGCAACCGACGCCGGACCAGGACTTTGGAATTCAGGCTGACTGTGGGTAGCCTGTCAGCAGGATAACCCAAGTGCAATGACTGCAACAGTGAAACACGATGAACATCAAAAATTATAAAAAACAAATTAACCACAGCTAACTACAGCCTATTAAGTGATGGTATAAAAAGCTTCATTACACCCACAGTCGCACACATCAATGATTACTATGCAGAAGTGTACGCAAATGCCCTTTACAAGCACTTACTGTATATACTCTGCTGTACCTGACTGGAGCAAAACCAAGTCTTTCCGTAGAAACAAGCCACCATGGTGGACTTCAAGTATAAACATATTATACAACAAAAGTGAGAAACCATTCTCCAAAATCAGGAGGGATATCACTCTACAGAGGAAGAGTTCCCTTCTAAGCCTAATAAAAAAAATCAGAAATCTTGTAAAGTCTTCGAAAGGAAATTACACAACTAAAATCCCATCCCTAGCCAAGGATAATCAAAAGGCATTCTTTAACTATGTCCGAAACCTAAAAGGGAATGCCCAGCAATGTGCCGAACTGGTAGTAGATGGGACCACTACATTACTAGATATCGCCAACCTGCTAGCTGACAGATTCAGTGCAAACTTCACCCTCCTATCCTCACCTACCATATCCCAAAGCATACACGACACCAGCCCTCTGCCTACTACCTCTAGAGAACAGGTCATCTCTGCGCTTGCTAAGGCCAAAAACACGGCCTCAATAGGACCAGACAATATTCCAGGTTGTTTACTAAACAATTTAAAACAAGACCTAGTGGACCACTTGGCATTCTCTTTAATCACAGCCTGACATCTGGCTATGTTCCTGCATAATGGAGAACAGCAACAGAAATCCCCTTGCAGAAAGGGGGACCATCAACTGACCCTGGGAACTACAGCTCTACAAGTTTAACTAGCCTCATCGGCAAGGCCATGGAAATAATTGTCATGGAACTTATCAACAAGGACACAGGTGACCTCCAAATACTGGACCCAAGCGAGTTTGGCTTTAAGGTTAGATCATGCTTATTAAACCTGGTAGACTTCTTTGAGAATGTCACCAACGCCATGGAAGAAAGTAAGACAGTGCAGACAGCCCATTTCAACCTTGTCAAGCCTTTCAACACAATTCCCCACTCTGGCATTATTGAGAAACTCTCCCAGATAGAAATTAACCCTTACATTACCAGATGGGTAGCCAACAGGGTCACCGACAGAACCCACACTGTCAAAACTGGTGACTCCACCTCTATCAGTAGATCCATCACCAGTGGAGTACCACAGGGGTCAGTGCTGGGCCCCTTACTATTTGGTATCTACTTCTCAGAAGTCCAGGCCAAAGTAGATGGCCTTTGGCTCACCAAGTCTGCTGATGATTGCAAACTGAGAGCAATCACTGAGTCCTACAATGATGTCAACATATTGCAAGAAGTTGCAAGAAGGGCTAACACAAACAAGTGACTGGTGCCAAAGCCACGGTCAAAAACTAAATGCAAAAAAATGCATTATTATTCCCTTTGGCAAAACAGAATTCCCTACAAATTACAACACTGACAGCCCCTCCTGAGTTCCAACCCAGTGGTGTGAGGCTTGGGAACTTTGAACGCCAAGTTTCTACAATGGTAAGGAAAGCCTTCTATGTAACACACCTCATAAGCAAGGGCATAGCATTTAGGTCAAGGAATGTTATATTTCCACTGTACTTGACCCCCTCCATCAGACTACTGACAGAGTATAAGGCACCCTTTTTGCATGAATCTCACCAGACACCTGCAGCATCTGGAGAGACCCAAGAAGTTTCTCACTAAGAAAATACAGGGACTCCAAACCATGACCTAAGTGGACAAGCTGAAAGCCCTGTCAATTTACTCTGTATCTTATAGGCTGCCAAGAGGTGACTTGTGCCTGGCCTATAGGGCAATCTCAAACCCTGATCTAATGGAAATGCTGCATATACGCAAGTCAAATAGTACAAGCGTCACTTGTTCTAGGGATCTCAACCTAGCTTGTGACATTAACAGAACTTGCTGGGGAGATAGATACGCCTCCCAGAGACTACTGCTTCTTGGGAATAGATTTCCTATTCACGTAAAACAGAGCTCCTCAATGACCCTACTCAAACACAGCGTAGACAACTGGAGATGAGACCACAAATTCACCTCTGGGGTGGCAAACATGTCTCTCATGGACACCGGTAGCTGGTGTTGATCACAGACCCACTCTGTTCATAAATTCATTCTGTGAACTACCCAAAAAGACCATATGGGGATACTTGGGATTAACTCATTCACTCCAATGGAGCTCAGGAAGTTTGCTGTGCAACTTCCAATTGGCAGAGCCTAAGCCTTTTGAGAAAATCTAATTATGCCCTCACATTTCAAAAAAAATGTTCACATCTCTGGAACCATAGGGGTTATGAAAGAAATATAAATGGCAAACTCTTCAGCACAAACTATTTTTATAGCGGTGGTATTCTTTAGGTTCTAAGTCTTAAACCAAATTTTATAAGTCACAGTAAACATAGTAACTTTTACGTCTGTAATATTTTGCAAACAACTTACATCATCTCCGTAACAACTCAAGTTACTGACATTCAGTTAGCAGCATTTTATTCGTCTAGCTGAGAGCTTTCATATGAGGCTAAGGAGTTCTGTCTGTGTTACTTGGTTGTTGAGATATTTAAAAAAATTTGAAAATTATATTTATATAAATTAATATCATAAAAACAACAGTTAATATCTCTTTACCTCCACTAGACAGAGGTCAAGTATTAATGCAGTCGAATTTGTGTTTGTGTAAGCCTTAAGATGAAATATTTTTAAACCTTGTACATAGCATGGTTTTGGAATTATTGATGCAAATATGAACAAGCAATATTTGACGCCTAGAGGTGTCAGGGTCTATATTAGATCACCGAACACTTAAAAAAGTGAACGGTGATTAATCGACCCCATGTAAGCGAAAGCTTACAATGTCGAAGTATCAGAACAGCAATTTTTTTCCAAGGGAAAAAAAAAAATCACGGTTCCAAGAAAAATAAATAAATATAAAAAACAATTTCAAACATTACATTAAGTGGGGGGCTTTGCACCCCACACCCCCCTACTTAAATATACCAACTCCGAGACCACACTACAGTGCCGAAAATGGCAAAGTACCGAAGTGGCCAAGCAAATTCTTTCCCAGGGAAAGAATTTGCTTAAGAGCCGCTTCGATATTTTACGTTTTCAGCCTTTTATGGTCGACCAAGATGCATTCGAAAGAATGCGTCTTCGGTCTTGCAATACAGACCTGAGGCATCAGTGGGAAGTAACTGCAGATGCACCTGGAGCTATTACTCCGATGTAATGAGTTAACACAGCTAGGCTTGTAAAGGCTCTAGGGCTGCAAGCCTAGTAACCTACTATGAATGTATGACAGCTTACTATATCGCTTGGCTAAGCCTCTGTGCTGCATTCATTGCCAAAGTATTTGTGACAGCTGGAAGCAGCAGTTTTCTGTCCTTGATAACTTGAGGCTTTAATATACACTGCAATGACAGAAGGACTGTCACAACTGATAAGAATAAAGGACAGAGTGAATTCCAATTTCTGCTCAAGAGAAAGCTCCAGAAGACTCCCTAATATTGAATCAATGGTCACATCACAGAGGCGAACATCTAACAAGTACAGTTACCTATGCATAAATGAGAATTCAAGGACTGTTGGATCACGAATATATGTATACGTTTCAAAATGAGGTGTGTTAAGGGAAGCTTGTTCTGTGGAAAGCAGTACAGCATAAACAGACAATACTGTATTTCAGGGAAAGTTCTTAAGACTTAAACTTAAGTTGCTTTTACACATGGCAGTCCTCCCAGAGCCTGCTGATGGTCTTGCATAATGCTTGGTGTGCAGCAGGAGTCAAAAGAATCTCATAAAATATGTCTGCTGTTTCAGCCTGTACTATCTGATACATGTGATTCACAGCTGATCAGCATCCATCTTCAGTTTACACATTACAGTCTCAGTCTTAGAAGGTGGCAGTGTCTGTCCATGGTATGTGGGGGTGTTTTTCCGAAGCTCTTTCTTGAGGGAATGTCACTGCTTTTCCCTTGTACGTTTAACCAGATGTGCCCAAACAATGAATGTGTACATTTGCTCCAACAATATAACGTGTGAAGTCATTGATGATGAACTTCCACTATTCAATAATGTGAGCTGAATAAAGCGCCAGAATACACACAAAAAATTATACAGCGGTGTACTTCTGATTGCTCTCCTGTGTTATTCTGTTGGAACAGCTGACTTACTGCGCAACCAACTTCTACAGGCAGCTGGTCCTGTGTATGTCCACTTTCTACTCTGCACAGGTACTCTTTTGCCACCTTAGGAAACACCATGAGTGCTACACTGCTTCTTATGCTGCCACCAAGCTTTTGGATTGATGTTAGACAAATCCCATTTCCAATGACTCAGGAAGGCTGCCTATGATCATGTCAGTTAACTAATGTGCTTTAAGGAACAGGTACTCAAGAGTCTGTCTTTGGTAAGTTGGGGTAGACCCATGTGTTTAAAATCTTTATAAAAAAATTCTAGTGTTAGTGTTACAGTTAATCAATGATGCAGATTAGCAACTAATATATACAATGCTAGAAATCCAAGATGATGTAATTTAATTTCTTAACTGTGAACTTGTGGTCTGGACATTCACGTACAGTTATACATTTATTCTGAGATAGATTAGAAAGAGGGTAATTACGGAGGATGAAGTGCCTGGATATGCAAGTAATGCTTTTCTTTCTAGTATTACAAATATATTGCTCACAAAAAAAGTCATAGTCAAGCAGATCTGGCTCATTGTATATGCTGTATGTAATGCTACTGCACATATTTTTTTTACTTTTTATTTATCAAGTATACATTTTAATAACAGTGCGTTTATTTTTGATTTTTAAGGTAACACAATTGTATCAAAAGGGGACTTTTGGTCTAGTCTATCTACCCTAAATAAATAAATAAATAAAAAGATCACGACTTCCACAATACCTTGTGATGGTGCTGACAGCAACATGAGATGGGGGATGTGTTTCATGCATCAAAAGCTGCAGGTAAGTGCTACTTTGCTCTCTTGCCACTGCAACAACTGGATCCACCTGGCCTTGGTCACAATCATAAAAGAACCGTGGGATAAGCCTAGAATGAAACAGCAACATATTTTTCTTCGCACAATCATCTGAAATGCATTTTATTTAAGCAGTCATTTTAACTACCAGTAATTCACACTTGTTTTTTAAAGGTTTAGTTGCATGTCTTCTAATATGTTTTAGAACACCAGATGGTCTTTGCTCTCCTCAGGCCCTTCCTTCTAAATGCTATTAGTTGACCTACAACATTGTAAAGGTTTGCTGGTCAGAATGCAACACTGCAGGCTGAACAAAATAAAAAGTAATTTCTAGACAGCCATTACCAAGACAGTGTGCAAACCAGCAACTCATAGCTTTAGTATGGCATTTGAAAGACTCAATCACAGAGTCTAAAATTCTGACCAAAACAAACTTGTCCCGATACCTCCCACTTGTTACCACCCATTTACTACATCATCAACCCAAATCCTGGTTTCAGTTTACGTTATGCTGCCCTGTTTTCATTCCCTCTGGTGAACACAATTAATATTCAGTTCCTGTCCATTTTTGTGTGCGTTTGTTGTGGAGGTGGTTAGCAAAGACTCTCAGTCATTACTTTATATGAACTCATCAAAATGCTTATTTTAATTGTACAGCTCAATTCCTTTATTTATTCTGCAGAGCATAACTGTGAGAAGTACAGTTAAAACAACTTAGTGAATTCATACTAAATCTTAGCCATCTCTTGAATTCATACTAAATCTTAGGAGTCTCAAAGTATTCCCCTTACTCCATAGTAAAGCAATCTCAGAATTAGTATGTATAAATAACATAGGTTGCTGTTCAGCCACCATTGTGACAGTAAGTCTTGGACTTCATTGTTTAAAATCAATCTACTGCTTGTGTCAAACATTTTTTTTTACAGCAGGTCAGAAAACCACTACACTTGGCTAGTATTCAGAGATAAAAAAAAAAAAAAAAAAAACATGAAAAAAAAAAGACTGCTTCTACTACTTTTTGAAACTTACACCACTATGATGCTTTCTACAGAGCAAGTGGTAGTCATGCAAATCATAACACTTAGAGCAGCACAAAATAAACAAACAGAAAACTCTGTTTACTGTCATTTAACTTTGTGATGCTCATGTGCTTTCCTGCGAGGCAGTAGCAAGTGAGGTCATAAAACTCCTGAAAGGCTACTTTTCTCTGAGGATAAAAAGCCCAGGTGAAATGAACAAACCACTCAGTGAGAGCTGTTGTGAATACAACTGCAATCTGAGGTGGAATTTAACTAAGCCCATTGGAACTTCCTGTAAGCACCCACAGCCAAAGCTGGGACATGCTCAGAAAGCCAGAATGAAAATGTAAACAAAGACCAGAATCAAAACAAAAAAAAATCTCTAACTGTCCCTTTAATTCCAGGTACAGTAATTACTTGCCTATAAACAGATTCAAATTCATCAGACTCTCTTCCAACTTGATGGGGAATTCATAAAGTAACTGCATACATCAATAACTCAACATTCAGTCACAATATGAAGGTCAAAGTTCCTGGGGTGTGAAAGTAGTGAAGTAGCCTAACGAGCATCCCCAAGGGGAAAAAAATGAACCACATCTAAATTCAGCCTAATATTAGGCCAGATTAAGAGTGACAACAAGTACCCTAATGACAAGGGCGTATCGAACCATGTCTAAATGCAGAGTAATAGATGGCCAAATTAAGGGTGACAGCTCCCTGATATAAAACTAAATTCTATCAACACATATTGCTTGCAATTACAAACAAAACGCTGTCCTAATGGTACAAGTACAATTTCATTTTGCGTGTGACCAATATTAGTTCCATAAAAAATAAGTGAAACACTTGTCTGACTTATAGACTCGACCAGATCTTGAGAAATGACTCAGCAATAAGAAACATCAACCAAAAACTGTACAGAATAGCACATCATAGTATTTGCTCTTATTAACAAATGTTGAAAGTCATGGAAACATTACTTGTACAGTACCAGGAAAAATACATAGTGAATGACAACCCTTCAGATTTGACATGAACCTGCTGGCCATGCCACTACAACACAACAACATAATGCTCTTCCAAATAAACTACACACCTCCAGTAGGAAACACAAAGCACCAATAAAGGCAGTTCCAAAACAATCTGAAAATAAGGTCATGAACACAAGCAGTATAAAGTTTAATCCACATAAAAAGCAGGATTTAGCGCTTTCGTCTCCTTACAAGAAACTTCATCTGCTTGTGTTCATGATTTCATTTTCAGATCGTTTTGGAACTGCCTTTATTGGTGCCTTGTATTTCCTACTGGAGGTGTGTAGTTTAATAGCAACTTTTTTCTCCAGTTTTCCACTTTTTTGGATAACTCTTCCAAATAAGTAATCACACTTTCCCACTAAAAAAAGGTTGGGACTAGGATTCACATGGAGGAGTAAGAGATCTGATCAGAAAAACCTTCATAATAGCTAGAAGTAAAACATATTTCACTGTGCCCATGGAGCAGCCATTTTTCTCGCAGGTTTTCTGACTCTACAGATGGATGACATGTACAAAGATATCAGATGGCCAATGCATTCACCCCACCCCAAAAGATTACACAAAAAACACAGCACACAGCATCAGTGACTTCATGTACCCTTCTGCCAGATTAATAAATGTATACTAGGCTAAAGACCACTGGGGCCTTTAGAAGCCTAGCCATGCAAGCCAAATATACCAATGAGTTATTGTGCCTTAGAGGTTATTTTAAGGGGTGTATATTAGTTAGGGTATGTTTTAATGGCTGCCTCTGACCATCACAAACATAAGAATCAAACCAGAAGATTCATTTCTTAGTATCTCTCTTTCTTCTTTATTTCTGTGGCAGTCGGGTGTGTCTTTTTCTCAAGTTCAGTTACTTCAAGCTACAGTTGGTTTCTTCTTTTACAAAACGCAACAAGGCTTTGCCTATCTAACACTAAACCCCCTGAGTACAACATTCAACTTTCCTTTTTCAACTTGCAAAAGGCATGTATGTTGCAAATACAAGTTAACTCTGTATGTCTTTATTGTTATTCAGTAACTGAGCTAGCAGTCCTTGTTAAATTGTTTGCTAGCAAAGCTTGCATCTTCTCAGTTAATTGCCCATAAAAGCAAATGCATCAGTTCAGGCTAAGGAAATGTCTGTAACTGGACCCCCCCCCCAACACTTTAATAGTTTATCTATTGTTAGCTAATTTAATTTGAGCTAGGAAAGAGTTTGCATGTCCCCAACCAATAACTAAGCATTTTTAGAACATAACTTATATGATTTTAAATAGGTCCCTTTACCATTACTTATGCTAAAAAGTACAGTTGTGTACACTTACCATAAATGTAGATGTTCAAGTGTATGCACTGTTGCAGTCATCACATTTGGTTTATCCCTGCCAGGGTAGTCCTCGGCTGGCCCGAATACCAGAGGCTTAGTATTTCTGCCTTGGTTCCTGTCGTTTCAGGACTGATGTCAGGTCATCAACAGTATAAAGTAAGGCAGCCAACGCCATTACATCAGTTCTTCTTGCCCTGTCAGCAGCTCCCAAGTGGGAGCCAGGTTATGGTGGAAGAACCCCACTAGTAGAAAGTAAATACCAAAATCTTCCTTGTAAGGAGAGAGAGAGAGAGAGAGAAGAGGGGGCTGGAGAAAGGGAAACCAGGACTCCAACAGTGAACACACTCGAACATCTACATTTATGGTAAGCGTACACAACTGTACTATGCTATTCGTGTTTCACTGTTGCAGCCATTACATTTGGATTGATTCCCAAAGCTGAGGAAAAGGGTGGAGGCAGTCAAGGAGACTAGGGGTGGCTAGGATGCCCTACAAGACTGCAGTGGCAAAGCCTGCCCTGGATTTGGAAAAGACAGGCAGGTGGTAATGCTTGGTAAAAGTGAACAGATGTCTAGGTGGCAGCCTCCAGGATGTCCCTGGTGGGGACTCCTCTGAGGAAAGCTGCAGATGTGGAGGCTGTTCTGGTGGAGTAAGTCCTGACCCAGAAGGGGGAGGTTTTCAGTGTTGCTTGTAACAGAAATGGATGCAGTCTGCTATCCATTTGGAAAGAGTTTTAGAGATGGCTTTGCCCTCTGCCCCTGCAGCAAAGCTAACCGGTAATTGATCAGACTTTCTGAATGATTTAGTCATGTCTAAATAGAATATGAGCTGTCTGAGCACATCTAGAGAGTGAAGGATCCTTTCGCCTTGTTTTGTGGGTTAGGGAAAAAGGTGGCAAAAATGAATGGATTGGTTGAGAGCCACACTGGACACCACTTTGGGCACGGATGGGTTAGTCCTGAGGGAAAACCTGTCAGCATGCAAGATGATGGGCTCCACAGACATGAGTGCTTGTAGCTCGGAGACTCTTCTGGCTGAAGTGATAGCCAAAAGAAAGGCTGTCTTCAAGGAGAGAAATTTTAACTCTGCTGAAGATGCTGGTCCAAAGGGGGGCAGGGTGAGCTTTTCCAACACAAAGTTTAGGTCCCAAGCTGAGGTAGGTGCTGCTCTGGGTGGCCTGAAGTTGCTAGCCCCTCTTAGGAACTGTTTGATCAGAGGGTGTGAGAACAGGGGCTGCGCAGTATGGAAATGAGCAGAGATAGCAGAGGCATGACTTTTAATAGAGGAGAAAGAGAGACCACTGTGGAGCAGGTCAGCTAGGTAATCCAGGATGAAAGGTAGGGAGGGCTGTGCCGTATCAGCTCCCTTAACCTGGATCCATGTGCAGAACCTTTTCCATTTGTCAGCATAAGACTTTCTAGTGCTAGGACATCTGGCCTCATGTATAACATCTAGAACCTGTTTACTGAGGTTGGCAGATTTGTCAGTGGTCAGGGAATAAGTCAGGCTGCCAAACTGAGGGTCTGCAATTGGGGATGCATGAATTCTCCTTCCCTCTGGGTCAGGATGGTTGGGGTCTGAGTGAGATGCCATGGTGGTAGTGGGGACAGGCTGTGCAGCAGTGGGCACCCGTGCTGGCGAGGCCAGTCTGGAGCAATAAGAACTCTCCTTGGTTTTTCCTACCTTACTTTGAGCAGAACCCTGGTGATGAGGGGTAGTTGATGAAATGCATAGACCGATAGATTGACCCAGGGGAAGGATTGGGCATCCACTTTCCAAGCCATGCACTGATGCTCCCTGGTGCAGAACTTGCTGAGCAGATGGTTGGTATGGGAGACAAAGAGGTTGACCTTCGGTGTGCCCCACTTCTGAGCTTTTAGGGTGAAGGTTCTTTTGTCTAGCTGCCACTCATGTGGGTGCAGAAGATTTCTGCTTAAGTGGTCTGCCAGAAAGTTTTGAGAACCTGGCAGGAATTGTGCTAACAGGTGGAGTTGCACAGCAGAGGCTGTGTGCCAACGGGTCATGGCCAGCCTGCAGGGAAGTTAGGAGTGAGTCCCTCCCTGCGTGTTGATATACCACATCCCAGTGGTGTTGTCTGTTTTGATCAGGAGAGAAGGGGCCTGAAAGCTGTCAATGCATGCTGGACAGCTAACATCTCTTGTTGGTTGATGTGCAGATGGATTTGGTGCGAGTTCCATTGGCCCTGTATGCACCTGCCATCCAGGTGTGCACCCCAGGCATAGTCTGATGCGCCTGTGGTGAGGGTCTGGGCAGGGGGTGGTGAGAAAGGTAGTCCCTTGTTGTGGGAACATGCTGCTGCCCACCAAAGAAAATCTTTCCTTAGGAGAGGCATCATTGGTATAAGGGTTTCCAGGTCTTGAGAGTGTTGACACCAAAGTCTTTTTAGGTACCACCGAAGTTTCGTCATATGCATTCTGGCATATGGAGTGGGTAGAATGCAAGATGCCATGAACCCCAGAGCTTGCAGGATTTTCCTTGCAGATAGCTGGGGTCTGGATGGCTAGTTTTGAGAAGTAGGCTGTTAGGTAAGTTTGCTTTTCCGGTGTAAGGAATGCCATCTGGGAGGCTGTGCCCAGGCTTGCTCCCAGGAATATAATCCTTTGGGCGGGTACTAGTTTGGATTTCTTTTCGTTGCTAGTGTACCCCAGGAAGGTCAGCAGGGACTTTACAAAGGCCAGGCGCTTGAACAGCTTTTCCTGACTGTCTGCCTGAATTAGGCACTCTAAGTATGGGTAAATTTGGATATTCCTTTGTCTGCAAAAGGCAATGGCAGGAGCCAGACATTTTGTGAAAACTCTGGGAGCAGTAGATAAACCAAAGGGAAGAGCAGAGAACTGAAAGTGCAAAGATCCTGCCCTGAAATGTAGACATTTCCTGCACGATTCCCTGATAGAAATGTGGAGGTAGGCCTCTTTTAGGTCTAGCGTGGCTAGCCAAGCATCCTTGGAGAGCATGGGCAGCAGTAGCTGGAGCGTGAGCATTTTGAATTTTGGTATCACCAGAAAGGTGTTTAGAATGGATAGATCGAGGATGGGGCACCAGGTGCCCTCTTTTCTGGGTACCAGAAAAAGTCTGCAGTAGAAACCTTGGCCTATCTGATCTGCAGGAACTTGCTCTATTGCCCACATACAGAGCAAGGAAAGGACTTGCTTTTTCGTCTCTGCCCAGTGGTTTGGAGGTAGAGCTAGGAACCCTTTTGGGGTTGGAAGAGTGTGGAAAGAAAATGTGTATGCCTGGGACACTATGTTGAGGAACCAGCGGTCATTGGTAATGGTGGCCCAGGTGCTTGCGTGAAAGGAGAGTATTCCTCCTAGGGTAAGTGCAGGTGGGCATGGGGAGGAGAGTCATTATGAGTTCTTACCATGAGGGGGTGGCTTAGAAAGTACAGTTGTGTACACTTACCATAAATGTAGATGTTCTGGTGTATTCACTGTTGCAGTCATCACATTAGGGTTATCTGCTTGCAGTAGCCCTCAGTCAGCCTGATTAACAAAGTCTTGGGTCCTGCGTCGGATGCTGTCTCATCTTCCATGACGTCAGGTAGTCAGGGGTATAGAGCATGCAGACAACGCCATTACATCAATTTTTCTTGCCCCAGATGTCAGGTGCCCCCATAATGGGAAGCAATTATATATAAGGTTACACCTCCAACAAAAAAGCAAATACACTAAAAAGCTTTTAAGCATAGCTAATAAGAATAGAGGTATAGTCAATATAAGTCAGGGGGCTGAAGGGAGGGTAACCAGGACTGCAACAGTGAATACAATCGAACATCTACATTTATGGTAAGTGTACACAACTGTACTATGTTCTTCGTGTTTCACTGTTGCAGTCATCACATTTGGGTAGACTCCCAAAGATAAGGATGGGAGAAGGTAATTAGATAGCATTAGGACCAGCTATAAGGCCCTGCAAGACTGCAGTGGCAAAGCCAGCTCTAGATTTAGAAAAAACTGGCAAGTAGTAATGCTTGGTGAAGGTATATACAGAACTCCAGGTAGCAGCTTCTAGGATGCCCCTGGTAGGGACACCTCTGAGAAAGGCTGTAGGGGTAGATGCAGCCCTGGTTGAATGTGGTCTTATCCCCTGTGGGGTATGTTTTCCATGGTGCTTATAGCAGAAATGAATGCAGTGGCCTATCCACTTAGAAATGGTTTGCTTTGAAATGGCCTTCCCCTCTGCCCCTGCAGCAAATGCAACCAGCAGTTGTTCAGATTTTTGAGAGGTTTAGTCCTGTCCAAGTAAAATCTAAGTTGTTTTTGCACGTCCAAGGAGTGCAGTATTGGTTGTTAAATGAATGGACTGATTAAGGGCCACACTGGATACCACCTTGGGCATGGAGGAGGGATTGGTCCTGAGGGACACCCTGTCAGCGTGAAAGATGATGAAAGGCTCCACTGCCATGAGAGCCTGCAATTCCGACACCCTTCTTGCTGAAGTGATGGCTAGAAGGAAGGCTGTCTTCCAAGAAAGGAATTTCAACTCTGCATTTGCAGCCGGCTCAAAGGGAGGTAAAGTGAGCTTTTCCAGTACAAAGTTAAGGTCCCAGACTGGAGTAGGGGCTCTCCTGGGTGGCCTTAAGTTTTTGGCCCCTCTGAAGAACTGCTTCAGCAGTGGATGAGAGAAGAGGGGTGGATCTGTATTGGTTGAGGCATGAATTTTGATGGAGGAAAAGGAAAGGCCCTTGTGAAGCATCTCAGTTAAGTGCTGAAGAATCTGAGGTAAATCGGGCACTGCTGTGCCTATCCCCTGAGTTTGGCTCCAGGAACAGAATCTTTTCCATTTTTCACCACAAGATTTTCTAGTACTAGGCCTCCTTGCCTCCAAGATGACATCCATCACTTGCTTACTGAGGAATGGTAACAGAAAGATCAGGTAATTAGCCAGGCTGCCAGGTTCAAGGTTTGAAGCTGTGGATGCAAAATCTGGCCCTCCTGCTGGGACAGCAGGGCAGGAATCTGAGGCAGGTGCCATGGTGGTCGCAGTGACACACTGCACAAGAGGGGCTACCAGTACTGGCTTGGCCAGTCTGGTGCAATCAGTATTCTCCTTGTTTTTTCCTGTTTGATCTTTAGTAGTACCTTGGGGAGGAGAGGCAGAGGGGGAAAGGCATAAACTGATAGTTTTTTCCAAATAAAGGACAGGGCAGCCACCTTCCAAGCTTGTTTGTGGGGAGTCCTTGTGCAGAATTTGTCCAATTGGTAGTTCTGGGGGGAGGCAAACAACTTTATCTTTAGGCTCCCCCATTTGTTTCTCAACATGTTGAATATATCTTTGGTTCCAGTTTCCATTTGTGTGGGTCCATGAGATTTCTGCTTAGATCGTTTGCTAGTGTATTTAGCTTTCCTGGCAGGAACTGAGCCTGTATGTGCCACTTGGTGACTCAAGGCTGTGTTCCACAGAGCCATGGCTAGTCTGCAGACAGGATATAAGTGGGTTCCTCCCTGCTTGCTTATGTGCCACATAACAGTGGTGTTGTCCGTCTTTACCAATAATTGTCCTGGAAGAATTTGGTCCTTGAAGGCTGTCAGAGCATTCTGTACAGCTAACATTTCTTTTTGATTGATATGCAGGTGCATTTGACTTGGGTTCCATTTGTCCTGAATGCACATCCCTGCCAAGTGAGCCTCCCTTGCATAGTCTGATGCATCTGTTGTTAGGGATTGGGCGCCAGGGGGTAGAGTGAATGGTAGTCTCTTGTTTTAGTGGCAGGCCTCTGCCCACCAAAGGAACTCTATCTGTAGACAAGGTATGATAGGAATCATTGATTCTAGATCCTGAGAATGTAGACACAATAGGCTTTTTAGATACCATTGCAGTTTCCTCATATGCAGACTTGCATATGGAATTGGTAGGATGCAGGAGGCCATGAACCCCAGGGCTTGCAGCATTTTCCTTGCAGATAGCTGGGTCTTTGTGGCCAGTAGTTTGAAGTAGGCTGTCAAATTAACTTGTTTCTCTGGCGTAAGGTAGGCCCATCTGGAAAGTTGTATTCTAGCTTGCTCCCAGGAATACAATTTGTTGGCAGGGTACAAGATGTGATTTCTTTTCGTTTATGGTGTACCCCAGAGAAGTTTTTCCTTACGAATGCCAGATGATTTAATAGTATGTCCTGGCTTTCTGCCTGAATTAAACAATCGTACAAGTATGGGTATATTTGAATATTTCTTTGCCTGCAAAATGCAATGACTGGATCTAGGCACTTTGTGAATAGCCTGGGCACAGTAGATAAGCCAAAGGGCAGTGCAGAGAACTGATAGTGCAGGTAGCCTGCTTTGAAGCGAAGGTATCTTCTGTAAGATTCCCTTATTGGGATGTGCAGGTAGACCTCCTTTAAATCCAGTGTTGCCAACCAGGCATCTTTGTCTAGCACAGGAAGCAGCTGATGAAGAGTTAGCATCTTGAATTTTGGGATCACCAAAAATGTGTTTAAGTACAGACAGGTCCAGGACAGGACGCCAGGAAATGTCTTTTCTGGGTACCAAAAAAAGTCTTGAGTAGAAACCTTGTCACCATTCTTTTTTTGGGA
The DNA here is from genome assembly GCF_019279795.1 of Protopterus annectens. Lineage (NCBI taxonomy): Eukaryota > Metazoa > Chordata > Ceratodontiformes > Protopteridae > Protopterus > Protopterus annectens. The sequence goes on along the minus strand of NC_056729.1, from coordinate 1,444,505,416 downwards.
CAGGCTGAATAGCCCTGATGCTTAAAAGAGAGAGAACTTGCTTTTGAGCCTCTGCCCACTGATTTGGGGGTAGATCGGACCAACCATTTGGGGTTGGTAAAGAGCGGAAGTGGAATCTGTATGCTTGGGAAACTATATTTAAAACCCATTTGTCCTGGGTAACGAATTCCCAATTTTTTGCCTGAAGGGCAATCTTTCCCCCAAAGGAACAGTCAGTTGTGCAGGGTTTGGAAGGTTTAAAGTTAAGTCATTGACACAGTTTACCATAGGGGGAGTTTTACTACTTCCTGTTTTGGAAGTGGGAGCCCCACTGCTTAGTCCTGTGAATACACTGGGACTGAAGCCTGGGTGTTCTGCTGGTTCTGGGTTTGAACTGAGAAGGCCTGGAAGAGGCAGGAAAGGACCAATTCTTAGAGGGGCCAATGCCTACTGAATCTGGGAGGCTGTACTTGCAGGAAATCTTTAACAGTTTGCATAGATTTAGCTATTTCCTCCATCTTTTTAAGTACGTCTTCTGCTTTGTTGTCAAACAGGCGGTCTTGGTTTAAGGGAGCATCCAGCAACTTAGCTTCAACATGATCTGGCAAAGATTGTTCCTTAAGCCAAGCATGCCTTCTAAGTATAGACCCACTGACAGCAGCCCTGCAAGATGCATCTAAAGAATCAAAACCACATTGCAAAGTATGTTTTCCAACTTGTTCAGCAGAAAGCATTAAATCCTATAAATCTTTATTTTCAGCACAGTCGGGAATCAACATCATTTTCTGTTTAAGCAGTCCCAATAATAGGTTCATAGGTTCATAGGTTCATACTAGGCTATCTGATTATTTTGCTGTGCCTCTGTCGAGCAGTGACTAGAGGTAATCCATCCATTGGTCAAGATTTCTCTTGAACAAGGCCGGTTCATAATATGCTGCTGATACTTTAACATATGAAACTGGCAGCTTAAGGCCCTAATGGCCAAGGTTGCAGAAGTGTACACCTTCTTACCCCATCTATCCAGCGCCCTGGAATCTCTATCAGAGGGGGTAGGATTTTTGGGCATTAGTAGCCTTAATGCCCTTGGGTCCCTGTGAAATAGTCTCAGGATCTGCAGTAGGATTTTTAAAGAGGAACTTGTGAGAGTCAGTAATATCGATCAAGTTTTCTGGGAGCAGGAGGTAAAGAGTCAGGGGCCAAGCAAGTTTCCGAGAAGGCATCATCAACAATGTCCAGTACAAGAGGGATGGCCAAAGGCCTGTGTTAGGGCAGGAGTAAGAAATCCTTAAGCCTCTTTTTGGAGTTAGAGTAATCCTGGCTCTCCCAGTGAAAATGCTCCCTAAGAGTATGCAAGGTTTCCCCAAAAGAGAAATCCTCTGGTGGGGAAGCGGAAGGAATGGAGTCCTCTGCATCAGAATCCTCATAGGTAGATACAGGTAAATCCTGTTCATCAGAGGAAACAGAACTTGCAGAGTCCTGATCAGAAAAATCAGAAGAAAATCAGTCCTAGTTCTTTTAGAGGGGGAAGGATGGCTTTCCCTGATTAGAGTAATAAGGTCCATTCTTACCATTTGTTTTTTAGGCATACGGGCCTGACCATGCGGTCTGGATGTCAGTTTTCTAGGCATGGATCGAGTTTTAGGCCTTGAGGAGGAAGATGGCATCGGTTTAATATGCAAGTCAGTAGACCTGTATACACCCTCAGAAGCCAGTGCCTGCACAGCGGCTCCGGACCCATCCAAGGTAGAGACATCCGCAGGTTCCACAGTTGAAGAAGCATCTCGCGGCATACCGGACTCCAAATGGGTCTCAGTAGAGGCACGCAAATCTGAAGTAGTGGGTATCAGGGGCTGTGAAAGTGCCTCACTGAGTACCATCGAACTGGAGACTAGCTTAGGAGAAGCGTCGGCAGCTTTGGACCTATGCTGTCTGTCTCTGTCTTAATCTTTGCGTTTTTTTTCGGAATGTCGGTAGTCGGGTGGCTTACCGAAGCCATTTCTGGATAATTGAACAGAGTACCAAAATATTTAGAAGCGTAAATATACCTACGACGAATAGTTTGAGGTTTGAATAAGGCACAAAACCAGCAGCGAAGTACGTCGTGGTCTGGGCCTAGGCAAGGAATGCAGTACGAATGAAAATCTTTATGAGGTATTTGCTTTCCACAAGAAATACAATTGTTAACTTTTACTGACATCAGTTTAGAGCAAGAAAAAGGTTTCCCAACGAGGTACTTAGCTTAGTTGAATACTTTGGTTCTGAAACTCGAAAACGAAAATTTCAGAAGTCGGCTGACCAGCACTTGCGAACTGCTTCTACTTCGGGCACTGCACGGCAAGAAAGACTGATGTAATGGCATCCGCTGCATGCTTTATACCCCTGACTACCTGACGTCATGGAAGATGAGACAGCATCTGACGCAGGACCCAAGACTTTGATAATCAGGCCAACTGAGGGCTACTGCAAGCAGATAAACCTAATGTGAGGACTGCAGCAGTGAAACATGAAGAACATCTGCCTAGTTTTGAAGTGGAGGAATTCCACTGTTTTGATCTCTGCATTCCCTGTGGCGGCTGTCTGGGGGGGGGTCTGCTTCCCCTTGGGTCTGGGTTGCACTGACCTGGTGGGAGCAGGAAAGGACCAGTGCTTGGAGGGACAATGCCTGCTGAACCTGGGTGGCTGGATCTGTAGGAAATCCTTAACTGTCTGCATATATTTAGCTTTTTCTTCCATCTTTTTTAAGACCTCCTCTGCCTTAGTGTCAAATAAGTTGTCTTTGTGCAAGGGTGCATCCAACAGTTTAAGAGTTAACATGGTATGGCAAGGGCTTTTCCTTAAGCCATGCATGCCTTCTAAGGACAGAACCGGTGACTGCTACCCTGCAAGAAGCTTCTAGGGCGTCAAAACCACAGTGTAAGGTGTGCTTAGTCACTTGACTTGCAGAATGCATTAACTTTTGTAACTCTTTAGATTCTGCACAAGCAGGAAAGGATAACACTTTTTGTTTGAGGAGTTCCATGGTAAGTTGCTGAAATTTTAGCATATGGAACTGGCAATTTAGTGCTCTGATAGCAAGAGTAGCAGTGGTGTATACTTTTTTACCGCATCTGTCTAGTGCTTGGGAATCCCTATCTGAGGGGGTGGGATTCTGAGCACAGGTTGCTTTAACTGATTTAGGCCCTTGTGAAATTACCTCAGGGTCAGCAATAGGATTTTTGAAAATAAATTTGTGTGAGTCAGGGGACTTATACCTGTCTGGTTTTCTGGGTACAGGAGGGAGGGTGTCAGGTGTCAAACTGGATTCCAGGAAAACATCATTCACAACATCTAGGACTGGGGGAATGGCAAGGGGTCTGTGCTGTGGAAGACCAAAGAATTCTCTGAGTCACTTTTTAGACTGAGGGTAGTCCTGACATTCCCATCGGAAATGTCCATTAAGGTATGAAGGGGTTTCCCCAAAGGAAAAGTCCTCTGGTGGAGAGGCTGAAGCAATGGAATCCTCTGCATCGGAATCCTCATAAGCAGAGAGGGTTTGCATGTCTTCATATTCAGATGCATCAGAGTCAACAGACTTCAGTTAAGACAAAACTACCGGGGACAGATCTGTTTTTCTTTTGGAAGGGGTAGCTTGGCTTCCCCTGGTCAGCATGATAAGATCTTCCGCCATTTTAAGCATTTGAGACTGAGGCAAGGAAGCAGGTGTCTGAGACTGGGTTGTTGGTTTCTTGGATATGGTTCATACCCTGGGCCTTAGAAACTATGTAGTTTTTGAAAGAACGGTAGACGCAAAAGAAGTTGTCGGTTTGTGTCGAGAATCGGTACTGTGAAGTACTTCCTCTGAAGCCGGTGCCTGCTCAGCGGCTCAGGACTCATCCAAGGGAGAGACAAAGTACAGTTGTGTACACTTACCATAAATGTAGATGTTCGAGTGTATTCACTGTTGCAGTCATCACATTTGGGTTATCTGCCTACAGGCAGCCCTCAGGCCAGCCTGAATAGCAGAGTCTTCAGATTTCTGCGTTGGATGCTGTCGCTTCTTCCATGACATCAGGTCGCCAGGGGTATAAAACATGCAGCCGACGCCATTACATCAGTTTTTCCTGCCCAGATGTCAGGTGCCCCCACAGGAGGAAGCAATTATATGGTATGGAACACCCCCAGCAAAAAGCAAATACACATGATATAATATATGCCAAACAAGAAGGAAAGGTAGAGCCAAGAGAAGTCAAGGGGGATGGAGGGAGGGTAACCAGGACTCCAACAGTGAATACACTTGAACATCTACATTTATGGTAAGTGTACACAACTGTACTATGTTCTTCATGTTTCACTGTTGCAGCCATCACATTTGGGTTGATTCCCAAAGCTAAGGAAAGGTGGAAGCAGTTAAAGAGCATTAGGGCTTGCAATCAGGCCCTGTAAGACTGCTGTGGCAAATCCAGCTCTGGATTTAGAAAAGATAGGCAGGTGGCAATGCTTGGAGAACGTAGGATGTCCCTGGTAGGGACTCCTCTGAGAAATGCCGTAGAGGTAGATGCAGCCCTGGTGGAGTGTGATCTTATCCCCTGTGGGGTAGGTTTTCCATGGTGCTTGTAGCAGAAATGGATGCAATGGGCTATCCATTTGGAAATGGTTTGCTTTGAAATGGCCTTCCCCTCTGCCACTGCAGCAAAGCTAACTAGCAGCTGGTCAGATTTTCTGAGAGGCTTAGTTCTGTCCAAATAGAATCTAAGCTGTCTGTGTACGTCCAGAGAACGCAGTATCCTTTTCCCTTTATTTTGAAGATTAGGGAAAAATGTAGGCAAATGAATGGACTAGTTTACAACCACACTAGACACCATCTTGGGCATAAAGGATGGATTAGTCGTGAGGGAAACCCTGTCTGCATGGAAGATAATGAAGGGTTCCACTGCCATGAGGGCCTGCAGTTCAGACACTCTTCATGCTGAAGTGATGGCTAGAAGTAAGGCTGTTTTCCACAAAAGGAATTTCAACTCTGCTTTAGCAGTTGGGTCAAAGGGGGGGGGGGGGAGTGAGTTTTTCCAATACAAAGTTAAGATCCCAAGCTGGAGTGGGAACTCTCCTGGGGGGGTCTTACATTATTGGCCCCTCTAAGGAAATATTTTAGCAGGGGATGAGAGAAGAGGGGTGGCTCAGTATTATAATGTGCTGAAATGGCAGAGGCATGAATCTTAACTGAAGAGAAAGATAGGCCCTTGTGGAGCATTTCTGTTAAATAATCTAGAATATGAGGTAAGCTGGGCACCGTTGTGCCCATCCCCTGAGCCTGGCTCCAGGAACAGTATCTTTTCCCCTTTTCTGAATAGGATTTTCTAGTACTAGGCCTCCTTGCCTCAAGAATGGCATCCAGCACCTGCTTACTGAGGGTTGCTAGAGGTGAGCTCAGGGAATTTGCTAGGCTGCAAGGTTCAGGGTTTGAAGCAGAGGGTGCAGAATCTGGTCCACCTGCTGGGACAGCAGGGAAGGGGTCTGAGGCAGGTGCCATGGTTGCAGCACTGTCAGACTGCGCAAAAGGGGGTACAAGTGCTGGCATGGCCACTTTGGGGCAATCAGTATTGTCCTTGGCTTGTCCTGTTTGACATTTATTAGAACCTTCGAGAGGAGAGGCAGAGGGGGAAAGGAATAAATTGAGAGGCTTTCCCAAGTAAAGGACAGGGCATCCACTTTCCAAGCTTGACTGTGTGGAGTTCTGGTGCAGAATTTGTTCAACTGGTTGTTCTGAGGGGAGGCAAACAGGTCTACCTCTGGTGACCCCCATTTGTTCTTCAAGAGCTTGAATATTTTGGGTTCCAGTTTCCATTTGTGTGGATCCATGAGATTTCTGCTCAAGTCACCCGCCAGTGAATTTAGTTTGCCTGGCAGGAAATGAGCTTGCAGGTTCACTTGGCAGCTCAAGGCTGTGTTCCACAGAGCTATGGCTAGTCTGCAGAGTGGGAAGGAATGGGTTCTCCCCTGCTTGTTTATGTACCACATAACTGTGGTGGTGCCTGTATTTACCAATGGTTGTACTGGAAGAATAAGGTCTCTGAAGGCTTTCAGAGCATTCTGTACAGTTAGCATTTTGTGTTTGATTGATATGCAGGTGCATCTGTTTTGGGTTCCATTTGCCCTGAATGCACTGCCCTGCCATGTGAGCCCCCCATGCATAGTCTGATGTGTCTGTTGTTAGGGTTTGGGCAATAGGGGGTAGAGTGAACGGGAGTCGCTTGTTGTGGTAGTAGGCCTCTGCCCACCAAAGGAACTCTGCACTTAGACAAGGAATGATTGGAATCATTGTTTCCAGGTCCTGAGAATGTTGACACCATAGACTTTTTAAACACCATTGAAGTTTCCTCATATGTAGTCTTGCATATGGAATTAACAGAATGCAAGAGGCCGTGAACCCCAGGGCTTGCAGGATTTTCCTTGCAGATAGCTGGGTTTTTGTGACCAGAAGGTTGAAGTAGATTGTGAAATAAACTTGTTTCTCCGGAGTGAGGAATGCCATCTGGGAAGTTGTGTTCAAGCTTGCTCGCAGGAATACAATCTGTTGGCGGGGTAGTGTGTGTGATTTCTTCTCGTTGATGGTGTACCCCAGTGAGGTTAGAAGTCTCTTTACAAATGCCAGGTGTTGTAATAGCAAGTCCTGACTTTCTGCCTGAATCAGGCAATCATCCAAGTATGGGTAAATCTGAATATTTATCTGCCTGCAAAATGCAAGGCTGGAGCTAGGCACTTTATGAATACCCTGGGTGCAGTAGATAAGCCAAAGGGGAAGTGCAGAGAACTGCATGGAGCCCACCCTGAAACATAGGTACTGTCTGCAGGATTCCCTTATTGGGATGTGCAGGCAAGCTTCTTTTAAGTGTAGAGTTGCCAGCCAGGCATCCTTGGCTAGCATAGGAAGAAGTTGTTGAAGAGTTAGCATTTTAAATTTTGGAACCACCAGAAAGGTGTTGCGAATAGACAGGTCCAGGATAGGACGCCAGGAGTTTTCTTTTCTGGGAACCAGGAACAGTCTTGAATAAAAACCTTGCCCCCTTTGTTCTGCTGGGACAGGTTGAGCACCCCTGATACTGAGGAGAGGGAGAGCACTTGTTTTTGGGCCTCCACCCACTGATTTGGGGGGAGGTCTGGCCATCCACTTGGGGTTGGGAGTGAGTGGAAGTGGAATCTGTATCCTAGGGAAACCCTGTGTCCTGGATAATGAGTTCCCAGTTTTTTGCATGCAGGGCGAGCTTTCCTCTTAAGGGAGCAAGTAGTTGAGCAGGGCTCGGAAGAGTTAAGGATAAGTCATTGTGCCATTTTTCCATAGGGGGGTGGCTTACTACTACCTGCTTTGGAAGTGGGAGCCCCCCATTGCTTAGATCTGTGCATAGCCTGAGACTGAAGTCTTGGTGGTCTGCTGCTCCTGGGTTTGGACTGAGAAGGCCTGGAAGGGGCTGGAAAAGACCAGTTCTTTGAAGGCCAATGTCTACTGAATCTAGGAGGCGGTACTTGTAAGAAATCTTTAACAGTTTACATAGATTTAGCTTTTTCCTCCATCCTTTTGAGGACTTCTTCTGCTTTGTTGCCAAAAAGGCAGTCTTGGTTTAAGGGTGCATCCAGTAATTTAGCTGTAACATGATCTGGCAAGTTTTGTTCCTTAAGCCAAGCATGCCTTCTAAGTACAGACCCAGTGACAGCAGCCCTGCAAGATGTTTCTAAAGCATCAAAACCACATTGCAAAGTATGTTTACCAACTTGTTCAGCAGAATGCATTAACTCTTGCAAATCTTTTTCAGCACAGTCAGGAATCAACATAATTTTCTGTTTAAGTAATCCCATAATATGCTGCTGATACTGCAACATATGAGACTGGCAATTTAAAGCCCTAATGGCCAAAGTAGCAGAAGTGTATACCTTCTTACCCCATCTGTCTAGAGTCCCTATCAGAAGAGGTAGGATTTTTGGCAGTAGTAGCCTTAATGCCTTTTGGTCCTTGGAAATGGTCTCTGGATCCGCAGTAGGATTCTTGAAGAGGAATTTGTGAGAGTCAGGTACTCTGTAGTACCTGTCAGGTTTCCTCGGAGCTGGAGACAAAGTGTCTGGGGTAAGGTTGGACTCCAAGAAAATATAGTCTACAATCTCCAGAACAGGAGGGATAGCTAGAGGCCTGTGTTGAGGCAGGAGTAAAAATTCCCTAAGTTACTTTTTGGGCTCAGAATAGTCCTGGCTTTCCCAGCGGAAATGCTCCCTAAAAGTATGCAACGTTTCACCAAAAGAAAAATCTTCTGGATGGGAAGCAGAGGGAATGGAATCCTCTGTGTCACAATCCTCATAAGTAGATGAGGGTAAGTCCTAGTAGTCAGAAGGAACAGAGATACCAGATTCCTGATCAGAAGAATCAGAAAGAAAATCAGTTCTAGGTCTCTTAGAGGGGGAAGGCTGGCTTCTCCTAATTAAGGTAATAAGGACTTCAGCCATTCTAATCATTTGTTTTTGAGGCATATGGGCCTGAGAATGCAGTTTGGTCGTCGGTTTTCTAGGCGTAGTGTGTGCTTTAGGTCTGAGGAATTCGGTATTCTTGGCCTGAAACAAAGTCGTCGGTTTAATATGAAAATCGGTAGGCCCGAATACACCCTCAGAAGCCGGAGCCTGCACAGCGGCTCTGGACCCATCCAAGGTAGAGACCTCCGCAGGTTCCATAGTCGAAGAAGTATCTCGCGGCATACTGGACTCCAAATGGGTCTCAGTAGAGGCCTGCGAATCTGTAGTAGCGGGTATCAGGGGCTGCAAAAGTGCCTCACTGAGTACCACGGACTGGCAACTAGTTTAACGGAAGCATAATCGGCAGTTTTGGACCTATGCTGTCTGTTTCTGTCTTTATCCTTATGTTTTTTCGGAAGATCGGTAGTTGGATGGCTTAATGAAGCAATTTTGGAGTATGGAGATGGAGAACAAAAGTATTTAGCTACAAAAATAGCCACACAATGAATAGTTCGGGCATTGTACACGGCACAAAACCGACAGCGAGGGACATCATGGTCTGGGCCTAAACAGGTGACGCAGTAAGAATGAAAATCTCTATGAGGTATTTGCTTTCCACAGGCAAGACGATTGTTAATTTTTTCTGACATCGGTTAGAACAAGAAAAAAGGATCTCAATGGGGTACTTATCTTTTTGAAGACTTCAAGTCTGAAACTCAAAAACGAAAATTTCAGGAGTCGACCGACCTCCACTTGTGAACTGCTTCAGGCACCGCACAGCAAGAAAGACTGATGTAATGGCGTCGGCTGCATGTTTTATACCCCTGACGACCTGACATCATGGAAGAAACGACAGCATCAGATGCAGAAATCTGAAGTCTCTGGTATTCAGGCCGGCTGAGAGCTACCTACAGGCAGATAACCCAAATGTGATGATGGCAACAGTAAAACATGAAGAACATCTGCAGTATCCTTAGTCGAAGAAGAGTTTTGCAGCATACTGGACTCAAACGGTCTCAGTAGTGGCCTGTGAATCCACTGAAGTGGGCATCAGGGGCTGCAAAAGCTCCTCACTGAGGACCGGAGAACTGACGACTAGCTTACAGGAAGCGCCGTCGGTAAGTTTGGACCTGTGCAGTCTGTCTCTGTCTTTATCCTTACATTTTTTCGGAAGATCTGCTGTCGAATGGCTTACCGAAGCTATATTGGAATTCGAGGACTGTAAGCAAAACTATCTAGCTAGAATAAGGGCCCGACGATGTATAGTTCTGGCATTAAACAAAGCATAAAAGCGACAGCGAGGGACGTCGTGGTCTGGGCCTAAGCAAGTAACGCAGTAAGAATGAATGTCTCGGTGTGGTATTTGCTTTCCACAGGTGAGACAATTGTTAACTTTTGCTGACATCGGTTAGTACAAGAAAAAAGGATCCCCAATGGGGTACTTTGTTTTAGAAGACTTCAGCTTCAATTCGGAAGATGAAATTCAGGTAGCAACCGACCGGCACTCGTGTGAACTGCTTCGGGTTCCTCGGCAAGAAAGACTGATGTAATGGCATCGGCTGCCTTACTTTACACTACTGACTACCTGACGTCAGTCCTGAAGCGACAGAAACTGACACAGAAATACCAAGTCTCTGGTATTTGGGCTGGCTGAGGGCTATCCTGGCATGGATAACCCAAATGTGATGACTGCAACAGTGAAACACGAAGAACATCTGCCTGTGTAGACTGTCTCCTGCTACTGTGAATTTTTTTTTTTTTTTTTTACATCTCTGCCCTCTTTACTCCTCTCCCACCCCCAATTTCCTAGCCATCCCCTGGGCACTTACATGTATTCCCTTTTAATTCTCCTTCAGTTTAGTACATATTACCCCCTCCTTAAGAACATATACATTAAAAACCCTCTTCCAATCTCTATCCCCTTTCAATTCCTGCTGCAGCCCATTCCACAGACTTAAAACTTTCTTTACACACATTCTCAACCCACATTTTTCCACACACACCAAAACCTTTATCGATATCCATTTACACACACACCTATAGATTATAATATATATAGATATTTATATATATATATATATACATTTATTAACCATATACATACACACATAAATACATACCAATACCACAAAAGTACTTTTTTTAAATACTCGTATTACTACTCATAGCTATGCACATTTTTAGTCTCCTCCCTCATCTATACACTACTCACTTCTTCACCTTCCCCTGCCTACAAACTCATACCTCACAGCTTTCTGCACACAACGTAACCACTCTCCACTACCTTTAACTATTTATATACTACCTTAAAAACATCTGCCAACCCTTTACTGCACCTCCTTCCCTCCAGTTCTCAAACCACTCCTTTCATTAATATACCATACAGCCATCATCTTATCAAAACACCACCTTTCTCTACCCACCATCTAAACTCTCACCATCTCAACTCACGACAGTAAATCAATTGCTATTGCCTTGTATATTCACATCATTAGCTCACTTCACTAACCAGCATAACAGTCCCACATCCTATCCCAACTCCATCATAAACAGACATACACTACATCACAAAACCCTCTTTCTCACACAGTCTCTCTCTCTCTCTCCTTCTCTGTACCAACATACATGCTCAGATCTGTTCTCTTATAAACATAGTAAAGTCAAGAATAGCACTTTATCAGCAGTACTGAAAGTGAGATACAAATACAAATGACTCCATACCTCTATTTACCCCTTCTCCATCATGAAACTTAATGGAGATATTCACTCTAACCTCAGAACCACACATCAATTACCCACCATGGGCAAACTATTACTTTACAATGCTCCCAGCACAACTTTCTCCATCAGGTAATGAAATTAACCGAATTATTTTCAACATTAACTTAAGCATCTGCATCAAAATTCATGATATCCATGCAGGTCTAGATTTTTACCTCACAGACATTCTAATCACCACTGAAACCTGGGTAAAACAAGAAATAACTGACAACAAAATGATTCCCCAAGGTTTTAACATACTCAGAATGGAGATAAATCTTAAAAGAGCAAGTGGTATTGCTATTATTTATAAAAACAGTTTAGAAATAACTCCAGCCCATCTAAATATCCCAAAATTTAATAATGCTGAACATCTGATTGCATACCCGGGCTGTGTACTACATGAACTACAATATGAACTGGCACCTCACCTAAGTGTCATGTTTAATCATAGCCTCACCTCAGGTTTCGTGCCCACTGAGTGGCGCAGAGCTACAGTTATCCCAATCCACAAGGGGGGATCCACCTTGGATCCCGGAAACTACCGTCCCATCAGTCTGACAAGCCTTATCTGCAAGGCCATGGAGCGTATTATCATGGAACTTATAAACAAAGACATTGGCAACCTTCAAACACTGGACCCCACCCAGTTTGGGTTTGTGAAGGGCCGATCTTGTCTCCTGAACCTGATTGACTTCTTTGAATCAGTCTCCAGAGCCATGGACAAGGGTAAGGTGGTCCACACAGCCTATCTAGACCTTGCCAAGGCCTTTGACACCATCCCCCACTCTGGAATCATAGATAAACTTACTAAGTTGGGCATTAATCCCTGTCACCCAATGGGTTGCTAAATGGCTTATTGATAGAACCCACACTGTAAAAGTAGCCGACTCCAAATCCAGCTCCAGACAAGTGACAAGTGGAGTACCTCAGGGTTCAGTCCTGGGGCTGCTCTTGTTTGGCATCTACTTCTCTGAAGTACAGGTCAACACTAAGGGACTCTGGCTAACAAAGTTTGCAGATGACTGCAAACTGGGAGCCATTATTGAATCCCCAAATGATGTGGATACTCTACAAAAGGGCCTTACAGAAACAGATGCTTGGTGCCAGAGCCATGGGCTCAAGCTCAATGCCAAGAAATGTATTGTTATCCCTTTGGGAAAAAACATGTATCCATGAATTACCATATAGGTGGCAGTACACTAAACACAGAAAGTGTGATAAGAGACTTAGGGGCACAGGTGGACAGTGGTCTCGCCGATAACCACATCGCCACAACAGTCAGGAAATCCTTCTATGTGGCACACCTCATCACAAAGGGCTTTTCATCCAGAAAAAGGAGGTCATTGTCCCACTGTACTCATCCCTCATTAGACCCATTATAGAATACAACGCCCCATTTGGTATGTACCTCTCAAGACATCTGCAACAACTGGAAAGGCCTCAGAAATACCTCACTAAAAGAATCACAGGCCTAAAGCAGATGCTCTACGCTGACCGCCTTAAAAACTCCAGCTATACTCTGTCGCATATCGTCTACTCAGAGGCGATCTCTGCTTAACATACAAGGCCATGTCAAACCCAGAGCTGTTGGACATACTACACTTAAAGAAATCCCAATCCCTCAGAGCTACACGCTCCAGGGATCTAAACCTTGTCATCACAATAAACAAAACATGCTGGAGGGATAGGTTCCTGACCCAGAGACTCCCCAGACTCTGGAATAGATTGCCCATACATGTCAAGCAGAGTGCCTCTTTGGACCTCTTCAAGAGGAACCTTGACGATTGGATGGGAGAAAGGAAATTCACCCCGGGGATCACGTCAGTCGCCCTGCTAGACAGGGGTCCAGGAAAGTAAATAATGTGGGAAGAAATAGCCAGGGAATTGTTATGGCTAGGCTTGTATAGGCCCTAGGGCTGATAGCCTAGTACCAACCTATGAACCTCAAAATCAACCAAAAGAAATCTATATGCATATTGGCAGTATACATGCCACCAGGCAACATTACCACAGCTGAAAATATCCTACACTGGATATCTGACATCTCACAACATCCCCCCCAGGAAACCTTCATCTTAGGTGACCTTAATATAGACTGGAAATCCATAAACAGCAGCAACCCCAAGGACTCTATTCAACTATTTGGTTTCACCCAACTAATGAGCTCTACCACCAGACTCAACAAAAGCACTAACAGGCAGTCCACACTTAACTGGATACTGACAAAAAAAAAAACATAAAATCTTCTGGTTGCTTACCACATACTGTAAAAGTGACAATCTTCCATCTTATGTAATCAGACAACAACATGGTTCACCCAAACAAATAATCTATAAACGTTTGTACTACACTACATTTGTAAGTCAAACAGTACCAAAAATACAAGACCTAGGGATCTGAATTTTGTCTATGACTTAAACAGAACATGCTGGAGAGACAGATGTGTGTCCTAAAAACTGCCCCTCCTGTGGAACAGGGTTCCTATCCATGTGAAGCTGAGTTCATCTATTACCCAGTTTATGCTTAATGTAGACCAATGAATGGGGAATAGGAAATTTGCACTGGGTCTGGCACACATGTCCCTTATGGAGAGAGGTAGCTTATAAATGTCCTATCTGGATACAGGACTTCATTATTCTTTCAGAAAAACTTGGCTAGGGTTAGAAAGGACCCCTGGGTCATTAACCTAGCAACATATACAGAAGTAAGCAATTTAACCAGATCTGACAAAGACACATTTATTATAGCCCCACCCCACTACAACTGGAATGCATTAAGAGTGATGCCCCTAAATGAAGCAGTTACTCACTTCAGTTACACCTTCCTCAAAATACTAAATGATTTAGTATAAGATGGGTAAAATCTAATACAGTTACATGGCTGACAAAGAGACCAAACAGCTCATGCTGCAAAGAGATAAAGAATGGTACAAGAATAAAACACAACATACCTACCAAAATTTTAGATATCTCAGAAACCGTTCCAAGATACTAGTTAAATCTGATAAGAATCATACAGTAATCTCCAAATAAAAACACCAAAACAACCCCAAGTGATTTTGGTCCTCTAAATATAAATGATTACACCCTGGCCATACCACTACACTGTATCCCTTCTGCTTCAAAAAAAAAAGAGTCTACTGCCACTCAGTTCAACACTCATTTTATCCAGTCAGTTCTATTATTATCAATGACCACCTCACTTCACTCCTCCAACTTCCATCTGTTCTCGAAAGCAATACACAGTCTTTTAGTTTTCAACCCGTCCCAACATCAATCATAAAAAAATTACTAGCCAAGTTAAAAGCAACAACCTCAGCTGCCAATAACCTTCCCAGTGAGTTCCTCAAAAACACGTGCAGAAGCACTAGCCTTCCATGTCTCTAGTCTAATCAACCAGTCAGTAACTGAAAACTGTGTCCAATCTGTTTGGAAAAAATCCATTATTATACCCCTTCACAAAGGAGGTACTTCAACAGAGTTAAACCACAGACCTACTGCTATCCTATCACCTCTCTCTGAAATCTTTGAGAAATGGATTCACTCTCAGCTCAGAGACATATATAACCCAACACAACCTCTTCTCCAGTACCTAGCATGACTTCAGGCCCAACCACAGTAGTACTACTACTGCCCTCCTTGACTTCAACAACATAGTAAACCAATATAGAAATGACGACAACCCTGTTTCTTCACTTTTCCCCAACCTTTCCAAAGCATCTGACTCAGTGTTCCACCAGAAGCTCGTTTCTGAACTTGCAACACTAGGTCTAACTTACCCCTTCCTCTCCTGATTTCACAGTTGTTTATGCAATTGCCAGTAGGAAACTAAATGGCAACAAATCCTTTCAGCATTTCAACCAATCTCTATTGGTGTTCCCCAAGGGTCAATACTCGGCCCCCTTCTATTTAATATTTTCATGAATGAGCTTTATACCACTACATTTACCACTCTCAAACAATATGCTGATGATTCAACTCTTGTCTGCTCTGCCCCATTCAAAATTACAGGAAATTACTCAAAAAATCATTTATTGACACTGAAATATGGCTAAAAAATTCTAACTTGCTGCTTAATGCAAAAAAAAAAATGTATGCTCTTTACTCCAAAACAATACCTTAACCAGAAACATATTACTTGAGGTAATATGAAATATAACACAAAAATAGAAATCAAAAGCCAAACTAAACTACTCTGTGTCATAACACTCAAAATAGATGACAGCCTCAAAATCTGACCACCACATCCTTCATTCTATCTATAGTCCTCAGGAAGACCCTGTCTGCATGGAAGATGATAAAGGGCACAATGGCCATCAGTGGCTTCAGTTCTGAAACCCTTCTGGCTGAGGTGATAGCGAGGAGAAAAGCAGTCTTCCAGGAGAGGTATCTTAGTTCTGCTAATGCAGCAGGTTCGAAGGGTGGTAAAGTTATTTTTTCCAAAACATAATTCAGGTCCTAGGCTGGAGTGGGTGGCCTTCTGGGAGGTCTGATATTAGAAGCCCCTCTGAGAAATTGTTTAATCAAATGATGAGAGAACAGGGGCTGTTCTGTATCAAAATGAGCTGAAATGAGGTGTAGATTTTAATAGAGGAGAAAGAGAGGACACTATTAAGTAGCTCCGCTAGGCAGATCAGGATAAGAGGGATGGAAGGTTGTGAGGTATCGCCCCCTCTGGACTGGCTCCAGGAGCAGAATATTTTCCATTTTCCTGCGTAAGATTTTCTGGTGCTGGCCCTTCTGGCCTCTGTGATAATGTCTAGGACCTGGTTGATTAACAGAGGCCCCTTTTTTGCTTTTAGAGTACTTGCCATGCTGATACTTTGAGAGTCTGCAAGTCTGGGTGCAGCATCCCCCCCCCCCCCACACCTGAGTTAAGAGGTCTGAGATCAGGGGAAGCTGCCTGGGAGGCTGTAAGGTCAGGCTGCGCAGTAAGGGGTACGAATGTTGTTGGGGCCAATCTGGAGCAATGACGATGGCTTTTGGTCTCTCCTCCCTTATTTTGATCAGTACACCTTGGGAATAAGAGGGAGAGGAGGGAATGCGTATACAAAGAGGGTGTTCCAGGGGAAGGTCAAGCCATCCAGCTTCCATGCTAGGTGGTGATACTCCCTGGTACAGAATCTTTTCAGCTGATGGTTGAGATGCAAAGCAGAGAGATCCACCTCCGGAGTCCCCTATGCCCGAGTGATTTGTAAAAATATTTTTCTGTGGAGCTGCCATTCGTGGAGGTCCAGTAAATTTCTGCTTAAGTGGTCTGCCTGGGTGTTGTTGATCCCTGGCTAGCCTGCACAGAGGGTAAGATTGGTTCCCTACCTGTTTGTTGATGTACCATATTACTGTGGTGTTGTCTGTTTTGATAAGGAGAACCCCTGACTTGAGATGGGGTTTGAAGGATGTCAGAGCCTTCTGTATTGCCATCATTTCCTTCTAGTTGACGTGTAAGGGAATGTGCTGGGCATCCCAAAGACCTTGGGTGCATCTGCCTTCTAGATGAGTGCCCCAAGCTGTGTCTGAGGAGTCAGTGGTAATGGTCTGTCCGGTTGGACGGAGGGTGAAGGAAAGACCCTTATTTTGGGCACAGGCCCCTGCCCACCAGAGGAATTCGTCCCTTATACAGGACATCAGAAGTAGAGAGGCCTCTTGAGGTTGAGCATGCCGACACCAAAGGTTCTTTAGGTACCACTGAAGTTTTCTCATGTGAAGCCTCGCCAGAGGAATTAGAAGGATGCAAGATGCCATGTAACCCAAGGCTTGCAGGAACTTCCTCACAGTGAGGTGACTTCTGGCAGCTAGCTGGGTAACATAGAGAGGCGGGAAGCTCTGCTTTTCTGGGGATAGGAAGGCCCACTTGGGATGCTGTGTCCAGCACTGCTCCAAAGAAAATGATCTTCCTGGAGGGTGTTTGCCTTGATTTCTTCTCGTTGATGGTGTACACTGAGGTGGTTAGGAGGGTTTTGACAAAGAAGAGGTCCTTGAGGAGATTTTCTTTGAAATCTGCCTGAATGAGGCAGTCGTCCAGATAAGGGTAAATTTGTATATTTTTCTGTCTGCAAAAGGCTATGGCCGGAGCTAGGAATTTGGTGAATACCCTGGGAGCAGTATATAAGCCCAAGGGTAGCACAGAGAACTGAAAGTGTTGTGAGCCTGCACTGAAGTGAAGGAATTTCCTCCAGGATTCCCATATGGGGATATGGAGGTAGGCATATTTTAGATCTAGGGGTAACTAACCAGGCATTTTTTGTCAGCACAGGCAGCAGCTGCTGCAAAGTCAGCATTCTGAATTTGGGGACCAACAGGAAGGTGTTCAGAATGGATAGATCCTGGATGGGGAGCCAAGTGCCCTCTTTTCTGGGAACAAGGAATAGTCTGGAATAAAAGCCTTTGCCTGTTTGATCTGAGGGGACATGTTCTACTGCCCCTTGGGATATGAGAATATGGACTTGTTTCAATGCCTCTGCCCACTGATTTGGGGGTGAGTCTGTGTACCCTCTTGGAATTGGGAGTTTGTTGAAAGAGAATTTGTATCCCCGAAAAATCTTTAAGACCCATTGGTCCTTTGTTACAGAAAGCCAATTTTCTTTGCAGAGGGAGAGCCTTCCTCCTAGATTTTGGTAAGTGAAAAGTGGGCAGAGGAGGGAGAGGGAGTCATTGAGAGTTTTTGCCATAGAGGGATGGCTTAGACCTCCCTGCCTTTGGAATGGAAGTGGGTCACTGTTTGGTTCTCTGCTGTCCCTGGGATAGGAGTCTGGGTGGTCTGTCCCTGCGGGGCTTACCTAGCCTCTGTCTCCTAGGTGCAGGAAAGGACCAGTGTTTTGAGGGAAAATTCCTGCTGAACCTAGGAGGTTGTACCTGAAGGAAATCTTTTACTGTTTGCATAGATTTTGCTTTGTCTTCCATCTTTTTAAGCAAATCTTCTGCTTTTACTCCAAACAAGTGGCCCTTATCCAAGAGTGCATGAAGTAATTTAGATTTGACATGATCAGGGAGAGGTTGTTCCTTCAATCATGCACGTCTCCTAATGACAGACCCTGGCACTACTGCCCTGCTTGAGGCTTCTAGGGCATCATATCCACAGTGTAATGAGTGTTTAACCACTTGACAAGTAGAGTGCAGTAAATCTGCTAACTCTTTCAAATTGGCACAGTCAGGAAAGGTGAAATTTTTTGTTTTAATAGTTCCAAAGTGTGTTATTGATATTTTAACATGTGGAACTGACTGTTGAGTGCGCTGATAGCCAAGGTTGCAGAGGTGTATACTTTTTTACCCCATCTGTCCAGAGCTCTGGAGTCCTTGTCAAAAGGAATATGATTCTTTGCAGAACCTCCGGGTCTGCTGCAGGATTTCTGTACAGGTATTTGTGAGAATCCGGTACTCTAATACCTGTCAGGTTTTCTTGGAGCAGGTGGGAGGGCATCAGGAGTTAAGCTGGATTTATGGAAGACATCATCAACCACCTCTAAGACTGGAGGAATGGCCAAGGGTCTGTGCTGGGGCAGGTCTAAAAACTCAATTAGTCTTTTCTTACACTGAGGGAAGTCCTGGGATTCCCAGTGGAAATGTTCCCTGAGGGTGTGAAGGGTTTCCTCAAAGGAAAGATCTTCTGGTGGGGAGGCAGAAGGAATGGATTCCTCTGCATCTGAATCCTCATAAGCAGTCAAGGGTAGTTGTTCCTCTTCAAAATCTGAATAACCAGACTCCTCAGAATCTTGTTTTGTCAGTATTTCAGGAGAAAGGTCTCTTTTTCTTTTAGAAGGTGTGGCCTGACTACCCCTGATAAGGATGAGAAGATCCTCCACCATTTTAAGCATTTGAGCTCGGGGTGGTGGAGCAGGAGTAAAATGGTGGATAGAGGTAGTTTTCCTAGGAGTGGCCTTGCCTCTAGCCCTAAGAGTATCCATCGGCCTGAGAGAAACAGTAGTCGGAGGAGATGATGTAATTTTTTGTCAAGATTTGGTAGTGTGAAAAACCTCCTCGGAAGCCGGTGCCTGTGTTGCAGCTCCGGATCCAACCAAAGCAGAGACAACCAAAGGCTCGGAAAACGAAGAAGATTTCTGCAGCATTCCGGACTCTGAAAGGTTCTCAGTAGAGGCCTGTGGTATCGAATCAGGCATCAGGGG
Organism: Protopterus annectens; assembly: GCF_019279795.1. NCBI lineage: Eukaryota > Metazoa > Chordata > Ceratodontiformes > Protopteridae > Protopterus > Protopterus annectens. The sequence continues at coordinate 1,444,486,086 of NC_056729.1, read as the reverse complement.
CTGTGAAGGCGCCTCACTGAATTCCGGAGAACTGACTACCTGCTTAGCAGTAGAGTCGTCAGAAGGCTTAGCCTTGTGTGGTCTGTCTCTATCTTTATCCTTACGTTTTTTCAGAATGTCTATGGATTGTTGGCTGAAGGACGCCATTTCGGAATGCAAAGATGAAAGATGAAAATACCTGGCTACAATAAGAACTCTACGACGAATGATTCTCACTTTAAAGAGGGCACAGAACTGGCAACAGGGGACGTCGTGGTCTGGGCCTAAACAAGTGACGCAGTATGAATGGAAGTCTCTGTGTGGTATTTGCTTTCCACAGGCGAGACAATTGTTAACTTTTTCGGACATCGGTTAGTGCAAGAAAAAAGGATCCCCAATGGGGTACTTAGCTTTAGACGTTTTCAGCTGCAATTCAAACTCTGGTAACGACCGACTGGCACACTTGCAAACTGCTTTTGCTACAGGCTCCACAGCAAGAAAGACTGATGGAATGGCATCGGTTGCCTTCCTTTATAGCACTGATGACTTAACGTCAGGCAGCAAGTGACAGCAACTGACACAGAAAAACATTGACTCTGGTATTTGGGCAGGCCGAGGGCTACCACAGCAGGGATAAACCCACAGGTGATGACTGCAACAGTGAAACACGAAGAACATCTGCATCACTGACCTTTTGCAAGCTTATCCTCCGTTAAATTGAAACTTATTCATGCCCCCCCCCCCCACGCAAGTACATTTTATATATGTACACAATTTTTCCTACATCTATTCCTTTTTACTTCACTCTTTGGTCCCTGTTAAGTCAGGTACCAGTTTAGCCATTTATTCTCTTGCAGTAGGGGACCTTGTTAAGCTGACCTTCAGCAGAAAGACGGTTATAGGAATTGCCTAATCTTGCACCACAGACCCTACTTAGTTTAACATCAATAGGTTTTGTAATCTCCACCAGTCAGAGACTGGCACTTTCTTCTTGGAAGCTGACAGACTTAGTGGTTCTGCTAGCACATGATCTGGTATCATGTGCCACCTGTAACAGCCTATTTCTTTACTGTTGTTTAGAAAGGTTAGATTTCAATCCTGGTGCAGACTAATGAAATGTTCCAGTTGCAGATGTGTGAAATCAGGTTGTCAGTGTATAATGGCAGCCAAATAATGAGTTTAGACCTGAATCATCAATGTCTTTATTGCTTTGGCTGAAGCATTATCTGTATTACTGTCATAAGCGCATGCAGTTTGATCCAGAAGTTGCAAATATCAGGAGGAGAAACTCACAGCTTCACAAAGTAGACTGTGGTCATACCCTCTCTGGCATGATGAAATAGCTTATTGAAACAAAAATGTTTAAAATGGAGTCGTGCCACTGCAACTTTAAAAATAACTGCTGCATATGAGGAAATTTCTTATTAAGAAAGATGTCCTTCAACTGACAACAAGGATAACTATTTTTTGCTTCCAGACAGAATGTTTGAATTGAAAATGTTTACTCTGGGGAAAAAGCCAAAGCATTTTATTGTTTTTCTACTTCATTCGTGTCGGAGATGTAACAACTTTAGCTTGACCATAACCAAGCATTCAAGGGGATGCATACCTGTTGCTGAAAAGTGAAGACATAGCTGAAAGAGTGATGGATAAAGGTCTACCAGTAGCATTAAAATGATGTTCAAACATGGGAAAACTAACAGTTTCTGAAAGGCATGATGAGAACATTTTGCTGATACAGTGCACTGATCATGTCCTCTGACATCTTCTTGGCAGAAAATGGCATAACTCTTCCTGTAAATCAGGGGTGAAGACTGTTTGCTAGGTACAGCTGTCTTCTTTTTTTTTATTGTCATTATTAAATTATCATTTAAGACATAGGCAAACATACATTAATATTCAAGAAAACACACCATATTAACATGTTCCCTGTTTCAAACATTATACATCATATGTATTCGTTTGTAGAACTATTACCAATCCAATATTACATAAACTGATCAACTCCAGCCAACCATAAGACCTCACTCTTCCTCCACATCATTTTTCTGCATGAATTGTTCCACAATTTCCATTTTTCTACATAATTTGCTCCTACACTTTTCTAAAGATCCCACTTCCAGTTGCTATATCTCTGTTAGAATATTTAAAATACAGTTGGTTTAGACTGATTTCCATTTGCTATTAACTGCTTTATTGGCAGCCACCAAAATCAAACTCAACAAGGCCTTACTATGTCTGGACAATTCAGATCCTGTATCCAGACTTCCAGCTCAAAAAAAATAATTTTCTTAGTTACACATTTGCTCACACAATATTTCTGACAGAGTAATGTGTATGGAATTTTTAAAGTCCGCCAACTTGCTGCAATCCCAAAATATATGCTCTCACTGCTATTTACATGAGGAAATTCTTTGGATTCTGCTTGGGGTATAAATATATCTATGCAAACACTTCCAAGCAAAAATCCTAAATCTTCTAGACTTTGTTGTATACTTGGAACCCATACATAAGTCTTTCCATTGTCTCCTTGCAAGTAGCTTATCCGATCTCTCCTCCCAATGTCCTCTAAGCTCCTCTGATTGGTTCCTATAGTTATTGTACAATATTTTACATGCCCTACAAATTATCCCTTTAACAGCAGCTTCTGTTCCAGATTCAACTAAAAACTTTACCAGAGTAGGTCTTTCTCTTAAGATTCTCCTGTAATGTTCTCTTTGTCTGTACACTGATATCAGTCCTTATAGGGAAGGCAGACTCTTGCCTGCAGTCAAAATGTCTTCTTGGCCTCTTCCCATTCTATTAACTTTCTCTCTCTCTAGTAATTTACTTTTAATACCTTGGTTCATTTACCAGTTTTCTCCAGTAAATTCCAGCTGTTTCTTGCCTAGTATCTGTACCCCTAATTGCAGTCATCCCTATAAGCAAAATCTCCTTTCTCCACTCTTACGTTGGCTTAGTTCTTAGAATACTTTCTGCTACTATATGAATATATTTTGTACGGCTGTAATTCTCCTTAAAGATTTGCATCCAAAATACTACTCTCTCCCCTGCTTCATCAACATCCCCTTCCACTTTGAATAATAGCCCTCTTACCAGAAAAATTCCTTGAACACATTATTTTTTTATTTTATTTTACATTTGTTAACCTGGCTAGTCTAGCTGGATGTATTTCCATTTTCAGTAGAGGCCCGAGGAGAAAAGCTCCAATATTAGCACACAGAATATACAAACAATATATACACAGTATAAAGGATAAAAGATATGAATGTAATAAAGATTATGCTAAACAGTGTCAGACAGTACAAGACAAATCAATATACAGTATAATACATAGGTAAATAACAGTACAATAGGTAGTTTTAGGAATACTATTTACAGCTCAGTCCTTACAGGGATATGCAACAGAGTTTAGGAAGAAAAGTGAGAAAGAGAGGCGAGAAGTAAAGAATCAAAGGATTAATCAGGATTACTGCAGGGGCATAACCAATGGATCTTCAGGTGGTTTTTGAGGTTTTGTTTAAAGAGAGGCAGAGTGGGAAGTAAGGTTAGTTCTATAGGTAAAAGTTTCCAGTATTTACCTACAATGTTAGAGAACAAGGAATCCCCTGCTTTGTTGTTGGACTTTGTTATGGTGGCTAGAAGTTTGCTAGAGGAGCATAGTGAATTTAGGTTTTTGTAGGGGATGATGAGGTTAGAGAGTATAGGAGTGGTGTTAGGTTGGTAAAATAGCTTGTAGGCAATGGTGAGTTGAGTAAATAACAGAATATTTTGTAGTTCTAGCCAGCCTAGTTGCAGTAGATTCAGACAGTGGTGGGTTCTAAAGGGATTGCCAGTAGCAAATCGGGCAATACTATTGTAGGAATTAGTTTGATAAGTTTTTTTTTTTCGGCTAGTGTAGATGGGTGAGGCATAAAGAAGAGTTGAAATTAAGTGAGAGTGAGCAATTTTGGTTCTGACTGATGGTGTTAAGAAGGGTTTAATTCTGTATAAAGAGCCAAGTTTTTTGTTTACAGATTTTATAGTGTTGTTTATATGGCTGTCAAAGTTAAAGTTATTATCAATAGTAATTCATAGCAGTTTAGTGGTGGAGTCTGGGGATATGACGGTACCGTTGTTGGAACTGATTGAGAAGTCTACTGGGGAGGACTTACTGGTAGGTACAAAGAGTAGGAGCTTAGTTTTTTGGCATTTAGAAGGATGCAACGCTTTAAGAACCAAGTCTCAATTATGTTGAATACCTTCTGAGTTGAATGATGTAGTTCTGAGGGGGAGTTAGCTGAACATACGATTGTCGAATTGTCTGCATATTGTATACAGGTGGCTTGAGGAATTGCTACATGCAGGTCATTAATGAATAGTGAGAAAAGGAGAGGTCCTAGAATAGAGGTCCTAGAATAGAGCCCTGAGGGACTCCAAGGGTGACTGGCAGGAGGGATGATAGGTTCTGATCCCAGAGAACTGCCTGTTGCCTATTGCTGAGGTAGGACTTGAACCACTGGACAGCCAAAGTATCACGGGAAAGGGACTCAAGAATGTTAATAAGAAGGGTGTGGTTAACCATGTCAAAAACTTTTGAGAGATCGATAAAGAGTGCAAATGAGAGGGTATTATTGTTGCGATTTCTATTGATGGAATCTGTAAAGGATAAGAGGGCGGTAGTGGTACTATGAAATGGCCTAAAGCCATGTTGGCAGTTAGCCAGAATGTCATGTTGAGTTAAGTGGTCTAAAAGCTGATGGTGAATACATTTCTCCATAATTTTTGCTAGGGGAGATAAAAGGGCCATAGGCCAAAAAGACTTAAACTGTCTCAAAACTTTCCACAACACTGAGATGTCATTTTCTGGTTTTATCAAATGTCTTCTTATATTTGCTCCAAATACCTTGGTTCCTTTGCCAGTTTTCTCCAGTAACTTCCAGCCCCCTCTTACCTATTCTCTTCACTCTAACTGCAGTTGTCCTAGTCAGCAGAATCTCCTTCCTATACTCTGATTTCAATCCCTGGTCAGGAAGGCACACTCTAACCTGCAATCCAAATGTCTTCTTGGCCTCACTGCATTCTATTACCTTTCCCTTCCTACTTATTTGCTTCCATTACCTTGGTTCCTTTGCAGGTTTTCTTAATGGCTTGGTTATTAGAATAATTTCTGTTAATTTACGAATATAATATCCTGCATGTCTGTTATACTCCATAAGGATCTGGATTCAAAATCCCACCCTCTCCTTACTTCCTGAATTTCCCTCCTGGCTTCATCATCATCTCTTTTCACTGTGAATTATAACTTTCTGCTTGTATTATGTATATGAGCTGTAAAATATACCTTCAAATCAGGTAATCTAAACAATCTTACTCAATTCAAAGGAAGATATCCCACTTAACACATGGCTCTTCCCCTCCCAGATAAATTCTTTCAACTCATTACTAAATATTGTCCACAACACCCCCCCTCTGGTTGACAAAAATACACCTGACCTGTACATAAAACAAAAGGGACTCAAACATTTTCACTGCTTGAATCTTACTATCCAAATCCATACACAAGAGCTTCCAGTGTCTCAGGTTTGTATCATCCTTTGTTTTACCATGTTCTTAGCTGTCATAACAGAAGACATTTTAATCCATACTCAAATACTTCAACTTAATGTGGCCCCATAAATATATGTATTACTGAACCAATTCATGTGTAGATACACTATTTACAGCTATAGCCTTTGTTTTATCTACAATAAGTTTATATCCCAGAAGAACATCAAACGGTCTCAAAGTGTTCCACAGCACTGAGATATACTTATCTGGAATTATCAAGTACAAAATAATACCATTTGCAATTCAAGCCAACTTTTCTTGCTTACCATACCACTTGTATCCTTGAACTTCAGAGTTTCTTATCTTCTTTGCCAGTGGCCCTAAATATAAAGCAAATGACAATGGGAAAGAAGACACCCCTGCCTGGTTCCTCTGTTTAGACACAACTTATCATAAATGAACACTCTCACTTAAATTCTTGCCTCCAATCCCTCATTTATCCTCCTAATTAACCTTATTATTGTATCAGACCATGCAAAAGCTTCCATCGCTCTATTCATACTATTCCAGCTTACTCTGTTAAAAGCTTTCTCAGCACTAAGACCACCCAACAGTGGCGGTATTTACTTACATTTGCTTCCCTCTGGGTCATAGTTTTTCTATTGATGCTGTTAAATATTTGCCCCCCCTCCACAAAACCACAATGATCCATATCTATCAATTTTGGCAACATCTTTGCCATTCTTTTAGCATAATCACTTTATAACCATGGTTTAAAATTGAAATCAGCCTATATGAAGCTGGGTTTGATGGGTCTTTGAAGTCATTAGCTATTACAGCCACCACAGCTTTCTTCCAAGGCACAAGTGCTTCCCCTCCTTGTAAAATACTGCTAATTAAAACCTTTCAGATCTTTAATTGCTTTCTTCTCTCTTAACTGCCAAACATCCCCAGGAATACCATCTCTTCTTGGAGACATTCCTGTAGTTTGATTATACATCACTGACTTTATTTCATCTCCTATCTTAGCTGTTAATTGTTGAGCCTCATCTACCTCTAATTTTGGCATACTCAAGTCTTATATAGATATTTCCAATTGTGCTCTTTCTCGATTTCCACATTTCTCTCTGCCTTATACAAATTTTCCTAAAATGTCTGAAATATCTCTAATACCTTTACAAGACCTCCAGTTATTATACTTAGGTTCATAGGTATGTACTAGGCTATCGGCCCTAGGGCCTAAATAAGCATAGCCAAACGAGGTTTCCTGGCTTTCGCCACCCAAGAAAATTATTTTCCTGTGCCCCTGTCAAGCAGCGCCACAGCAGTGATCCCAGGGGTGAATTTCCTGTTTCCCATCCAATTGTCAAACTTTCTCTTAAAGAGGGCTAATGAGGAGCTCTGCTTGACATGAATGAGTAGCCTGATCCAGAGCATGGGAAGTCTCTGGGACAGGAATCTATCCCCCCAGCATGTTCTGTTTATTCTGGTGACAAGGTTTAGGTCCCTGGAGCATGTGGCTCTGAGAGATTGTGATTTCTGTAAGTGGAGCATGTCCATCAGATCTGGGTTAGACATGACTTTGTATGTTAGGCAGAGGTCACCTCTGAGTAGGCAATATGCGACGGAGTAGAGCTGGTGTTTTTTGAGACGGTCTGCGTATGGCATCTTTGAGGCCGGTAATCCTCCTAGTGAGGTACTTCTGTGACCTTTCTAGTTGTTGCAGATGTCTTGTGAGGTACATGCCAAATGGGGCGTAGTACTCCATAATGGGTCTGATGAGGGATGAGTAGAAAGCAATGATGACCTCTCTTTTTCTGGAGGAGAACCAATTTGTGATGAGGTTTGCCATGTAGAAGGATTTCCTGACTACTGTGGCGACGCGATTATCAAAGGAGAGACAACTGTCCACCTGTGTCCCAAGGTCTCATCACAATTTTTGTGTTTAGTAGGCTACCGCCTATGTGGTAGTTCATGGGTACGGTGTTTTTCCCAAAGGGGATGCCAATGCACTTCTTGGCATTGAGTTTTAGGCCATGACTGACACCAAGCATCAGTCTCAGCGAGGCCTCTTCGTAGAATGTCCACATCCTTAGGCAAATCTATTATGGCTCCTAGTTTGCAGTCATCTGTGAATTTCGTTGGCCAGAGACCAGCTGTATTAGCCTGGACTTCAGAGAAGTAGATACTGAACAGGAGAGGACCCAGGACCGAACCCTGTGGTAATCTGCTTGTCACTGGTCTGAAGTCGGATTTGGAGTTGGCTACTTTCACTGTGTGGGTTCTGTTAGTAAGCCAGTTGGCCACCCATCTTGTGACATGGATTTATGCCTAGTCCAGGGAGTTTATCTATAATACCAGAGTGGGGGACGGTGTCGAAAGCCTTGGCGAGGTCAAGATAGGCTGTGTGCACCACCTTACCCTCATCTACGGCTCTGGTGACTGCTTCAAAGAAGTCAATCAGGTTTAGGAGGCATGATCTACCTTTTACAAACCCAAACTGAGCGGGGTCCAGAGTTTGGAGGTTACCTATGTCTTTGTTTATAAGCTCCAGGATGATGCGTTCCATGGCCTTGCAGACCAGGCTCGTCAGGCTAATTGAGCGGTAGTTCCCGGAGTCAGTGGTGGCACCCCCTTTGTGGAGTGGGCTAACCGTTGCTGTGCACCATTCCATAGGCACAAAGCCTGAAGTGAGGCTATGGCTGAACATGGTACTTAGGTGGGGTGCCAGTTCGTTCTGTAGTTCGTGCAGAACGTAGCTTGGGATGTTGTCCGGTCTCATTGATGCTGTGTTCTTGGCTTTGAAGAGTGCAGTTTTTACCTGTGCGTCCGTGATTACAGGGGCTTTGGAATCTTCCGTTATGGAGATGGGCCCTTTGGGGGGGTGGGGGGATGAAGTTTGCACTGAACCTGTCTGCCAGGATGTTGGCAATATCAGTTGGTTAGGTAAACCTAGTGCCATTGTGCTGTAGTTCTGAGCAGATCTGAGTGTTGCCATTGAGATTTTTGACATAGCTTTATAAAGCTTTGTGGTTGTCTTTAGAATCCATGGCTATTTTACTTTCTTAACAAGCTTTGGAGGATTTTATGAGGGAGCTCAGCTTCTTGCTGAGGCTGACCAGGAAGTTCCTGAAATTATGGGATTTTACTCTTTTTTGCAACAGTTTCTTCCTTCTGTTGTAGAGCTTGTTTATGGCAGGGGACCGCCAGATTAGCTTACTTTTTTTGGAGGATAGCATCTTGGTTATGTTGGTGATGGCACGGTCCATGCACTTGTGTATGTGCTTATACAGTGCTTTTGTACATGATTCAGCAGTACTCTCTCTATTTTCCATCTGTGTGGGTGACGTGAAGTTGGCCACTTCTGACTAAAGAAGCATGAAGTTGGCTTTGGGGAAATGTTTTATGGTGGTTTCCTTAATAGGGGGTAGGGGCAGGATATGGATGTCTAGGGTGATTAGCTTGTTGTCGGACCTGACCAGCGAGGAGTTGACTTCTGGTATGGAGCATCTGTTACCCGTATTGGTAATGACCAGGTCCAGGATGTTGCTGCCCCTGGTAGGGATATGGACAAGCTGATCCGGGGCATTGGAATTAATGAATTCCAGAAAACGTTGGGCAAATGAGTTAGTACATATGTAGTTTTCCCAGTTGATGGTGGGGTTGTTGAAATCTCCCAATATCAGGGTATTGGGCTGTACCTTAATATTATCCAGTATATCGAGAAACATGGAGTGGGCGTCCTGGGGCATGGTGGGGGATCTGTAACAAGCTACAACCTGAATTGCAGTCTTGCCCAGTGTTAATTGTACTTGGATAATTTCAGATGCATTATGTTGAGCAACTAGCTTGGGAGGTGTGGATATCCTTTATGAACATGGACACGCCTCCTCCTTTAGTGTTTCGGTCCAGGTTAGGTGGCCGAAAAGTGTGGTACGAGTTATAGTTTGGTAGTGCAGGGGTGCTCTCTGGAGCCTTAAACCAGGTCTCTGTCACTGCACAGATGTCGATGGTCTCCATCTTATGGAATGCCTCGAGTGAGTGCATTTTGAGATTTAGACTTCTAGCACTACCTTAGATTTCACTTGTTTGTATCTACTATCGTGGTGTGTTTGATGTTTGAGCCTTGCCTAAAAAAGGCACTATAGGGGAGGCAAGAACCGCAGCCAATATCCAGAATCCCAGAGGCGACAGGTGCAGGCCATCTCTGGCAAAGCATCGTGGTCTGCCGATCAAGTTGTCCCAGGCAGACAGATACTGGATTTCCTTGGAATGACACCAGAAGCTTACCAATTGAAGTCAATCATTTTGCCCTAGTACTGTGGTATCATTCTGTGTGATGGCATCATGCTACTCAGGGCTAGTGTCATACCTGTCTTGGCCACATGGTCAGAGAGCTCCTCCATGTCTCTTTTCATGTAGTATAGGAGGTACGTCTCAGGTCATTCACTCCAACATGGACAATAACAGAATCATATTTGTACTTGCTGTGGAGTGACCCGAGTGCGTGTGTTATATGGCAGATCCTGGCACCCGACAAGTACCTGACAGTAACATTCTCCTTGTTTAGCATGGTGAGGTTTCCCATGTTTGACAACTACTCTTTTTAATTTCTGTTTCCTAAGTTGTTGTGCTTAATGTTTTTGTGTTCTGGAGTTACTATCAAAAAACAGCAATCTTTGTAAACTTATGTATATTATCCAGATACTCCTTTATTTTCTCTTTATCACTCTGCAGTTGTGCCTCTTCTTGCTTTGTGAGATTTCCCTTAGTCTGCTATGCTTCAACCTTTGCCAGCCTCTGTAAATAATCCCTATTACTTCTTACCCACATCTCTTTTCCTTTTATTCCTACCCTATTTTTGACCTCCATTTTCCTTTTATCCCATTCACCACTAACTGTAAATTCTAAAGAAATTTCTATCTTCTCTGATCATGCTCAAATCATTTCTAATACCCATTCCTTAAATTCCTCTTTTAAAAGGTAAACACGAAGGTGCCCACTGTCTTATTTTTACTTAGTTATCCTGCATTTTTATCTTAGTTTTTATTAGTGTATGATCTGAAATAGTTACTGGATGTGTGTCGAAGATTTCAATTAAATGTGCATGTTCATGTGAAATCTAATTTCTATCTAGTCTAGACCACTTACTGTAACCTTGGGGAATAAGCAAATTCTCACTGAGCTCCTACTACTGAATTCACATCTTCCATACCAAACATTTCATAAACTTCTTCAGAAATCTACCCTCTTTTGTTATATATTCCCTTCTAGCCCCCCAAATACATACTCTTGATGAAAATCAAGGTCCAGTCCCATCCTACAAGTAATATTCCCTGCTGAACACTAATTATTTCTCCTAATTTTTCTTTAAGTTACATAACAGCATTTTTGGAGTATAAATATATAACAGTGTAATCCTCATCCCTTGCCAGTCGCACATTACAACCACAAATCTATCATTCTCTTTTGCCCCTTCCTATATCGATATTCCTCTAGCAATTAGTATAATTACTCCACTTTTCCTGTGTCCCTGATATTCTGCTTAATATCCATCCTGAAATAATTTCTTTATCAAATTCATATGATCATTTCTCTCCAAATGTGTTTCCTGCAGCACTGCTACTTGCACTCTGCATTTCTTAATATAATACAACAATCTTACCTTTCTGACTATACCTGTAATCATCACAGTCAACCTCATTTTGCCATTTTCTACACAGGGTCAGGGTGTTGTGTCAACTGTCGCCATCTTTCTTTGTTAAATGACACACACATACCTTCTTTGACACTCATGCCTGACTGTTGCACATCTTCTCTCAGACAATCCATCCACCTCTTTTGCTGGATGCCCTTGTTTTCTCTTGCCTTCTTCCTGTCTGCCTCGAACCTTCTTCAGACTGTCTACTACTTTTCTGCACATGTGCCCGAACCATCGCAATATATTCTTTTTGACCTTTTCTGCAATTGGAGCTACCCTGGCATCTGCTCTGATGTCATAATTTCTTCATCTGTTTCACAGTATGCATCCTACCACCCATCTCAGGTACTTCATCTCAATCACCTGTAGTTTACTCAACTGCTCTGCATTTACTGCCCACGTCTCTGTACCATAAAGTAGTGGAGGTTGAATCACTCTTTTGTACACCTTACATTTCACCTTCTTTGGCATTCTTCTATCATACATTATACCTGACACACTATGCCAGCTGACTGCAGCCCCTCTGATTCTAGTTTTGACTTCATTTAGACTTCCCTTCTCGACCACCCTTCCCACACACTTCATGTTGTTAAACTGTTTCACTGTTTTCCCTTCTATGTCAATTCTCAACAACTTCTGATTTCCCCATTTGCTCCCATTACAACTGTCTTATCTGTACTCAGTTTCATTCCATATAACTCCAGTTTTAAATTCCATCCCCCTATACTTTGCTGAAGTTCTTGGTCAGAGTCTGCCTGTAACACCACATCATCTGCATACAGCAACTTTGTTGATCCGTGCCCTGTGACCAGTTTGGTAATGTATTCCATCACAAGTATGAACAGCAGTGGGCTTAGAGCTGAACCCTGGACGCACCCCCCACTCCCAATGGGAACCCCTCTAAGAGTCTGAGCACGGTTTGTACTTGAGTCATTGGGTTATTGAACATAGCTTTCACTAATTCTTGCAATGAGTTTGAGACTTCGAACCACTGCACAAATCAGCTTTCTTGGGACCTTATATACTTTCTCCAAATCTAGGAATGTCCACTTGGACTCATTCCTCATTTCTAGCTCTCTACCTCACTGTAAACATTGTGTCAGTTGTATTGTATCCTGGTCTAAATCCGAAATGCTCATCTCCCATCTTAGTTTCTACTACTATACAAATTCATTTATCAATCACACTCTCCAAAACTTTCATATAATGTGAAAGTCTGACACCTCTGTACTGCCCAAAGTTGTGAAGGTCCCCTTTGTTGTTGAACTCTGGCACTACCACGCTTACTCTCCAGTTATCTGGGATATGCCTCTCTTTCTCTCTCTTAATGTTATGAGTACTCTCAAGAGCCATTTCCCCCCGATCTCATCCAACATCATCATCATATCTGCTGTGAACTCATCTGAGCTTGCTGCTTTTCCTGACTTCATTTTCCTTAGTGCTGTTCTTACTTCTTCTATGGTGGGCTCCTCCTCTTCTCTCATCATGGCTGTGTCTAGGGCAGTCCAGTTTCTATGGGGTTTTCTTTGTTCAGAAGCTGCCGGATGTACTCCTATCTGCCTCTGATGTCTTGTGGACTGGAAAGAAGGTTACTGCTGGTACTTCGTATGAAGGGTGTCGGACTATGTTCTTTAAATTTCTGTCTTTGCCTTGCAACCTGACTTAGTTTCTTTGTGCCATCCAGTAAGTCATATTCCAAAAGCTGGTAGAGTGCCTCTGATGCCTTGTTCTTTGCTACTGCAATGCCCTTCTTAGTCTCTTTGTTAGTAAACCAGTATTCCTTTCTAGCCTGGTCCATCTTTTATCACCCACTTTTTCCTACACTACTCCTTTCTTTTGACAACTTCCTGGATTTCTGCATTCCACCACCAGCTTTCCTTATATACCATATTTCCTTACCTGGTTTGGCCACATATCTGCTCTGTAGTCCTCGCACATGCTGTTTTGAGGCACTGCCGCTCTTTCATCCTCCACCCATTTCATCTTTTTGAGGTTCTACAGCCGTAAGTAGTTCATTGAACTGGTGTGTTTTCTCTCTAGTAAACTTCCAAGTCTTCAGCCTGGTATTGGTTGGCCTTAAAGCTTTCTACGACCACTGCTTGCAGCTCATTACCACCTATGGTTTATGCTTTGGGCCAAATGTTTCACTCGGGATGACTTGGCAACTGCTGATTCTACCCCAGTGTCCTTTTCTTACGAGGAAGAAATCTACCCGGGTTGTATGTTGGCCACTCTTGCATATGATCTTGTAACTGTCTCCATTTCTGAGCCATGTGTTGGCTACTATCAAGCCATTTGTCAGAGAGAGATCTAGAATGACCTCTCCTTCATTATTTACTCATCACTCATCAGACCAATGATTGAGTACAATGCCCCATTCGGAATGTATCTGACCCGACACTTGCAGCAGCTGGAGAGGCCACAAAAGTTCCTCACCAAAAGGATAAAGGGTCTCAAAAATCTGTCCTATGCCGCCCGACTGAAAGAACTCCAGCTCTATTCAGTCGCCACCGCTGCTCAGAGGTGACCTTTGCCTAACATACAAGGCCATGTCAAACCCAGATTTGATGAATATGCTTCACCTCAAAAAATCTAGATCCATCAGAGTCACAAGGGCGGGAGACTTAAACCTCGACACGGCTATTAATAGGACGTGCTGGAGGGATAGATTCATCACCCAAAGACTCCCTATGCTGTGGAACAAAATTCCGGTATATGTGAGGCAGAGCACCTCGCTGGCCTTGTTCAAGAGAAATCTTGACCAATGGATGGGAGATCGCAGATATACCCCAGGGATTACCTCAGTGTCACTGCTCGACAGAGGCACAGCAAAATAATGGGTATAGTTCCCCATACTAAAGGGGTGGCGTAAGCCACAAAACGATGGGCTAGGCTTGTAAATGCCCTCGGGCAGATAGCCTAGTATGAACCTATGAACCTATGAACCTATGCCTGTTTCTCCACCCATGTGGATCCAGGCAGTTCTCACATCTTGTTATGTCTGTCCCAATACATGCATTCAGGTAACCCATTATCAACAATTCAATTGTCTTGCTACCTCTAGTAGGGCCTGCAACTGCTGTCTGAATGCAGTATTTTCTTCCCCAACACAAACCAGCTGTGGGGTATAGGTTGAGACTATGAATACTACTGTGTCATTAGGCTGGAGTCTGACTGCCATGCATCTGGTATCAATTCTGATGACATCCCTCACTTATCACAATTCTCTCACCATTTCTAGTAGACTCTGGATCCCAAACAATGTGGGTTTGTTGCCCTGACCTTTCCATCTCATCTCCTGAATACATACAAGGTCCAGACTCCTCTTTACCATCATGTCATCCACTTCCAAGCTGCATTCTGCAGTGAACCTACATTAACAGTAGCCATTCTTACTTTATGTTTGGCAGGTCAATTGGTTTTATGTCCAGCTTTTGCTCAACAGAGCTATCCCAGGTAACCCATACTGTGCAACTGTACACCGGCCAGCCAATAGCTTATTGACCCAGGGCTGCTGGGCTTTACAGCAGGCACACACTTCCCATCTTTAACCCACTTATCACTGACAAATACTCATGCCCATTTGGTGACATTAGTCAACATGACAATCACCTAGAAACATATTTTTACTTGTAAGGCCATTTACATTCCAAGATAGTATGGATAGAATATCAATTATGGTAAGAAGTTATTGATCTCAACTATTATACATGACAGCTGTTTTGAAGATGTATTTCCAACTAATGTTTTGCAGGATCATCTTTTAGATGGCTTTTTCTTATCTCCAAATGAACCTGACATTTTTCAAGACTTTTTGTTTTAATGAATACCCTCTCACAAAAAATTACATACATTTTCAGAACACCGCCATAACCTATTAACTTAGACCAAACACAAAAACTATGTACATCTTCAAAAAATTAAGTTTAACCCTCACACAAAAAACTACATCCATTTTCAGACCGCTGTCATAACCTATTAACTTAGAACAAACTCACAAAAAATGAAGTTTAATCCTCCAGATAAGAATAACTGCCACAAACTGTCAACTGTACCCACAGGCATTACCCAAACTAAAATTAAGGTTAACCATGCTTAAGTGCATGTTGCTCCCAATTGCACACTAATTGGCGTGTGCTCTTTTCTTATCTCTATTGCCCCACAAGATGTGAAAAACAGCTTGTATGCTTTCAGAAAAGGATAACTTTTAACCTTATGAAGAAAATACACATGCTAGCTTTAAATAAAAAAAAAGTATACACTGTTCTATTGACTGCATTGAAGTATTAAGGCTGCTAGGGAAGTTGCGATAAAAAGAAGCTATGTCTTACCATAACGTTCCATCTGTGTTGGTCATCTTCTTTCATTCATTACTGATGGGTTCAGTTCTGAACCCTCGGAACAGAGTCAGCCTTTTTACCAAGCTCGCGCTAGCAAAAAATCGCTAAGCTTCTACCCAGAATGCCCTTCTCCCCGTTACCTCAGATCGAGTTTGCTACAGATAGAGAAGTAATTCCAAGGCCACTTCTGCACAAATATGCTAGGACACCACTTGGACCCAAAGCATCCCCTAGGAGCCTTTGGAGGGGGAAGGAGGGTGGGAACTGATGAATGAAAGAAGATGAACAACACAGATGGAACGTTATGGTATAACATAACTTCTTTATCTGATGTTGTTAATCTTCTTTCCATTCATCACTGATGGGACAGAATCCCAAGCTACCTTGAGGTCCATGGGCGGCACTTATGGAAGAACATTCCTAAGTACCACTGAGCCGAAGGCAGCTCTCCCTCTGGAGACCAAGCCCAATTTGTAATGATTGATTAAGGTATGAGGCTTAGCCCAAGTGGCTGTTGCGCAAATGTCACCCATGGAAACCCTGGAATGGAAAGCTACAGATGTTGCCAAAGATCTAGTGGAGTGAGCTTTAACTTTTGGTATAGGTTCTTTTATGAGGACAAAGATGAAACTTATGCAGTCTTAGCCACTTTGATAATGCAACCTTGGAAACAGCATTTCCCATTCTAGGCCCAGAAAAGGAGATGAAAAGCTGTTCAGACTTACGGACAGGTTTGGTCCTGTCTAGGTAAAATCTCAGTTGCCTGTGTACATCCAAGGAGTGCAGGCAGTACTCTCCTTTATTGCAAAAATTTGAAAAGAACACTGGTAGATCAATGGTCTGGTTAATGGAAAATTTGAAACAACTTTGGGAAGGAAGGATGGATTCGTCCAGAGTGATACTCTGTCTTTATGGAAGACCAGATTGGCCCACTTGATACACAAAACCTGCAGCTCCAAGACCCATCTGGCTGACATCACGGCTACTAAGAACAAAGATTTCCAGGACAAGAACTTTAGGTCACACTTCGCTGTGGGTTCAAAGGGTTTTAGAGTCAAAGACTAAAGGATTAAAGTGAGGTTCCATGGTTCCACCAGGCTGTCCGACAGGAGGCCTGATATGAGAGGTTTCCTTGAGAAAGGCTTTGCATAGACGTAAAGGGATGAGAGAGGGGTGCCATCTATACCCATTGTGGAAATTAGAAATTGCTGCCAGGTGTACTCATATGGTAGAGGCAGATGCTCCATTATCTAAAAACTTAGCCAAGTACTGCAGTACCGCAGTCACTGGAGCTGAATATGGGTCTACCATGTTATCCTTAGACCAGATGAAGAACCTTTTCTATTTATCCTGATATAGTCTTCTGGTGGATGGTTTATGAGAGGCCAGCATAATGTCTTGAACAGGTGATGTGAGATTAGCTTGCCTGGCAACTAATGGAAGTGGAGAAACCAAGCTGTCAGCTTGAGACTGGACAGATTTGGGTGGCTCAACCCATGGGGGCGAATAATCAGATCTAGAAGAGGGTCCAGAATCCACAGCGGGTATACTAGGTGAGGCCAAAGGAAGGGGAAGCAAACCTGTCAAGGCCAGAACAGAGCTATGAGGATCGCCTTGCATCTCAACCGAAGAACTTTCATTAGAAATTGTGGAATTAGGGGAATGGGAGAATAAACGTAAAGAAGTCTTGTGGTCCAATCATGGATTAGAGCATCCCTCGGGGACTCCCCGCCCCAGGGGGAAACAGGGCAAAATACCTGCTGCACTTGTTCAATGGGAAGGTGAACAGATCGTAGCAAGGCTGGCCCCAGTGGCTGAAGATTTTTATCTCCACCTCAGGATTGAGGGACCACTTGTGAGGCAGAAGTTTGCATCTGCTCAGTTTGTCCGCAATTACGTTGGAGCTCCCTGGGATATGCTTTGCTATCAGAAAGTGTTTGGAAGCTATCGCCCACTGCTAAATTCTCATGGCCTCTCGACACAGGGGGTAGGACTTGGTTCCTCCTTGCTTGCTGATATACCAGACCACTGGCATGTTGTCTGACTGAATTGCAATTGTCCCAGAAGTGAAAAATGAACGAAAAGCCTGCAACACTAACAGTACCACTCTCAGTTCCAGAACAGTGATATGCAGGTGGGCCTCTGAGGGGTACCATGTGCCTTGGACTGTCTTTCCCTGGAAACAGCCCCCCCACCCGATCAGGGAAGCATCCGTGGTCACAATGGCCCTGGGCTGAGGGGATTGAAATGGGCGACTCCAAAGTTCTGTGTCTGGCCTCATCCACCAAACGAGGTTCTGCTTGCAGGAGTTGGTTATTTGAATCTGGTAACTGAGGGGGTGATAGTTTGGGAACCACTGACAAAGAAGGAGCCACTGTAGGATTCGCATGTGTAGCTTCACTAGGGGTACTGTTGGAATTGAAGCTGTCATGGATTCTTTGGCCTGAAGAACTTCTCTTGCTGAAACTTTTGTTTGACAGAGTATCACTCGGAGCTGGAGCATCAATTGCTGGAGTCTGTGATTTGGGAGTGACACTAGACAAGACCGGGTATTGAACACTACTCCAATGAATTCTACTTGTTGTGTAGGAGTAAGGTTTGATTTATCCCAATGGATTGTTATTCCCAAAATTTTTGCCAGAGTGAGTGTATAAATGCAGTGCTGTTACCAGAAGACGCTCAGTGGGGGCGGTGAGGAGCCAGTCATCCAAATATGGAAACACCTGGAATCCTTGCAGTCTCAAGTGAGCTGTGACCACTGCCATGCACTTCATGAACACTATGGGGGCTGTAGAGAGACCGAACGGCAGGGCAGGAAATTGATAATGACTGGCCCCTAGCCAGAAGCAAAGCAGACTCCTGGAGTGTTTGTCCATTTTGATGTGCTAATACACATCCCGGAGATCTATCGAGCACATCCAATCACCTTCCCTTAAAAAAGGGAGAATGGACTGAACCACGACCATCCGAAATTTGGTTTGGGTGACAGACTTGTTTAAGCTGCTGAGATCCAAAATGGGCCTCCAGTCCCGTCTTTTTTGACACCAAAAAGAATCTTGAGTAGACTCTGGATCCCTGTTGGTCTGGTGGGACTGGTTGGATGACTTTTTTGAGACCGCTTTATTATATCTGAAGCTGCTACTTCCCTTTGACTGGGTGGAATGTTAGGAAGCTTTTTTGGAAGATTTGGTTGACAAGAAAGGGGAATGGTGTAACCTCTGGTGATTATACTCTGCACCCATCGATTGGTGGTAATTGATTGCCAGGCAGCTTGGTGCAGAGAAAAACGACCCCCGACTCCTTCCAGAGGTAAGCAATCGGGCTGCTCCTCAAGAGCGCTGTTAAGGCTGTCCAGAGGAGTTGTTCATGGAGCCTTGGTTACAAGGACCCCCCTCTGCCTCTGTAGGGGCAACGTCTGGAATTGTTACCCCCTCTGCCCCTGGGGGTACCACCACCACGTGCAGCACGGAAAGGACCCTGACATTTTTTTGCCACATTTTCCCACTCCTCTGATTCCTGGAGAAGGTATGTTGAGGGTTGGAAAATTGTAGGCCTACGGCAGACAGGGTCTTGCCGTCTTGCTCACACCTGGCTAGTGTGTCCTTCACTTTGGTGCCAGAAAGGGATGATGCTTTGATGTGAGCATTCAAAAAGGAAGACTTGAAGGGGTCCGGAAGGTCACAAATGTGCATCCAGGCATAAGACCTCAGGACAATGCCTGAACCCGCTGCTCTAGCTGCCCTTTCGGTCGCATGTGAAAGCAACCTCATGGACGAGTTGGAGATCGATTCCAGGGTTGCGAGCTGCGAGACCACTTTGTCCCTGACCTCGTCAGACAGCAGTGCCCCAGAGAGTTTGGAAATCAAGTCCCTCTAGAGCCTCGTAAAATGTGCCAAATAGTTTAGTGACCGTATAGCAAAGGTACCTGATGCAAAAACTCACTTACCAAGTCTGTCCACCACCCGGAACTCCCTGTTGGGTGGGTGGACTGTGGGACTTTCCCCAGCCAAGTCCTTTTTCGTGGCCGCTGCCACCACCATAGTGTCAAACTGGTAACCCTCTGGACCAATGCGGGTACTCCTCGGGAGGGGAAAGAATTTTGTCAGGTCTCCGAGGGATCGCCTCAATGGAATCAGGGTTCTTCCACGCACGCTGCATGACAAGCTGGACAAGCTTGTTGGCAGGTGGGGTCACCCAAGAGGTAGAAGGCTGGGTGCGGAAAGCCTGCAGGAACATGTACTCCTCAGATGAAGGGTTGGAAGGCTTCCAGTCACCTCTCTGTTTTAGGATTTCCAGGATGTCTCCGAATGAGAGATAATCAGCTGGTGACCATGGGGACCCTTCATCATCATTGTAATCAGTGTCTTACATTAAAAACTCCTCAGGTGACTCCATGTGCTTCCTCTTGCACGTTCTTTTTTGAGGGGTCTCTGAGGAGGACTCAGAAGAGTGGGAACTCTGAACAGGGGTGTCCTGCAGCTTGTCTGCCTGGAGCCCCGGGGGGGTGTGGTCTGTGCCACCCGTAGCTCAGGGGGCAAAACTGGAGTTCCGACGTCATAGAAGTGCTTCCAGAAGCAAGAGCCCTCTCCATCGCACAGAAAACAGGTCTGCACGAAGAGGGATGGGAGCCCGGAACCAAGACAGACAACTTCGGACCGGGGTCACACCCCACTCCGACAAACCCATCCCCACGGATGGAGCCTCAAGCAGGACCGGTGCAGATGTGGCTATCAGCACCGAGGACGGAACCGAAGACAAACATGGCTCTGTGCCCTGAACCGAGGCACCTGCCACCCCCATTCCCCAGACTGAGGAAGGACCGGTTCCGCAGGAACCGAAGACCAAAGGGGCAAACCCAGAGCCTGAGTGAGGTCTACTATAGGTTCCGAGAAGGACGTTGGAGCAGAAGACTTCGGAACTGAAATGGTTGAAGGAGGAGTGTAAGCAGTCTGTGGAGAAACCAAACAAAATCCTGCAGGCGGATGGGTCTTAGAAAGTGTGGGTATCCCCCTGGCTGCCAACACCTGGTCCACAAGACGCACCACATCATGTTCTGACAAGCTCCTGGTGGATCTAGTGGATACTCCGGATGGAGAGTCAGGTCGATCAATGAACGGGCTATACATCTGGCCCAGGAACGGATCTACGGAAGTGGAGTATCGGGTCCATGGTGCAAGGTCTACTGGCACCGAAATCTCAAGTTTCAAGACCGGGATTAATGGGGTCAAATCCAACTTGGTCAGAAAACCACTCGGTGCCAAAGTGGCACTTGAGCCAAAACTGTAGGTCCCAAAATCATAACTGACGAAGGTATTGAAGGCGTGCCCTGAGCCGTAGTGGCCACAGGTGCCAAAGTCGTAGCAGGCGTTCTGAGGTCCATCATCGGTGCCGGAGGCAGGACTGGTGCCGAAGGTGGTGCCGGAATCGTAGGTTTTGAGATGCCCAGAGCTGACAAGGACAGAGCCATAGAGACAGATTTATGCTCTGAGGACAACTTGGGGACCTTTGACTTCACAGGCTTACCCTGATCACCCAATGGTGAGGATGGAACCGAGTGGGACCTCTTTTTGTCTTTAGTAGAAGGGGTTGAGACCTCCATCGCAGAAATTGCCTCTGAAAAAGGAGACTTAAGTAACCCTTTCGGTATCAGTTTATTTTTGTGCTCATTAAGAGTGCATTAACTGAAACTTTGACAAATGTCACAAGGAGGTTGCACCGAAAGGTAGGGCATACCCCCCAAACATTATACACAATCATCATGAGAATCATTATTGGGTAACTTGCCATTACATGAAGCAGAATGCTTAAACCCTGAAGTACTTTTCTTATCCAACATCTTGACAGAGAGACACCACAGGCAAACAGTTTAACCAGTCAGTACTAAAAAGTCAAGCACAGTTCAAATAAAGCCACATAGTTGAATCACTATAGCGATATGTACAAGTAAAACAGAAACACCTTACTGAAAAAATAGTAACAGCCTAGGAAAGAAAGGAGAAATACCAGCTATGGTATTGAAGAAATACCACAAGGGTAAGGGGAGAAGGTCGTACCAACAATGGTATTTGAAAGTTTACCAACGGTAACAACGGGTAGAGCAGAGAAGAAAAATCAAGCTCTGCCAAAAAAAAAACACTAGAGATACTAATCGCTCACTAAAATAGAAAATATCAAAAGTCTTCCACACAAAACATCAAATAAAGTTCCACTTAGCTGAGAGCTTGGCTGAAACTCGGCTTTACAGCTACGCAGCAAATGATATCTGAGGTAACAGGGAGAAGGGCACTCTGGGTAGATGCTTAGCTCGAGAATTTTTGGCTGGCACGAGCTTGGTAAAAAGGCTGACTCGGTTCCGAGGGCTTGGAACAGAACCCATCAGTGATGAATGGAAAGATTAACATCATCAGATTATTACTTATTCGCTTCCAATAATTTCAAATAATATTTTTTAATGAACTGTTTGTTCTTGTCCATTTAAATTTTCATTTTACCTTGGCAAAGAATGCTCAGAGCTCTCAAATTCAATTGCTTGCACCTGCAGACAGCTTGTCTGCATGGAAAGTCAGCAATGAGAAAAAACAGCTAACAACTTTGCAGATGCATAAATGAATCTTTGTCAGCTTCTCTCACAACAGAACAGAATGTACAACTGCTTTTAGCTGCAGACTTCTTGAACCCCACTGCACATTTGCAAAAGGAAAATAAAACAAGCTAATATCATTGCATATGCAAGAGACTTGGTACTTCTCTTGGTTTAATAATTTTGTCTGATTTTTCAAGCCTACTTGCTTACAGAAAGTTTAAGCCAAAGGGCATTAATCCAGACATTCAACTTTGCAAAAAATAAGACAAAATATTTAATCTCTGCATATAATATAATCATTGCACTTTTACAGGCCAGCAGCCTAAGATTACAGCATATTGCTTTAGTCCAGCCATTCTTAACTTTTTATATTGTAAAGCCTGTATTTCTTAAAACTAAAAAAGTACTTATTTATTTTAATATCTTGATTACATACAATTACTGAAGAGAATCAACCTCACCCCTAAATTTAAAACACCCAACTACATACAAAACTGCTTTAGTATACAACATGCAATTTATATCATGAAATGTTTTAAACAAATTCTGCTTAGAACACAACTCTTTCTACTTACAGTAGCTTGTCTTCTTTTCCTTTTAGTTTTTTTTCTGAACATTAATGATAAAGTGGGGAATATGGTTTGCAGTCCACCCACAAGTTTAACAAAATCAAAAGAATTACAATCTTTCTCAAGCCATATTTCCTTGCAAAGCCATTATTTCACAAATGTGACTGACGCTTTATTATCTCACATATACTCACTAATTTCAGTGTTGCTGGTCTTCTTCCTGTTCATCTCCATCTCCCAATACCAGACTCTAGTTCAAGTCCAAGGTACTCCTGATTCTTAAATAAGACTCGTGTGCTTTTTTTCCCCATCTGTTAAGCAAAGCATTTTCCTTTGGAACACTGGAAACAGAGTCACTGGCAAAGTCTCTTTTAGCTTTTTTGTCAGAAGAAAGCACAGTTGGGTACACTTACCATTAATGTAGATATTCGAGTGTGTTCACTGTTGCAGACATTACATTTGGGTTATCTGCTTGCAGTAGCCCTCAGTCAGCCTGATTAACAGTCTTGGGTCCTACGTCGGCTGCTGTCCCTTCTTCCATGACGTCAGGTCGTCAGGGGTATAAAACAAGCAGCCGACGCCATTACATCAGTTTTTCTTGCCCCAGATGTCAGGTGCCCCCTTAATGGGAAGCAATTAAATCTATAAATATACAAGGTTATACCTCCAAAAAAAAAAAGCAAATACACCAAAAAGCGTTTGAAGATAGTAAAGGAAAGTAGAGGTATATCCAAAAAAGAAAATGAAGGGGTCTGGAGGGAGGGTAACCAGGACTGGCTCTCCTGCTGAGACAATAGAGTAGGAGTCTGGGGCAGGTGCCATGGGGCCCACAGTGACACACTGCACAAGAGGTGGTACCAGTGTTGGCATGGCCAGTCTGGAGCAATCAAAATCATCCTTGGTTTGTCTTGTTTAATCTTCAGTAGTACTTTGGAGAGCAGAGGCAGAGGAGGAAAGGCCTAAACTGATAGGTTTTTCCAGCTGAAGGACAGAGCATCCACTTTCCAAGCTTGTTTGTGGGGAGTCCTTGTGCAGAATTTGTCCAACTGATAGCTTTGGGGGTGGGCAAACAGGTCAATATCTGGGCTCACCCATTTGCTTGTCAACATGTTGAAAATCCTTGGTTCCAGTTTCCACTCGTGTGGGTCCATGAGGTTTCTGCTTAGTTCGTCTGCCAGTGTATTTAGTTTTCCTGGCAGGAATTGAGCTTGTAAATGTACCTGATAACTCAGGGCTGTGTCTCACGATGCCACGGCTTGTCTGCAGAGGGTAAGAATATGTACCCCCCTGCTTGTTTATGTACCACATAACAGTGGTGTTGTCCGTCTTTATCATTAATTGTCCTGGAAGAATGTGGTCCTTGAACACTGTCAAAGCATTCTGTACAGCTAACATTTCTTTTAGATTGATATGCAGGTGCATTTGACTTGGGTTCCATTTGCCCTGAATGCACTTCCCTGCCAGGTGGGCCCCCCATGCATAGTCTGATGCGTCTGTTGTTAATGTCTGGATGGCAGGGGGTAGTGTGAATGGTAGTCCCCTGCTTTGGTGGCAGGCCTCCACCCACCAAAGGAACTCTAGGTGTAGGCAAGGTATGACAGGAATCATTGTCTCTAGATCCTATGAATATTGACACCATAGGCTTTTGAGATAGCATTGCAGTTTCCTCATATGCAGCCTTGTATATGGAATTAGAAGAATGCAGGAGGCCATAAACCCCAAGGCTTGCAGTATTTGCCTTGCAGATAACTGGGTTTTTGTGTCCACTTGTTTGAAGTAGGTTGTCAAATGAATCCGTTTCTCTGGCGTGAGGAAATCCATCTGGGAAGTTGTACTCAAGCTTGTTCCCAGGAATATAATTTGACAGGGCACCAGTTGCGATTTCTTTTCGTTTATGGTGTACCCCAGACAAGTCAGTACCCTTTGAACAAAGGCCAGATGATTAAAAAATAGGCCCTGGCTTTCTGCCTGAATTAGACAATCGTACCCTTTGAACAAAGGCCAGATGATTAAAAAAATATGCCCTGTCTTTTTGCCTGAATTAGACAATTGTCCAGATATGGGTATACTTGAATATTTCTTAACCTGCAGAATGCAATGACTGGAGCTAGGCACTTTGTGAATACCTTGGGCACAGTAGATAAGCCAAAGGGCAGTGAAGAGAACTGATAGTGCATGTAGCCTGCTTTGAAGCGTAGGTATTTTCTGCAAGACTCCCTAATAGGGATGTGCTGGTATGCTTCTATTAAGTCTAGTGTTGCCAACCATGCATCTTTGCCTAGCATAGGAAGCAGCTGGTGAAGAGTCAGCATCTTGAATTTTGGAATCACCAGAAAGGTGTTTAGAATAGAAAGGTCCAGGATAGGACGCCATGTATTGCCTTTTCTGGGTACCAGGAAAAGTCTCAAATAGAACCCTTGTCCCTTTTCCTCTTCTGGTACCAACTGAAAAGCCCCCATGCTTACGAGAGAGAGTACTTGATTTTGGGCCTCTGCCCACTGATTTGGGGGTAGATCTGGCCACCCACTTGGTGTTGGTAAGGTGTGGAAGTGAAATCTGTACATTGGGACATTATATTTAAAACCCATTTGTCCTGGGTAATGAGTTCCCAGTTTTTGGCCTAAAGGAGCATTCAGTTGGGAAGTGCTTGGAAGTTTTAGAAGCAAGTCAATGAAACTGTTTTCCATAGGGGGAGTCTTACTACTCCCTGATTTGGGTGCGGAAACCCCCCACTGCTTAGTCTTGTGTGTCCCCTGGGACTGAAACCTGGGGTTTCTGCTATGTCTGGGTTTGACTTGAGAAGACCTAGAAGAGGCTGGAAAGGACCAATTCTTAGAGGGCCAGTGCCTACTAAATCTAGGAGGCTGAACTTGTAAGAAATCTTTAACAGTTTGCATAGATTTAGCTTTATCTTTCATCTTTTTCAGAACTTCCTCAGCCTTGTTGCCAAACAGGCGGTCCTGATTTAAGGAAGCATCCAACAATTTAGCTTTAACATGATCAGGTAAAGATTGCTCCTTAAGTCAAGCATGCCTTCTGAGCACATAACCAGTAACAGCAACCCTGCAAGAGGCCTCTAAAGAATCAAATCCACATTGCAAAGTATGTTTTCCAACCTGCTCAGCAGAATGTATTAAATCCTGTAATTCTTTATTTTCCTCACAGTCAGGAATCAACATAATTTTCTGTTTAAGCAATCCAATAACATGTTGTTGACACTTTAACATATGAAACTGGCAGTTTAAAGCCCTAATGGCCAAGGCTGCAGAAGTGTAAACCTTCTTAGCCCATCTATCCAGAGCCTTGTAATCTCTATCAGAAGGGGTAGGATTTTTAGCAGTAGAAGCCTTAATGCACTTGGGTCCCTGTGAAATAGTCTCTGGATCTGCAGTAGGATTTTTAAAAAGGAACGTGTGTGAATCAGGAACCCTGTAATATCTCAGGTTTTCTGGGAGCAAGGAATCAGGGGCCAAACTAGATTCCGAAAAGGCATCATCAACAATGTCTAGTACTGGAGGAATAACTAAAGGCCTACGCTGAGGCAGGAGTAAGAAATCCCTAAGCCTCTTTTTTGAATCAGAAAAATCCTGGCTTTCCCAGTGGAAATGCTCCCTTAGAGTATGTAAGGTTTCACCAAAAGAAAAATCCTCGGGAGGGAAAGCAGAGGGGATAGAGTCCTCTGCATCAAAATCCTCATAAGTAGATAAGGGCAAATCCAGATCATCAGAAGAATCAGAAAAATCAGAATCCTGGTCAGAAGATTCATAAACAACTTCAGTCCTAGGTCTTTTAGAATGGGGAGGCAGGTTGGCTTCCCCTGATTAGAGTTATAAGATCTTCAGCCATTCTTATCATTTGTTTTTTAGGCATAGAGGCCTGAGCATGCGGCCTGGGCGTCGGTATTTTAGGCATGGTTCGAGATTAAGGCCTAAAAGAAGAAGGAGGCATCTGTTTAATATGCAAGTCCGTAGGCCTGAATAAACCCTCAGAAGCCGGTGCCTGAACAGCGGCTCCGGGCCCATCCAAGGTAGAGACATCCGCAGGTTCCATAGTTGAAGCATCTCACAGCATACCGGACTCCGAATAGGTCTCAGCAGAGGCCTGCGAATCAGAAGTAGAGGGTATCAGGGGCTGCAAAAGCGCCAGAGTACCGGCGAACTGGTGACTGGCTTAGGAGAAGTGTCGTCAATAGTTTTGGACCTTGACGGCCTGTCTCTGTCTTTAATCTTGCATTTTTTTGGAATCCCGATAGTCAGATGGCTAACCGATGACATTTCTGGATAATTAAACTGAGAATCGAAATATTTTGAGGCGAAAATATACCAATGACAGATAGTGCGCTGATTAAATAAGGCACAAAACCGACAGCATGGTACATTGTGGTCAGGGCCTAGGCAAGGAATACAGTACGAATTAAAATCTTTATGAGGTATTTGCGATCCACAAGAAATACAATTATTGACTTTTACTGACCGGTTTAGAGCAAGAACAAGTTTCTTTCCCCAACAGGGTACTTAGCTTTAGTTGAAGACTTCGGTTCTGAAACTCGAAAACGAAAATTTCAGGAGTCGTCCAACAGGGACTTGCAAACTGCTTCTGCTTCGGGCACCGCAGGGCAAGAAAGAGTGATGTAATGGCATCGGCTGCATGCTTTATAACCCTGACTACCTGAAGTCATGGAAGATGAGACAGCAACCGACGCAGGACCCAAGACTTTGAAAATCAAGCCGACTGAGAGCTACTGCAAGCAGATAACCCAAATGTGATGACAGCAACAGTGAAACACAAAGAACATCAGGAGGATCAAGAGACATTTGAAGAAGAAATATGGACATGGAAAAGAAAGAGATTTAACATGGTGCAATTTTTATGCAAAGGAGAACGCAAAAGTAATCAATACAACAAAAGCAGCACCAAAGATATTTGAAGAGAAATAAGTCATCTGGATATGGAAAATCTTACAACAGAAAAAAATAAAAAAAAAATGCAGGAAGTAGAAAAGAAGACTAGCAATGTAAAACTTAAAGAAACAGAAACTGAACTTACGGATTAACTGCAAAGTGAAGGATTTAGTATAGAAAATCTAAACACAGCAAGATAGAATAATAAATCCCCAAATTAAGGAGAAACCAGTGGATTGAGAAGCATCTGATCAGTTGCCGTATGAAAATATTTTGGTGCCTTCAGTAGGAAGTCAGCACAAAAGTTTAGTTGGAGTTGCACAGCATAGGAAGGAACAGGGGAGTTGGCAACTCTGACACAGTCAATGTTGTGCAGTGAAAGGGCAGTGAATTCTCATATTAAAGAGCAATGGTTGGCATAAGATGAAGCTGAAGAGAATATGGCACAGAAAGATTTTCTGGAACTTTCTGTAGAATGCCCGCAGGAAACGGAGAACAAAGAAAGTGCCCTCAGTTTAGAAGAAAATGATCTGTGGGAAGAGTTGCTTGACTTTTAGATAAACATATTAAGAACAATTAACAAAACAGACTACAGAAAGTCAGTAAGACCCAAAATGTTCCAAGTTTGGTAAAACAAATGAACACAGTAATCAAGACTGTCCACAGAAATTCATGTAATAACAAAAGTAAATAGGATACATTACTGTGCAGCTAAATTAATAACAGATAAAGTCTTACCACAAAACATAGGACAGTAAGGGAAAAGAAGGGGAAAAATCAAGTAACATCATGAAAGTACTGAATAGAGAAAACTTTAAAGCAATTAAGACAAGAAGCGTCACTGCTAGATGAGTACAAAGAGGGAACAGAGCGACAAAAATACTCAGAAAGACAGACGTGATAAAAGCAATGTGCAGTATCAAAACAGACCAGGATCTATCGTAGACTATTGCAAATAATAAAATAAAGATATCAGCACATGCAGAAAAACTTCAAAGATATGCATATAAAGGAAAAGCACAAAATAAGCAATTTATTGAAGAACCAAAAATGTTTTATAGACAATTGGGAAACAAGGCAAAAGGAATAGAACCCAACCCCCCCACCCCCACCGAAAAAGAAAGACATTTTGGAGAAAAAATTCTGGGTGGCCACGGTGGTGCAATGGTTAGCGTTGCCGCCTTACAGCAAGAGGTTCTCCGGTTCGATTCTCGGCTGGGGTGCCTTCTGTGCGGAGTATGCATGTCCTCCCTGTGGTCGCGTGGGTTTCCTCCGGGTGCTCCGGTTTCCTCCCACATCCCAAAGACATGCAGTAGGTGGATTGGGCACTCCAAATTGATCCTAGGTGAGTGTGTGCGTGTGTGTGTGCCTCCTGTGGAAGGTTGGGCTGGCAACTCGACACCGTAAAACTTCACTGCCAATCATGAGCGGACAAATGATCCACTGTGGCGATCCCTAACTGGGAAAAGCCAAAAGAAGATGATCTACCAAGATTCTGTGGAAAATAACCAAGATGGTGACTGGATAAAATAAGTTCAAATGTACATAAGAAATGGGATGAAATAACTGCCAGAGAAAAGTATAGTTTTGTACCTACCATAAAAGTAGATGTTCGAGTGTATTCACTGTTGCAGTCATTACACTTGGGTTATCCTGCTGGCAGGTGACCCACAGTCAGCCCGAGTTCCAAAGTCTTGGTCCGGCGTCAGTTGCTGTCGCCTCTTCCCTGACGTCAGTGCGCCAGGGGTATAAAAATTGCAACCAATGCCATTTTCTTCAGTTTTTCTTGCCCCAGATGTCAGGTGCCCCCAGATAGGAAGGCTGGAAAGATAAAATTATGCCAAAAAACATGCATATATTACTACAAACATTTCCTTCATCTACAAACAAACACACCACATAGGTAGTATAGAGATGAGAAGTACAGAAAAGTCCCAGCAATGAAAAAAAGGGGGATGGTGGGTGGGTAACCTGGACTGCAACAGTGAATACACTCGAACATCTACATTTATGGTAGGTACACAACTGTACTATGTTCATCGTGTTTCACTGTTGCAGTCATTACACTTGGGTAAAATCCCAAAGCTGAGGGTGGGTGGCTGGGTCTAAACTGGATTTGGAGAGGCTAACAAGCCCTGAAGAACTGCAGTGGCAAAGCCTGCTCTGGATTTAGAGTAGAGAGGTAAGTGGTAGTGCTTGGTGAAAGTGTGCACTGAGCTCCAGGCTGCAGCTTCTAAAATGTCTTTGATTGGTACTCCTCTGAGGAAAGCTGCTGAAGTGGCTGCTGCTCTGGTAGAATGAGGCCTAATGCCCTTGGGCACTGATTTGCCATGTTGTGCATAACAGAAGCGGATGCAGTGTCCTATCCATTTCGAGATTGTCTGCTTTGTAATAGGCTTTCATTGTGATCCTGCAGCATGTGCTACAAACAGTTGCTCAGTTTTTCTGAAAGCTTTTGTTTTATCCAAGTAGAATTGTAGCTGTCTGTGTATATCCAAAGCATGCAGAAGTCTCTCCCCTTTTTTCTGGGGATTTGGGTAAAAAGTACGTAAATGAATGGTTTGGTTTAAGGGCACATTGGAGACCACTTTTGGCATGAAAGTTGGGTTTGTCCTAAGAGAAACCCTATCCTGATGAAAAATGAGGAAAGGTTCCACAGCCATTAATGCCTGTAACTCTGAGACTCTTCTTGCTGACGTTATTGCTAGGAGCACAGCAGTGTTTCATGACAAGAATTTTAGATCAGCTGTGCTGGCTGGTTCAAAAGGAGGCAGTGAGTGTTTTTCTTAAACAAAATTGAGGTCCCAAGTAGGGTGCTCTCCTTGGGGGTCTTATATTTTTTGCCCCTCTGAGGTACTGTCATAGTAGAGGATGTGAAAAAATAGGAGGTTCCGTATTGTAATGAGCTGAAATGGCAGAGGCATGGATTTTAATAGATGAGAAAGATAAGCCTTTGTCCAGCATCTCAGTTAGGTATTGTAAAATCTGAGGTATATTAGGGACAAGTGGTTCGAGCCCTTGTGCCTGTTTCCAAGCACAGAATCTCTTCCATTTTTCTGCATAAGATTTCCTAGTGCTGGGCCTCCTGGTTTCTAAAATGACATCCATAACAGCTTTAGAGAGAGGTGCAGTCTGAGTGGCTATATTATCTGCCACGCTGCCAGGTTTAAGGTTCTGAGTTGACTGTGCAGAATCTGACTGTTTTGTTGTGTCAGAAGATGAGGAATTTGAGGTAGAAGCCAAGCTGGGCCTTGAGACAAATTCTTTAGGACTGGGTACCAGTGCTGGCGTGGCCAGTCTGGTGCAATCAGGATCATTTTTGGCCTTTCTTGTCTGACTTTTAGTAGCACCTTGGTGAGAAGAGGCATTGGAGGGAAGGCATAGAATGTCAGGCCTTTCCAGCTGAATGATAGAGCATCCACTTTCCATGCTTGAGAGTGATAAGATCTTGTGCAAAATTTCTGTATTTGGTAATTATGAGGGGAGGCAAAAAGATCTAAGTCTGGACATCCCCATTTCCTTGTTATCATGCTGAACACTTGTGGATTTAGCTTCCATTCGTGAGGATCCATGAGATTTCTGCTTAGTTCGTCTGCCAGTGTATTTTTTGTTCCTGGCAGGAATTGTGCCTGGAGATGTACTTGATAGGTCAGTGCTGTGTTCCACAAAGTCATGGCTTGTCTGCATAGGGGGTAGGAATGTGTGCCCCCTTGCTTGTTTATGTACCACATAACTGTGGTATTGTCCGTCTTTATTAATAGTTGTCCTGGATGTATTAGGTCCTTGAAAGCTGTCAGGGTATTCTGTACAGCTAGCATCTCTTTTTGATTGATGTGAAGACGCATTTGTTCCTTGGGCCACGTGCCCGGAATACATTTTCCTGCCATATGTGCCCCCCAAGCATAATCCGATGCATCTGTTGTTATTGTCTGCCTGGCTGTGGGTAAGGTGAAAGGCTATCCCTTGTTGTGGTGACAGGCATGGGACCACCATCGAAACTCCAGTTGTAGGCAGGGAATTAAAGTTATGATGGTCTCCAGGCTGACACAATGCTGAGCCCAAACACTTTTTAGATACCACTGTAGTTTCCTCATATGCAGTTTTGCATATGGAATTAGTAGAATGCAGGATGCCATGAAGCCCAGGGCCTGCAGAATTTTTCTTGCAGGGAGCTGGGTTTTTGTTGCCATCATTTGAAAGTAATGAGTCAGTTGCCTTTGTTTGTCTGGGGTGAGATAAGCCATCTGGGCAGTTGTATTTAAGCTTGCACCCAGGAATATTATCTCTTGAGAGGGCAATAGTTTTGATTTCTTTTCGTTTACTGTGTACCCTAGGCAAATTAGCAACCTTTTTACAAATGCCAGATGCTTTAGAAGAATGTCCTTGCTCTCTGCTTGAATAAGGCAGTCATCCAAGTAGGAATATATTTGAATTTCTTTTTGTCTGCAAAATGCAATTACTGGTGCCAGGCATTTTGTGAAGACCCTGGGCGCAGTAGATAAGCCAAAGGGCAGTGCAGAGAATTGGTAATGCATTGATCCTGCTATGAATCTGAGGTATCTTCTGCAAGACTGTCTGATTGGGACATGCAGGTATGCCCCCTTGAGGTCCAAAGTAACTAGCCAAGCCTTCTTGCCCAGCATGGGCAGAAGTTGCTGTAGTGTTGACATTTTGAATTTTGGAACATCCAGGAAAGTATTTAGGATTGACAGGTCCAGTATTGGTCTCCAGGCTTTGTCCTTTCTGGGTACTAAGAAAAGTCTTGAGTAAATTCCTTGTCCCTGTTCTTGCTGTGGAACTTTTTGAATAGCTCCCATGTCCATAAGAGCAGCAATCTGTTTTTGTGCCTCTGCCCATTGGTTTTGTGGCAGGTCTGGCATACCTTTTGGTTTTGGAAGCGTGTGGAAGTGGAACCTGTAACCCTGAGAAACAATATTCAGCACCCATTGGTCCTGGGTGATCATATGCCAATTTTTTGAGAAAAGTGCTAGCTTTCCACCTAGGGGTGCTGTCAAAAGGTAAGTGCTTGGCATTTGAAGAGGGAAGTCATTGGGACTGTTTCCTATAAGGTTGTGATTTGTCTTCCCCTCCTTTGGGGGCTGAAGCACCCCATTGTTTAGGTCTGTAGGAGCCTTGGGGCTGAGATCTGCCTCTTAGACGTCTGTATCTGCCTCTTTGTGGCCTGTCTGACACTGGAAAGGACCAATTTTTTGAAGGCCAGTTTCTGCTAAATCTAGGTGGTTGAACCTGTAAGAAATCTTTCACTGTCTGCATTGACTTTGCTTTATTCTCCATTTTCTTTAACACCTCTTCTGCCTTAACACCAAACAAAGTATCATGCTGTAATGGAGCATCCAATAATTTTACTTTAACATGGTCAGGTAAACTTTGTTCTTTCAACCAAGCATGCCTTCGAATAACAGAGCCTGTAACTGCGGCTCTACAAGAAGCCTCTAATGAATCAAAACCACATTGCAGAGTATGCTTTCCCACTTGTTCAACTGCATGCAATAAATCCTGCATTTCCTTACTGTCAGGACTTTGTGTATTTGAAACCATTTTCTGTTTTAACAATGACATGAGGTACTGTTGGTATTTAAGCATGTGAAACTGACAGTTTAAAGCTCTTACAGCTAAAGTAGCAGAAGTGTAAACTTTTTTCCCCCATCTGTCCAGAGCTCTGGAATCCCTATCCGAGGGGACAGGATTTTTAGCAGTGGAAGCCTTAACCCCTTTAGGACCCTGAGAAATTGTTTCTGGGTCTGAAGCGGGGCTTTTGTAAAGAAATTTATGAGAGTCAGGGACCCTGTAGTACCTGTCTGGCTTGACTGGTGCAGGGGGTAAAGAATAAGGAAACAGACTGGATTAAGAAAAAACATCATCAACAATATCAAGCACAGGGGGGATTAGCCAGGGGCCTGTGCTGAGGCAATAAAAGAAAGCCTCTGAGCCTTTTCTTGGATTCTGAATAATCCTGGCTCTCCCAATGGAAATGCTCTCTCATGGTGTGCAGGGTTTCCCCAAAAGAATAATCCTCAGGCGGAGAGCATAAAGGTATGGACTCTTCTGCATCAGAGTCCTCATAGAGAGGGAGAGCATATTCCTGATCAGAAGAGGAATCAGTGGAAATGGAAACCTGGTCAGAGGGAATCATAATCAGTGTCTTGCCTAGGCCTTTTGTCAGGAGGGGGATGGGAACCCCTGATTAAAGTAATTAGGCCTTCGGCCATTTTAAGCATCTGTTTCTTTGGCATGGCTGACTGTTCTGGAGAATGCTGTACTTGTTTCCTTGTCTTTAATGGTGTTTTTGACTTTGCCTTTGCTGCTGTAGTGGTCTTACTTGTAAGCTGTGAAGGTCTGAAAACACTCTCAGAAGCCGATGCCTGCTCAGCGGCTCCAGACCCATCTGAGGGTATAGTTTCCGTAGGCCCAATATAAGTTTCCACAGGCCTCAGTGTCTCCACGTGGCTGTCAGTTACAGCCTGTGGCTCTGAGGTAGCGGGTGTCAGGGGCTATGAAAGCGATTCACTGAGAACCGGCGACTGCCCTAGAAGAGGCTTCGTCGTCGGTTTTGGACCTCGGATGCCTGTCCTTTTCTTTGTCTTTGTGTTTTTTATAAATTCCAGTCGTTGGTTGTTCAGACAGCATTATGTAATTAAACCTTCAGCCAAAATAATGTAAAGCAAAATCAAACCGATGTTTAATAGTGCGTTTATTGAATCTAGCACAAAACCGACAACTAGTAACGTCGTGGTCAGGGCCTAGGCAAGGAATACAGTAAGAGTGAAAGTCCTTATGAGGCATTTGCTTCCCACAAGAAATACAATTATTAATTTTTACTGACATCGGTCTGGAGCAAGAAAAAGTTTCCCCAACGGGGTACTTAGCTTTATTGAAGACTTCGGTTCTGAAACTCAGTTTTGAAAATCTCAGGAGTCGGCCGACAAGCACTTGCAAACTGCTTTTGCTTCGGGCACCGCACGGCAAGAAAGACTGAAGAAAATGGTATCAGTTGTAACTTTTATACCCCTGGCGCACTGACGTCAGAGAAGAGGCGACAGCAACCGACACCAGACCAAGACTTTGGAACTCGGGCCGACTGCAGGTCGCCTGCCAGCAAGATAACCCAAGTGTAGAGACTGCAACAGTGAAACACAAACATCTGTACTATGTTCATCGCGTTTCACTGTTGCAGTCATTACACTTGGGTTGAATCCCAAAGCTGAGGTTGGGTGGCTGGGCCTAGATAGAATTAGGAGTGGCTATGAGGCCCTGCAGAACTGCAGTGGCGAAGCCTGCTCTGGATTTAGAGTAAAGGGGTAAGTGGTAGTGCTTTGTAAAAGTGTGCACTGAAGTCCAAGTTGCAGCCTCCAAAATGTCCTTAGTTGGTACTCCTCTGAGAAAGGCTGCTGAAGTGGCTGCTGCTCTGGTTGAATGTGGCCTAATGCCCTTAGGCACTGATTTGCCATGTTGTGAATAGCAGAAACAAATGCAGTGGCCTATTCATTTTGAAATAGTCTGCTTTGAGATAGCTTTTCCTTTTGATCCTGCAGCATATGCCACTAAGAGTTGCTCAGTCTTTCTGAAAGCTTTGGTTTTGTCCAAGTAGAAGCGTAGCTGTCTGTGTATGTCCAAAGAATGCAGAAGTCTCTCCCCCTTATTCTGTGGGTGTGGATAAAAGGTAGGCAAATGAATGGTTTGGTTAAGAGCCACACTGGATACTATCTTAGGAATAAATGTTGGGTTTGTCCTCAGAGAAATCCTGTCCGGATGGAAAATTATAAAAGGTTCCACAGCCATTATTGCCTGTAACTCTGAGACTCTTCTTGCTGAAGTTATAGCTAGGAGCAGAGTTGTTTTCCATGATAAGAATTTTATCTCAGCTGTATTGGCTGGCTCAAAAGGAGGCAGTGTGAGCTTTTCCAAGACAAAATTGAGGTCCCATGCAGGAATTGGCACTCTCCTTGGAGGTCTTATGTTTTTGGCCCCTCTGAGGTACTGCCTTAGCAGTGGATGCGAAAAAAATAGGTGGGTCCGTATTGTAATGAGCTGAAATGGTAGAGGCATGGATCTTAATTGATGAGAATGATAGGCCTTTGTCCAGCATCTCAGTTAGGTATTGAAAAATCTGAGTAATATTTGGTACAAGCTTGTCAATTCCTTGTGCCTGGTTCCAAGCACAGAATCTCTTCCATTTTTCTGCGTAAGATTTTCTGGTGCTGGGCTTCCTGGCCTCCAAAATTACATCCATAACTACTTTAGAGAGAGGTGTGTTCTGAATGGTTACATTATCTGCCATGAGGCCAGATTTAGGGTTCTGAGTTGGCTGTGCAGGATCTGATTGTTTTGTTGGGTCAGTAAATGAGGAATTTGAGGTAATGTCCAGGCTGGGCCTTGAGACAAGCTCTTTAGGATTGGGTACCAATGCTGGCGTGGCCAGTCTGCGGCAATTAGTATAATTTTTGGTTTCTCTTGTCTGACCTTTAGG
This sequence comes from Protopterus annectens, assembly GCF_019279795.1. NCBI lineage: Eukaryota > Metazoa > Chordata > Ceratodontiformes > Protopteridae > Protopterus > Protopterus annectens. The sequence continues at coordinate 1,444,449,996 of NC_056729.1, read as the reverse complement.
AGTACCTTGGGGAGGAGAGGCAGTGGAGGAAAGGCATATACTGTAAGGGCTTTTCAGCTGAATGACAGGGCATCCACTTTCCATGCTTGCTTGTGATAAGTCCTTGTGCAGAATCTCTGTAGTTGGCAGTTGTGAGGGGAGGCAAATAGATCTATGTCTGGGCATCCCCATTTCCTTGTTATCATGCTGAATATTTGTGGATCTAGTTTCCACTCGTGAGAATCCTTGATATTCTGCTTAGTTCGTTTGCCAGAGTATTTGTCTTTCCTGGCAGGAATTGTGCTTGCAGGTGTACTTGATAAGTCAATGCTGTGTTCCACAAAGTCATGGCTTGTCTGCAGAGGGGGTAGGAATGTGTGCCTCCCTGCTTGTTTATGTACCACATGACTGTAGTATTGTCTGTCTTTATCAGCAGTTGTCCTGGATGAAGTAGATCCTTGAAGGCTGTCAGAGCATACTGAACAGCTAGCATCTCTTTTTGATTGATATGAAGATGCATTTGGCTTGTGGGCCATGTGCCCTGAATACATTTTCCTGCCATGTGGGCCCCCCAGGCATAATCTGATGCATCTGTTGTTAGTGTCTGCCTGGCCGTGGGTACAGTGAATGGCTGTCCCTTGTTGTGGTAACAGGCCTGTGCCCACCATCAAAACTCCTGTTGCAGGCAGGGAATGAGGGTAATTAATGTTTCCAAGCTGTGGCAATGTGGAGTCCAAACACTTTTTAGATACCATTGTAGTTTCCTCATATGCAGTCTTGCATATGGAATTAGTAGAATGCAGGATGCCATGAAGCCCAAAGACTGCAGAATTTTTCTTTCAGATAACTGGGTCTTTGTTGCCAACATTTCGAAGAAATAAGTCAGTTGTCTTTGTCTGTCATGAGATAAGCCATCTGTGCAGTTGTATTTAAGCTTGCACCCAGGAATATTATCTCTTGAGAGGGTACTAATTTTGATTTCTTTTCGTTTACCGTGTACCCTAGGCAAATTAGTAATCTTTTTACAAACGCCAGATGCTTCAGTAGAATGTCTTTGTTCTCTGCTTGAATAAGGCAATCGTCCAAGTAAGGGTATATTTGAATTCCCCTTTGTCTGCAGAAAGCAATTACTGGTGCCAGGCATTTTGTGAAGACCCTGGGTGCAGTAGATAAGCCAAAGTGCAGTGCAGAGAATTGGTAGTGCATTGAGCCAGCTATGAACCTGAGGTATCGTCTGCAAGATTGTCTGATTGGGACATGCAGGTATGCCTCTTTTAGGTCCAAAGTTACAAGCCAAGCCTTCTTGCCCAGCAAGGGCAGAAGCTGCTGCAGAGTCAACATTTTGAATTTTGGAACGTCCAGAAAAGTTTTTAGAATAGACAGGTCCAGTATTGGTCTCCAGGCGTTGTCCTTTCTGGATACCAGGAATAGTCTTGAGTAAAATCCTTGCCCCTGCTCTTGCTGTGGTACTCTGCCCATTGATTTTGTGGCAGGTCTGGCATACCTTTTGCCTTTGGCAGGGTGTGAAAGTGGAACCTGTAGCCCTGGGACACTATATTCAAGACCCATTTGTCCTGGGTGATTATACGCCAATTTTGTGAAAAAAGTGCTAGTTTTCCCCCTAAGGGGGCTGCCAAAAGATAAGTGCTTGGTATTGGCACAGGAAAGTCATTGGGACTGTTTCCTATATGGCTGTGATTTGTCTTCTCCGCTTTTGGAGGTAGAAGCACCCCATTGTTTAGGTCTATATGAGCCTTGGGGCTGGGATCTGCCTCTAGGGCATCTGTATCTGCCTCTTTGTGGCCTGTCTGACACGGGAAAGGACCAATTCTTTGAAGGCCAGTTCCTGCTAAATCTGGGTGGCTGTACCTGTAAGAAATCCTTAACTGTCTGCATAGATTTCGCTTTATCCTCCATTTTCTTCAACACCTCTTCTGCCTTAACACCAAATAAAGTATCATGCTGTAAAGGAGCATCCAATAATTTTGCTTTAACATGATCAGGTAGATTTTGTTCCTTTAACCAAGCATGCCTTCTAATGACAGTACCCATAACAGCGGCCCTGGAAGAGGCCTCCAGTGAATCAAAACCACATTGCAAAGTATGCTTTCTCACTTGTTCAGTTGCATGCAATAAATCCTGCAATTCCTTGTTTTCTGGACATTCAGAATTTGTTAACATTTTCTGTTTTAGCAGTGACATTAAATACTGCTGATAATTAAGCACATGAAACTGGCAATTTAAAGCTCTTACAGCCAAGGTAGCAGAAGTGTAAACTTTTTCCCCCATCTGTCCAGTGCCCTTGAATCCCTATCAGAGGGGACAGGGTTTTTTGCAGTGGAAGCCTTGACCCCCTTTGGAACCCTGAGATATAGTTTCTGGGTCAGCAGCAGGGTTTTTATATAGAAATTTATGGGAATCTGGAACCCTGTAGTATCTGTCTGTTTTAACTGGTGCAGGGGGTAAAGAGTCAGGAGACAGGCCAGACTCTGAAAATACATCATCTATGTCTAGAACAGGTAGAATAGCAATAGGTCTGTGCTGAGGTAGTAAAAGAAAGTATCTGAGCCTTTTCTTAGATTCTGAGTAATCTTGGCTCTCCCAGTGAAAGTGCTCCCTCATGGTATGAAGGGTTTCCCCAAAAGAATAATCCTCAGGAGGAGAGGCTGAAGGAATAGACTCTTCAGCATCAGAATCCTCACAGGGAGGAAGGGAGTATCCCTGTTCAGAAGAAGAGTCAGAGGAAATGGAAACCTGATCTGAAGATTCATATTCTGTCTCTTGCCTAGGCCTCTTATCAGGAGGGGGATGGGAACCCCTGATCAAAGTAATTAGGTCTTCGGCCATTTTAAGCATCTGTTTTTTAGGCATGGAAGTCTGTACAGGAGAATGCTGTACTTGTTTCTTTGTCTTTAGAGCTGCTTTAGTCTTTGCCTTGGAAGCTGAGGTTGGCTTTACACATAACTGCGTAGGTCTGAAAACACCCTCAGAAGCCAATGCCTGCTCAGCGGCTCTGGACCCATCTGAGGGATTAGTTTCCGAGTGTCCAACATCTTGGGTATCCAGAGGCCTAGTCGGCTCCACATGGGAGTCGGAAGCGGCCTGGGGCTCTGACATAGCGGGTGTCAGGGGCTGCGTAAGCGCCTCACTGAGAACCGGTGACTCGCCTAGCGGAATCCTCGTCAGTTTTGGACCTCGGTTGCCTGTCCTTTTCCTTGCGCTTTTTATATACTCCGGTCGGCTGTTCTGACGGCATTATATAATTAAATCTTCGGCCAAAGTAATGAAATGCGAAATCGTACCGACGCTTAATAGTGCATTGGTTAAATCTAGCACAAAACCAACAGCTAGCAACGTCGTGGTCAGGGCCTAGGCAAGGAATACAGTAAGAATGAAAATCCTTATGAAGTATTTGCTTCCCACAAGAAATACAATTAACTTTTTTTGACATCGGTCTGGAGCAAGAAAAAAGTTTCCCCAACGGGGTACTTAGCTTTAATGAAAACTTCAGATCTGAAATTCAATTTTGAAAATCTCAGGAGTCGGCCGACTGGCACTTGTGAACTGCTTTTGCTTCAGGCACCGCGCAACAAGAAAGACTGAAGAAAATGGCGTCGGCTGCATCTTTTATACCCCGGCACACTGACGTCAGGGAAGAGGCGACAGCAACTGACACTGGACCAAGAATTTGGAATTCGGGCCGACTGCGGGTAGCCTGCCAGCAGGATAACCCAAGTGTAATAATTGCAACAGTGAAACACGAACATCTGAAACAAAATTACGAAAAGCTAATTGGAAAAAGTACAGTTGTGTACACTTACCATAAATGTAGATGTTCGAGTGTATTCACTGTTGCATTCCTAACTAATGGGTTATCCGGCTCCCAGTAGCCCTCGGTCGGCCAAAGGTAAGTAAAAATGACATCGGTTGCAGTCGGTTGTAAAGGACATCAGTGCGTCCGATACAAAAGGAGGCAGCTGACATCACTTCCTCAGTCTTTCTTGCCATAACAGTCAGGAGCCCCCAGAAAATAAGGCTTAAACCAAAAACAAATTTGGCAAATAACAAATTCAGCCTGTACCTCAGGAAAAGAGAATAGGAGAGGACCAAAAAAGGGGGAAGGATGGAGGGAAACCAGGACTGCAACAGTGAATACACACGAACATCTACATTTATGTTAAGTGTACACAACTGTACTATGTTCATCGTATTTCACTGTTGCAGTCCTAACTAATGGGTTGATTACCAAAGCCGAGAGAAAAAGGGGCGAAGAACCAACAGCATCAAGGGTTGGCGATAATGCCCTGCAACACAGCAGTGGCAAACCCTGCCCTGGCTCTGGAAAACAGAGGTAAATTATAATGTTTTGTGAAAGTGTGAACAGAAGACCATGTGGCAGCCTCCAAAATGTCTTTAGTAGGGGCACCCCTTAGAAAGGCTGCAGAAGTGGAAGCCGCTCTAGTTTAGTGGGTCCTAACCCCTTGAGGAGTAGCTTTGCCATGAAAGGAATAACAAAAAGTTATGCAATGTGCAATCCATTTAGAAATGGTTTGCTTAGAAATAGCCTTGCCCTGGGCTCCAGGGGCAAAACTAACCAACAACTGTGCTGTTTTCCGAAGGTCTTTAGTCCTGTCCAGATAAAACCTGAGCTGTCTGTGCACATCAAGAGAATGTAAGATCCTTTCACCTTTATTTCGAGGATTAGGAAAGGAGGTAGGAAGGTGTACTGACTGATTAAGAGTCAGGCTAGAAACCACCTTAGGCATAAAGGAGGGATTAGTTCTGAGAGAGACTCTATCTGCATGGAAAATAAGAAAAGGCTCCACGGCCATCAAAGCTTGCAGCTCCAAAACCCTCCTTGCTGAATTTATAGCCAAGAGGCAGGCAGTCTTCCAAGAGAGAAACTTTAAATTTGCAGAGGCAGCAGGCTCAAAAGGAGGAAGAGTGAGTTTCTCTAGAACAAAATTAAGATCCCAGGCTGGAGTAGGTGTTCTTCTGAGGGGTTTTAAGTTGCAAGCACCTCTGAGAAACATTTTCATCAGGGGATGAGAGAAAATAAGTTGTTCAAGAGAACAATGAGCAGAAATGGCTGAAGCATGGATCTTGATAGAAGAAAAAGAAAGACCACCCTGAAGCAAATCAGCCAGGTATTCCAGGATCAGAGGAAGGGTAGGCTGAGAAGCAGATTCCCCTCTAGCCCGCATCCATTGAGAGAACCTTTCTCATTTGCCAGCGTAGGACTTCCTAGTGCTAGGCCTCCTGTCCTCCCTCAGCACGTCAACCACCTGTTCGGAAAGGGAGGAAGAAAGGGAAGGGAGTCATACAATGAGACATGCTGCCAAATGGAGAGAATGAAGATGAGTATGTAGAATGTTTCCCCTTTCCTGAACCAAAAGATCTGGTTTCAGAGGAAGATGCCAAGGAGGAAATTGGGAGCGGCTGCGAAGCAGTGGATACCAATGCTGTCTGGGCCAGTCTGGAGCTATGAGAATAGTCCTTGGTTGTTCGTCCCTGATCTTCACTAATACTCTGGGAAGAAGAGGAAGGAAGGCACACACTGATAGCAATGTCCAAGGGAAGGACAGAGCATCCACTTTCCAGGCTCTGCTGTGATGCTATCTGGTGCAAAAGAGACGTAGAAGATGGTTGCCTGGGGAGGAGAAAAGATCCACCTGAGGCATGCCCCAATGTTGAATGATGCTGTAAAAGACTGATCTGTTCAGCTGCCACTCATGAGGATCCAGGGTTTGCCTGCTCAACTGGTCTGCCAAAACACAGCCTTCCTGGAAGAAACTGAGCTAGGAGATGCAGGTCCAGGGATGCTGCCATGGACCAAAGATTCATGCTTTGTCTGCACAGGGGGTAAGAGCGAGTCCCTCCCTGCTTTTTGATGTACCACATGACTGTGGTGTTGTCTGTTCTGACAAGCAGGGTCCCTGGAGAAAGAAGAAGCTTGAAAGCTAGTAAAGCCTGCTGAACTGCAATCAAATCTTTTAGATTTATGTTCAGTTGCATCTGCTGGGCGTTCCAACGTCCCTGTATGCATCTGCTATCCAGGTGTGCTCCCCAGGCGTAGTCCGATACATCTGTAGTCAGAACTCGATTGGCAGGAGGTGTTTGAAAAGGCATGCCTTTGTTTTGTAGACAGGCTGTTGCCCACCACAAAAACTCCATCTGCAGAGATGGAAGCAGAGGAATCATCATATCCAGGTCCTCTGTGTGTTGACACCAAATGTTCTTGAGGTACCACTGCAATTTCCACATATGCAGTCTTGCATATGGAATCATGAGAATACAAGCTGTCATGAATCCCACAGTTTGCAGGTATTTCCTTGCAGAGAGCTGGGACAGGCTTGCCAAGTCCTTGAAGTAAACTGAACAGAGTTGTCTGCTTCTCCTGGGTGAGATAAATCATCTGGGCGGCTGTGTTCTGACTTGCTCCCAAGAATGTTACCTCCTTGGATGGTACCACTTTTGATTTTTCCTCATTAAGAGTGTAACCCAGGGAAGAGAGCGGAGTCTTTACGAATTCCAGATTCTTTAACAGCTGTTCCTGAGAACTTGCTTGAATCAGACAGTTGTCCAAGTATGGGTAAATCTGAATTTTCTTCTGCCTGCAAAAAGCAATGACTGGGGCCAGGCACTTTGTGAAGACTCTGGGAGCAGTAGATAAGCCAAAGGGCAGCACAGAGAATTGATAATGTTGCTTGCCCACTCTGAAACGAAGATACTGCCTGCAACTTTCCCAGACAGGGATGTGCAGATAAGCCTCTGAGATCCAAGGTTACCAGCCAGGAATCCTTTTCTAGCAGTGGTAGCAACTGATGCAGAGTGAGCATTTTGAACTTTGGAATTACTAGAAAAGAGTTCAAAATGGAAAGATCTAGGATAGGACACCAGGTGCCCTCTTTTTTTGGAACTAGGAAAAAGCCTGGAATAAAAGCCCTGGCCTATCTGCTGAGCAGGAACAGATTCTATTGCTCCCAGATGAGACAAAGACAAAATTTGTTTTTCTACTTCTGCCCTTTGGTTTGGAGAAACGTCCGGGAATCCCTTGGGAACTGGAAAGGTGCAGAAAGAAAACTTGTGCCCTAAGGACACCATTCTGAGCACCCATTTGTCATCTGTGATAGTGGCCCAGACATCTGCAAAAAGAGCCAACCTTCCCCCTAAAGGACTCTCCAGGCAAGCAAGAACAGGCAGAAGTTGTAAAAAGTCAGAGTGTTTTGACTGAGATGCAGGCTTGAAGCTTCCCCCCTTAAAGTGGAAGCCTGCCAACACCTAGACCTTTGAGGGGTAGCCACCTGCCCCTAGAAGATTTGTAACCTCTAGTCCTGAAACGGCTCTGTCTGCTGCTATCAGGAAAGGTCTAACTCTTGGAAAGGTAATTCCTGCTAAAGCGAGGGGGTTGCACTTGCAGAAAATCCTTAACAGTTTGCATGAACTTAGCCTTATCCTCCATTTTCTTATGTACCTCCTCTGCTTTGCTGCCAAAAAGACTGTCTTTATGCAAAGGTACATCCAAAAGCTTAGCCTTGACAGGTTCTGGAGGAGGCTGTTCTCTGAGCCAAGTGTGCCTTCTAATAACAGATCCAGTAGTCGTAGCTCTGCTGGAGGCTTCAAGGATGTCAAAACTACAATGCAAAGAATGTTTATTGACCAGACTGGCGGAATTCAGTAAATCCTGCATGTCCTTACTCTCTGCCAAAAGAGGTACACTTGCTATCCTAGACTTAATAGCCTCCAAGGTGTGCTGCTGGTACTTCAGCATATGAAAAAGACAATTGGTAGCCCTAATAGCTAGGGTGGCAGAGGTATAAACTTACTTGCCCCACTTATCTAGGTTCCTAGATTCCCTGTCAGAGGGAACAGGATTCCTGGTAACAGTGGCTTTAACTCTTTTAGGGCCCTGAGAAATAACCTCTGGATCCGCCAACGGTTTCCTGAAAAGGAACAGATGAAAATGAGGGACTCTGTAGTACCTGGCAGGTTTCCTGGGAGCAGGAGGAACCGAATTTGGAGTCAAGGAATTTTCCAGAAAAACATCAACTTCCAACACAGGGGGAATAGCAAGAGGCTTATGCTGAGGTAAATCCAGAAACTCCCTAATGCGTTTCTTGGATTGGGGATAATCCTGACTTTCCCATTTAAAATGTTCCCTGAAGGTATTTAAAGTATCAGCAAAAGAAAAATCCTCTGGAAGAGGGGCGGAAGGAATGGACTCCTCCGCATCTGAATCCTCAAAAGGAGAAAAAGCCTGAGAAAATTCCTTTTCATCAGCAGAAATGCTGGAAGAATCAGAACCTGAACAGGACAGAACCTCAAGAGAAACATCCCTACTCCTTTCAGGAGGAGGAGGCTGAGAATCCCTAATAAGAGTCAACAAATCATTAGCCATTTTAACCATTTGGGATTGAGGGGAACGAGAAGAAACTGGAGCCTGCCTTTTCACAGGCTTACGAATGGAAGATTTACCTGCAAGCCTGAAGAACTTGGGAGGCCTGGCAACCACCAAAGTTGCAGCAGAAGTCGAAGGAAGAGGTTTGCTGTCAGAATGCAAAACGGAGACCTCGGACACTGGAGTCAGCTTACTGGTTCCGGCTCCAGAAGAGGTGACCGGCGACAGGTCGGAAGGCAAAAAGGAGCCAAAAGGCCTAAGGGACTCGGACTCGATCAAGGCCTGCATTTGAACATCTGCGGACTGCAAAGGCGTCTCATTGGCTACCGCCTGACGACCAACTTAACATCATCCGAGGACTTAGCTTTCTGAGACCTGTCACGGTCCTTAACCTTATGTTTCTTCAGAATATCCGAAGCCTGAAGACAGGCGGACGCCATACCAACAAATTTAGGCCAAACTCCAAAATACCTAGCCAAAAATCTTAGCCCTACGACGGATAGTACGTGGATTAAAGGAGGCACAGAGATCACAATTGGGAACGTTGTGGTCAAGGCCTAAACAAATAATGCAATAGGAATGAAAATCTCTATGAGGAATCTGCTTTCCACAGGTAAGGAAATTATTAACTTTTTCTGACATTCGTTAAGGCAAGAAAAGAGGATCCCCAACGGGGTTACGTAGCTGTAGGAGACTTCAACTCTTGTAGTCGGAAACCAACAAAGGTAAACTGCCGACTGGCAATCGTGCATGAAAAGGTTCTGCTTCGGGTTCTGTGGCAAGGAAGACTGAGGAAGTGACATTGGCTGCCTCCTTTTGTATCGGACGCACTGACGTCCTTTACAACTGACAGCAACCAATGTCATTTTTACTTACCTTTGGTATTCTGGCCGACAGATGGCTACCGGGAGCCGGATAACCCATTAATTAGGACTGCAACAGTGAAACATGAAGAACATCCCCAAGCCCAGGTGCAGTACCTAACTTCTAGCTTAAAAGTATTACCATCTTTACATGAAGATTTGGCCATGAGTAAGAACTATTTATATGTGCACCCCAAACAGATGCCAACGTGGTTAATAGGGAAAACAATACTCCTCAAGAGTGAACCTGCATGCTACCCTAAAACTACAGACCAATAAGCCAATTACTTGGCCCCAAAAGGTACTGGATCAGTTGGAAAGAAAAACAAGAAAATTGTTTCATGCTTATCAAATGATTTATAAAAATCAGTGTATACCAAGATTACATATTCCCTCTTCTGAAAGTGGTATGAACCTCCTCAAAACTGATTACTTGTACATATCTGCAATCGTAGGACTGTATACATATCTGCTAACTTCACAAAATCCAAATATAGTGAAATATAGTGAAAGTTGTAAACATGAGGAGAACAAGTCTAAGATGACTTCCCTGCTTAGTTTACCAGAAGCGTATCAGGTGTCGAGCAGGAATGGAAATCAAACCAGAAGTAGATAAAAATCGGACAATTAGAAGTTATGTACCTACCATAACGTTCCATGTTAGTTGTCTTCTCTCGCCTTCTTTCTTGCTGGATGGGTTCGGAGCCGATCCTCGGCTCCGACTGCACTGCTAAGCTCGAGAGCTAATTTTACCAGCTCGAGGCAACCCTATATCCCATGATGCAAGGCGGAGACTACCCAGATCTCGTTTGGTAGCTAAAGAAATAGTAATATTTTCTTCCAACTGAAGAGGAGGAAGAAAAATAACAATACTAAATAACATCATAACCCTCTAGAAAGGATCAACCTAATCTAGTGACACTAGAAGTTGAACAGCTAGAAAAAGGGAATAACCTCTTAATAGAAGATGCATAATCTTCCCGGTCTGACCAGGCTAGGGGGATGGAGGGCGGACGAAGAAAGAAGGCGAGAGAAGACAACTAACATGGAACGTTATGGTAGGTACATAACTTCTAAATGTTAAGTTGTTAATCTCGCCTTCATTCTTGCTGGATGGGACCGTGTCCCTAGCACCTCTATCCTGGGTGGCTCAATGGAACAGACTCTTGAGAACGGTAGAACCAAAATTCGCTCTGTTTCTGGAGGCCAAGTCTAATTTGTAATGTGAAACAAAGGTATGAGGAGAGGCCCATGTGGCTGCTGCACAAATAGTGTCTACTGGAAGTCTAGCTTGAAAAGCTGTAGATGTAGCTAGAGCTCTGGTAGAATGGGCTTTTGGCTTAGAAATCAACTCTGCCTCTGAGCTGATAAATGTAAGTGATCACAGAAGACAGCCATCTAGATAAAGTTACCTTGGAAACTGGAAGGCCTTTCCTGTTCTCTGCATAGGATAGAAACAGTTGATCAGATTTCCTAAAAATTTTAGTTTTATCCAGATAATATCTGAGCTGGCGGTGAACATCAAGACAATGTAACTTTTGTTCCGCTCTATCAGAATAATTCGGGAAAAACACTGGAAGATCAATGCGATGCCACTTTTGGTAAGAAAGATGGATTAGTCCTTAGAGATACCCTATCTTTGTGGAATATTAAATAGGGAGGACGAATGCAGAGAGCATGAAGCTCAGATACTCTCCTGGCAGAAGTAATGGCGACTAGAAAAAGTGTCTTCCAAGAAAGCAATTTCAAACAGGCAGCTGCAGGTTCGAAAGGGGGAAGAATCAAGGATGTTAAAATTAAATTGAGATCCCACTGTGGTGGGGGGTCTCTAATCGGAGGTTTCAGTAAAAAGATACCTCGAAGGAATGCCTTGCAAAGTTTATGTGACATAATGTTGTGGTCCAAAAGGCCTATATGAAAATTTGAAATGGCTGCCAGTTGAACTTTCACTGTGGAAGAAGAGGATCCTGAATGAAAAATCTCAGCTAGGAAGTCCAATACCGAATGAATTGGAGCAGTATAGGGGTCTATGTTCCTAGCTTTTGCCCAGAAAGAGAAACGTCGCCATTTACTAGTGTAAATCTTTCTGGTAGAAGATTTTAGGGAAGCTACTATGATATCCCGGACAGGATTAGAAATCATAGGAAGACTGGCTAAGGATGGAAGTGGAGCAACCAAGCAGTGAGTTTGAGAGAAGGTATGGATTGGTGCAGTTGACCCGACTGGTGGGTCAGAAGATCTGGAACCGGGTCCAGATGCCAAGGCTGTACCAAGAGATAATGATGTAGGAACGGAAACCATATCTGTCGAGGCCAATAAGGGGCAATGAGAATCAACTTGGCTCTCAAGGCGGTTGCTTTCTGAATTAGCTGAGGTATCAGCGGAAAAGGGGGAAAAGCATAAAGAGGTCCCCGGGGCCAATCTTGGGTTAGAGCGTCTCTGGGGGGATGGCCTGGAAGGGGGAAGAGAGAGAAAAAGTCTGGGCATTTGCTGTTTTGAGGTGTAGCGAAAAGGTCGCAGCAAGGAAGGCCCCACTTCTGAAAAATCTCTTCCATCACTGATTGTTTGAGAGACCACTCGTGAGGCATGAGAATAGCTCTGCTCAATCTGTCCGCTATGATGTTGGATGTCCCGGGGATGTGCATTGCTATCAGAAACCGGTGAGAAGAGATTGCCCATTACCAAAGTCTGAGAGCCTCTCGACACAGTGGATAGGACTTGGTTCCGCCCTGTTTGTTTATATACCACATTACGGACATATTGTCCGTTTGGATTGCAATAGTTCCCAGGGGAAGAGAGTCGTTGAGGGCTTGCAACGTTAAAAGCACCGCTCTCATCTCCAGGACATTTATGTGCAGATGGTACTCGAAAGGTTGCCAAGTGCCATGGACCATTCTGCCCTGATAATGCCCCCCCCCGATCAGGGAGGCATCCGATGTAACCGTGGCAACCGGGGCAAGAGGAACAAAAGGTCTGCCTTGATGGATTTGAGGGGACGATATCCACCAAGTCAGATGCCTTTTGCAAGTTGGAGTTACTATGATCTCGTGACGCATGGGAAGTTGTTGAAAAGACCATTGGGTGAATAGCATCCATTGTAGAAGTCGCATGTAAAAGCGGGCAAGGGGAAGAAGTGTTATGGCGGCCGCCATAAGACCCAATACCTTCAGAGCAAATCTGGCCTGAATTTTGTTGCTGAGAAGAATCACCTGGACATGTCTTTGAATGTCCAAGATCCTTTGGTCTGTTAACTTTGCTGAAAGTTGTACGGTGTCCAATCTTGCGCCTATAAAAGTAATAGATTGACAAGGTGACAAGGCAGATTTTTTTAAATTTATAGAAATTCCTAGCCCTCTGCAAATGTGAATGGTGTAATTTCTGGCTTGGAGTAGCTGATGCCTGGTGGTGGCAGTGAGGAGCCAGTCATCTAGATATGGAAACACCTGGAATCCTTGACGTCTCAGGTGACCCGTAACCATTGCCATACATTTGGTGAACACTCTGGGGGCTGTAGTGAGTCCAAAGGGCAGGGCTCTGAATTGGAAGTGACTGGTCCCCAGCCGAAAGCGGAGAAATCTTCTGGAGCATCTGTGAATTTTTATGTGATAGTACGCATCCTGAAGATCTATCGAGCACATCCAATTGTCCTTGCCCAGAAAGGGCAGAATGGACTGAAGCGTGACCATCCGGACTCTTGATTTCTTTACAAACTTGTTGAGTTTGCTCAGATCTAATATTGGTCTCTAGTCCCCTGTCTTTTTTGGAACTAAAAAGAACCTTGAGTAGATTCCGGATCCTATTTGGTCCGCTGGGACTGGCTGGATGGCTCTTTTTGCTAGCAGTTTTGATATTTCTAGTACTGCTAGTTCCCTTAGACCGGGTGGAACGTCTGGAAGGGTTCCCTTTTGTTGAATTGGGGTTTGAATAAAGGGAATTTTGTAACCCTCGGATATAATCGACTGTACCCATTTGTCTTGAGAAAGGGAAAGCCAGGCTATTGGGTACAGCGATAAATTTCCCCCGACTGCCTCCGAAGGCGGACAATCAGGCAACATCTCAGGGATGCTGGAAGGGTTTGTCAGAAAGAGGCTCTCTGCTACCCTGATTCTGCGGACCCCCTCTGCCCCTAGGGCGGTGTCTATTATTGTTACCCCCTCTGCCTCTGGGGGTAAACTGACTTCGTGCGTCAGGCGTGACTCCTTGAGATTTGCTGAACCACATTTTCCCTCCCTTCTGTCCTTTGGGGTAAGGTCTTGAAGGGGTGGAGAAACGGACTCCTATGGCAGAAAGAGTCTTGCCATCTTGTTCGCATATAGTCAAAGTGTCTTTCACTTGAGGTCCGAACAAGGTCAAACCATCAAAGGGGGAGTTTGTGAAGGACGCCTTGAAGGGATCTGCAAAATTACAAAGCCGCATCCAGGACTGACGCCTTAAAGCCACTCCTGTGCCTGCGGCCCTACTCGCTCCATCAGCTGCATAAGAAATGAGCCGCATGGAGGACTTAACAATGGAGTTAAGGATTCCTAGCTGTGAGCTAATCTTATCCTGAGACCCAGCAGCTGACGGATCCTGTAAAACTTCTCCCAACTCTAAGAACATCTCTTTGAAGGCGGGTGAAGTGGCATAAGTAGTTCAGCGATCTCATGGCAAAAGTCGCTGAAGAAAAAATTCACTTGTCGTACCTGTCCATAGTCCTAGAATCCTTGTTAGGAGGATGGACAGGTACTGAAGGATCAGCTAGTTCCTTCTTGGTGGTAGCAGCCACCACCATGGCATCAACTGGGACACCCTTTGTTAAATATTGTCTATCTGGTGGGGCCGTAATGAATTTTGAAGGCCTCCTAGGGATAGGTTCCACCGAATCCGGAGCCATCCATGCCTTCCAAGCCACTACCTCCATAAGAGGGTCGAAAGGCGGAGACACCCAGGAGGTGGAGGGTCGAGATCCGAACGCCTCCAGGTATACTGACTCGTCCTCGGAAGGATTAAGGGAGGGCCAATTCCCCCTCTGCTTAAGGAGTTCAAGGATGTCTGAGAATGAGACATCCTCAGAGGAGGACCTTGGGGATCCCTCCGACTCATCCAGGTCAGTATCAGATGTAGTAGACTCAGGGGAGTCTAGATGTTTCCTCTTACATGTCCTCTTACGCGGGGGTTCACCTGACGGATCGGGAGAAGCCTCGGAAGAGGAAGAAATTCCCAATGGGGAAACCTGAGGTGTTGGATGTCTGGGTCCGAGAGCAAGAGAGTGGGAAGAGACGTCAGCAGGCACTGTAGTGGGAGGAGCTGATGGAACTGCCCGTTGACTAAGCCCAGGGGCTAGTACACTCCTCATCACCTCGAAGGCTCCCCCGTCAGAGAGACCAGAAAGTTCCCGCTCCGAAGAGATAGGAATCCCAGGCCTCACCGAGAGGGAAGGCTCCGAGGCAGATGTCGGGGCCGAGCTCACCAACGCCGAAGCTCCGAGAGGGAGAACGGGGTCGGACAAGGGTCTGATGCCGCTCGCCCCCTCGGAGCCGACGAGAGAGACCAGACGCCCGGATCCCTCCAATGAAGGCCTCAAGGAGGAAATCGGAGCAGAGGACGACGGAGCCGAAAGGGGTGGTATCGGCTCTGAAGCTACAACGGTGACGGTTCCGAGGAGCTCCGGCTCCGAGCTCTGTAAGAGAGTCGAAGGAGGAATGTTTGGTGGGTGTGAAATAGCTACCGTCTGTTGAGATGGGCTATGGAGTATTTGGGCCAATGCCTGAGACTTTAATAGTCTACTCACCACTCTCTCGAGGTCGTGATCAGACAGCCTGGACAACCGAGAAGAACGGCTCCGATGGCTCCACTCCGAGAGCAGGGGTGATCTCGGAGCCGAACGTATCGACTATAATGAAGGGGATCGAGATCTCTTTTTTGAGATCGATGGAGCCAACGGAGCCGAGGATACGTCGGCTCCAGCCGGAGCCGACACTGAATGTCTGGATTGGGTAGTATCGGCGCCGGATGGAGCCGATACTGAGACTGCTAAGGTGGAAGGATCGGCTCCGGCCGGAGCCGATCTCGACCCTGGTGAGGGTGAACCAGAAGCCGACAGCTTGGAACTCTCAGCCGAAGGCTTAACAGGTTTCGAGGGCTTCCCCGGCGCCGACTTAGTCGGGGAGCTCTTGAGCTTTAATAAGCCCCTTAATATCAACTTATTTCTTCGCTTCTGCAGGACTCTTGGGCTGAAGGCATGACAGATAGCACAAGAGTCCTGCAGGTGCAAAGGTCCCAGGCAATAAACACAAGAAGTGTGACCGTCTGTCAGAGACATCTTCTGACAGCACAAGTCACACTTCTTGAAGCCTGAGAACTTAGTGTCCTTCGACATAACTGTGTCGAGGAAACACAATACACTAACACACACACACAAAACACCCAATCCAACAATTTAAAATAAACAGGGATAACACACAGTCATACACAAACAATCCCTGACAGGAAAAAATTTAGGGAGGGGAAGGCCTAAGGCCTAAGCTAGGGAAAGGGGATAAATAACTCGAAAAAAAGGGAACACTAACGAGAATAGGGTTAAAGTAAGCGTTAAGGTTAACAAAAAACAAATATATATATAAATTTAAAAGGGGGGTAGACGAAAGTCTCAAATCTACTCACTTACCTGGAGCTGGTAAAAGAAGGCACCTCGTTAGCGAAGCGGCAAACGAGATCTAGGTAGTCTCCGCCTTGCATCATGGGATATAGGGTTGCCTCGAGCTGGTAAAATTAGCTCTCGAGCTTAGCAAGTGCTGAGTCGGAGCCGAGGATCGGCTCCGAACCCATCCAGCAAGAATGAAGGCGAGATTGACAACTTAACATCTGAATGTTCTCAAAAAAAAAAAAAAAAAAGAAAGACAATAAGGTGAAGGATTGGATGAGAAGGGAAGAAATCTGGAAAATGCAAAATATAGTTGCAAGTACAAAAATCTCCTGGAACAATCTCAAGTCAATCAGGATCTAATGCAGGAATGGTTAAGAAAAAAGGTGAATTTAAGTCAAAAGACAAAAAGTTAATATTGGCGGTCAAAGATAGTGGATAGCCTATGCATTGGTTTACAAAGTCCACTGAACATGTGGGAGAAAAAGACAAATGCAGGTGTTGCAAAACGTAACTGGAAACAGTTGCACATCTTGTTGCTGGGTGTGATACACTAATGGCAGAAGGCCTGTATATTGAAAGATACAATAATGTGGTAGGACTATTGCATCGGGGATTGTGCAAACAAAATACTGAAGTTGCTTAGAAGCATTGGAAACATCAGCCAAAAGCATTGTATAAAATTAAGTTTATATCACACAGGATTACCCATTACAAAAAAAATAATTTGCGTCTTTCGGCTTTTCCCGATTAGGGGTCGCCACAGCGGAACTCCGGTCCGCTAATGATTGGTAGTTGATTTTTACGTGCCGAGTTACCAGCCCTGACGCACAACCTTCAACGAAGGTACGCCCATTCATGCATGTCTACACGCAGAAGACGCTCTAGTTGAGAATCGAACCGGACAGTGTCTTACTGTGAGGTGACAACACTACTGCAGCACCACCACCACCGCGGGTAGGATTACCCATTACAAACAATTAAAAAAATAGATGAGAGAAAACCAGATATAGCAGTTCATGAAAAGAAGAATAAAAGTAACATTATCAATGAAATTGCTGCACCCAGTGATTACAGTGTGCTACATACAGAGACACAAAGTCATAAAATGCCAGAATTTACAGGCAGAAAGGTCAGCAATGTGGAAGAAGTATACCTAGACAGTTCCATTACTAGTAGGAGCAATGGGTCTCAAAGAAATTTACAGTGGTATTTAGATATGTTACTGATGCATGTAAAGTACAGTTGTGTACACTTACCATAAATGTAGATGTTCGAGTGTATTCACTGTTGCAGTCATTACATTTGGGTAATCTGCTGGTAGGTTGCCCTCAATCAGCCTGATTAACAAAGTCTTGGGTCCAGCGTTGGTTGCGGTCCCTTCTTCCATGACATCAGGGGCATAAAACATGCAGCCGACGCCATTACATCAGTTTTTCTTGCCCCAGATGTCAGGTGCCCCCCAAATGGGGAGCAAAATATATATATATATATATATATATATATATATATATATATATATATATATATATATATATATAAAATTAGAAACACAAAAATATACCTCCAAACAAAAGCAAATACACCAAAAAGGCTTTTAAGCATAATAAAATAATAAAAGAAAGAAGAGGTATAGTAAAAGAAAAACGGGGCTGGAGCGAGGGTAACCAGGACTGCAACAGTGAATACACTCAAACATCTACATTTATGGTAAGTGTACACAACTGTACTATGTTCATCGTGTTTCACTGTTGCAGCCATTACATTTGGGTAGATTCCCAAAGCTACAGTTGGGGGAATGGATTTATACAGCATTAGGACCAGCTAAAAGGCCCTGGAAAACAGCAGTGGCAAAGCCAGCTCTGGATTTAGAGAAAATTGTTAAGTGATCATGCTTGGTAAAAGTATGAACTGAACTCCAGTGTAGCAGCTTCTAGAATATCCCTGGTAGGAACACCTCTGAGAAAGGCTGCTGAAGTAGATGCAGCCCTGGTGGAATGAGATCTGATCCCCTGGGGGATAGGTTTTCCATGGTGCTTATAATAGAAATGAATACAATGGCTTATCCATTTAGAATGGTTTGCTTTGAAATAGCCTTCCCCTCTGCCCCTGCAGCAAATGCTACCAGCAATTCAGATTTTCTTCGAGATTTACTCCTATCCAAGTAGAATCTAAGTTGTCTGTGTACATCCAATAAATGCAGAATCCGCTCTCCCTTGTTCTGTGGATTGGGAAAGAAAATTGGCAATGAATGGACTGATTAAGAGCCACACTGGATACCACCTTGGGCATGAATGATGGATTGGTCCTGAGTGACACCCTGTCCGCATGAAAGATGATGAAAGGCTCCACTGCCATAAGGGCCTGTAATTCAGATATCCTTCTAGCTGAAGTGATTGCTAAAAGAAAGGCTGTTTTCCAGGAAAGAAATTTTAAGTCTGCAGTTGCAGCTGGCTCAAAAGGAGGTAGAGTTAGTTTCTCCAATACAAAGTTAAGGTCCCAGGCAGGGGTTGGAGCTCTCCTGGGTGGTCTCAAGTTTTTGGCCCCTCTGAGATACTGCTTTAGAAGAGGATGAGAGAAGGGGGGGGGTCTGTGTTGTAATGAGCTGAAATGGCTGAGGCATGGATTTTTATGGAAAAAAGACAGGCCCTTGTGAAGCATCTCAGTTAAGTATTGCAAAATCTGAGGTAAATTGGGCACTGCTGTGCTCATCCGTTGAGACTGATTCCAGGCACAGAATCTTTTCCATTTGTCAGCATAAGATTTTCTAGTACTAGGTCTTCCCGTCTCCAAAATGACATCCATCACAGGTTTGCTGAAGGATGCTAAGGGTGAATTTAAGTGATTAGCCAATCTGCAAGATTCAATGTTTGGAGCTGAGGGTGCAGAATTTAGTTCTCCTGCTGAGACAGTAAAAAAGGTGTCTGAGACAGGTGCCACGGGGAAATGTGTGACACACTGTGCAGGAGTGGGTACCAGTGTTGGTGAGGCCAGTCTGGAGCAATCAAAATAATTTTTGGTTTGTCCTGTTTGACTTTTAATAGAACTTTGGAGAGCAAGGGCAGAGGGGAAAAGTCATGGACTGATGGGTTTTTCCAGCTGAAGGACAGAGCATCCACTTTCCAGGCTTTTTTGTGATGAGTTCTTGTGCAAAATGTGTCCAACTGGTAGTTCTGGGGTGAGGCAAAAAGATCTATGGCTCCCCCATTTGCGTGTCAACATGTTGAAAATCCGTGGTTCCAGTTTCCATTCGTGAGGGTCCATGAGATTTCTGCTTAGTTCATCTGCCAGAACATTTGGCTGTCCTGGCATGAATTGAGCTTGTAGTTGTACTTGATAGCTCAAGTTGTACTTGATAGCTCAAGTCAGTGTTCCACAATGCTATGGCTAGTCTGCAGAGGGGGTAGGAATGTGTACCCTCCTGCTTGTTTATATACCACATAACTGTGGTGTTGTCCATCTTTACCATTAGTTGTCCTGGATGAAGGTATTCCTTGAAGGCTGTCAGTGCATTCTGTACAGCTAGCATTTCTTTTTGATTGATATGAAGGTGCATTTGATTTGGGCTCCATTTGCCCTGAATGCACTTCCCTGCCAGATGAGCCCCCCATGCATAGTCTGATGCGTCTGTAGTTAGGGTTTGGGCGACAGGGGGTGGTGTGAATGGCAGTCCCTTGTTTTGGTGGCAGGCCTCTGCCCACCATAGGAACCCTAGGCACAGGCAAGGTATGATAGGAAGCATTGTTTCCAGGCTGTGACAATGTTCACTCCATAAACTTTTTAAGTACCACTGAAGTTTCCTCATATGCAGTCTTGCATATGGAATTAGAAGAATGCATGAGGCCATGAACCCCAAGGCTTGCAGTATTTGCCTTGCAGATAACAGGGTTTTTGTGGCCACCTGTTTGAAGTCACCAAATGAATTTGCTTTTCTGGCGTAAGGAAAGCCATCTGGGCACTTGTATCCAAGCTTGCACCCAGGAATGTAATTTTTTGAGAGGGTACCAGTTGAGATTTATTTTTGTTTATGGTGTACCCTAGACAAGTTAGAAGTCCTTTTACAAACGTCAGATGTTTTAGAAGAATGGCCTGGTTTTCTGCCTGAATTAGACAATCATCCAGGTATGGATATATTTGAATATTTCTTTGCCTGCAAAATGCAATTACTGGAGCCAGGCACTTTATGAATAAACTGGGCACAGTAGACAAGCCAAAGGGCAGTGCAGAGAACTGATAGTGCATGCAGCCTGCTTTGAAGTGTAGGAATCTTCTGCAAGATTCCCTGACTGGGATATGCAGGTAAGCCTCTTTTTAAGTCGGGAGTTGCCAACCAGGCATCCTTGCCTAGCATAGGAAGTAACTGGGGAAGAGTCAGCATCTTGAATTTTGGAATGTCCAGAAAGGTGTTTAGAATAGACAAGTCCAGAATTGGACATCATGATTTGTCTTTTCTGGGTACCAGGAAAAGCCTGGAATAGAAACCTTGTCCCTTTTCCTCTTCTGGTACCGGTTGAATAGCCCCCATGTTTAGAAGGGAAAGTACTCATTTCTGAGCCTCTGCACATTGATTTGGGGGCAGATCTGGCCACCCGTTTGGAGTTGGCAGTGTATGGAAATGAAATCTGTATCCCTGGGACAATATATTTAAAATCCATTTGTCCTGGGTTATAAGTTGCCAGTTCCTTGAATGAAGAGCCAGTTTTCCCCCCAAAGGGATGGCTAAGAGGTAAGTGCTTGGTAATTTCAAAGGGAAGTCATTGAGACTGTTTACCATAGGGTGGTGCCTTGTCCTTTCCAGATTTGGAAGTGGAAGCACTCCATTGCTTAGTTCTGAAAGTCCCTTGGGACTGAAATCTGGTGGTTATGGAATGTCTGGGTTTGGCCGTAGTGGCTCTGGAAGGAGCTGGAAAGGACCAGTTCTTAGTAGGCCAATGCCTACTAAATCTGGGAGGTTGCACTTGTAAGAAATCTTTAACAGTTAGCAAAGATTTAGTTTTATCTTCCATCTTTTTTAGAAATTATTCAGCCTTATTGCCAAATAAGCGGTCCTGCTGTAAAGGAGCATCCAAAAGTTTTGCTTTAACATGATCTGGCACAGATTGCTCCTTAAGCCAAGCATGCCTTCTAAGCACAGACCCAGTAACAGCAGCCCTACAAGAGGCCTCTAAAGAATCAGAACAACATTGTAAAGTATGTTTGCCAACTTGTTCAGCTGAATGCAATAAATCCTGCAAATCTTTATTCTCCACACAGTCAGAAATCAACATCATTTTCTGTTTAAGCAGTCCCATGATATGCTGTTGATATTTTAGCATATGGAATTGACAGTTTAAAGCCCTGACTGCTAAAGTTGCAGAAGTATAAACCTTTTTACCCCATCTATCCAGCGCCCTGGAGTCTCTATCAGAAGGGGTAGGAATTTCAGCAGTAGAAGCCTTAATGCCCTTGGGCCTCTGAGAAATGATTTCAGGGTCGGCAGCAGGATTTTTGAAAAGGAATTTGTGGGATTCAGGAACCCTGTAGTACCTGTCTGGTTTGCTAGGGGCTGGAGGCAAGAAATCAGGAGCCATACTGGATTCCAAAAACACAAACAACAATATCTAGAACTGGAGGTATAGCCAAAGGCCTATGTTGAGGAAGAAGGAGGACATCCCTAAGCCTCTTTTTGGATTCAGAGAAATCCTGACTTTCCCAGTGGAAATGCTCTCGTAAGGTATGTAAAGTTTCCCCAAAAGAGAAATCCTCAGGTGGAGAAGCAGAGGAAATGGAATCCTCTGCATCAGAGTCCTCATTAAGTAGGTATGGATAAATGCAAATCACTAGAAGAGTCAGAAGAAACAGAGTCCTGTTCAGAAGAGTCATAGTCAAATTCAATCCTAGGCCCCTTGGAGGGGGGGGGGGGTTGACTACCCTTGATTAGAGTAATTAAATCTTCAGCCATTTTGATCATTTGTTTTTTAGGCATAGGGGCCTGAACATGTGGCCTGGGAGTCAGTTTTTTAGACATAGATTGAGATTTAGGCCTTAGCACTGAAGTTGGAGTCGGTTTAATATGCAAGTCTGTAGGCCTGAATACACCCTCAGAAGCTGGTGCCTGCTCAGCGGCTCTGGACCCATCCAAGGTAGACACATCCGCGGGTTCCATATGCAAAGCATCTCGTGGCATACCGGACTCCGAATGAGTCTCAGTAGAGGCCTGTGAATCAGAAGTAGTGGGTATCAGGGGCTGCAAAAGCGCCTCACTGAGTACCGGTGAACTGGCGACTGGCTTAGGAGAAGCATCGGCGGCAGTTTTGGACCTCGACGGCCTATCTCTATCTTTTTCTTTGCATTTTTTCAGTATTCTGGTAGTCGGATGGCTAACGGACGTCATTTCTGGATAATTAAACTGAGCGCCGAAATATTTTTAAGCAAAAATGTACCAACGACGGACAGTGAGCTGATTAAATAAAGCACAAAATCGACAGCAAGGTACATCGTGGTCAGGGCCTAGGCAAGGCATACAGAACGAATTAAAATCCTTATGAGGTATTTGCTTCCCACAAGTAATGCAATTATTAACTTTTACTGACATCGGTAAGGAGCAAGAAAAAGTTTCCCCAACCGGGTACTTAGCTTTAAGTTGAAGACTTCGGTTTTGAAACTCAAAAATGAAAATTTCAGGAGTCAGCCGACCGGCACTTGCGAACTGCTTCTGCTTCGGGCACCGCGCGGCAAGAAAGACTGATGTAATGGTGTCGGCCGCATGATTTATACCCCTGACGACCTGATGTCATGGAAGAAGGGACAGCAAACTGACGCAGGACCCAAGACTTTGTTAATCAGGCTGACTGAGGGCAACCTGCCAGCAGATTACCCAAATGTAATGATTGCAACAGTGAAACACGATGAACATCTCCATATGAATTGCAGGAGGAGTTAATAATGGGCACACTGTGGGTGTTGCAAAGAGTACTTCTGGCTAACATCAAAGACTGAAACAATACTAATCTCATGAACTTTAACCATACTTTGACTTAGGAAAGGGATCCATTCCTGTCATGGTTTTAGAAACACAAAATATTTGCAGAAATTAAACACAGCTGAAAGTACAGTTTTGTACCTACCATAAATGTAGATGTTCGAGTGCTAATACAGCTGCAGTCATAACAGATGGGTTCTCCTGCCGTCAGGCGGGTCCTCGGTCGGCTGAATTCCAAAGTCTAGGTCTGGCGTCGGTTGTCGTCACTTCTTCCCTGACGTCAGTGCGACAGGGGTATAAAAGAACCAGCCGACGCCATTTTCTTCAGTTTTTCTTGCCCCAGATGTCAGGAGCCCCCAGAAGGAAGGCAATACATAAGTTTGTGTAATAATGCAGTGCAATATAATCAAAATACAGTAGTTGCAAGCAAATACATCATAAAAGAATACCCCAATCAGGTTGTATGAGGATGTGCTAGCCTATAGGCCTGTCCCAAGAGGGGAAGGAGGGAGGGAAACCTGGACTGCAGCTGTATTAGCACTCGAACATCTACATTTATGGTAGGTACAAAACTGTACTATGTTCATCGTGCATACAGCTGCAGTCATAACAGATGGGTAGAATCCCAAAGCTAAGAAAGGGGTGGTAGGCACTAGGTGGAACTAGGAGGAGCCAAAATGCCCTGCAAGACTGCAGTGGCAAAGCCTGCTCCAGATTTGGAGTATAATGGTTGGATGTAGTGCTTGGAGAAGGTATGCATAGAACTCCAAGTGGCTGCTTCCAAAATATACTTGGTAGGAACTCCTCTGAGGAAGGCTGCAGAGGTGGCTGTGGCCCTGGTGGAATGAGTTCTAATGCCTGTAGGTACAGCTTTGCCATGAAAGGAATAGCAAAAGTGTATGCAGTGGGCTATCCATTTTGAGATTGTCTGTTTGGAGATTGGCTTTCCTTGAGCTCCTACCACATAGGCCACAAAGAGCTGTTCTGATTTCCTGAAAGGCTTTGTTCTGTCCAAATAATAACGCAGTTGTCTGTGGATGTCCAAGGAATGTAGTAATCTCTCCCTTTGTTTTGAGGATTAGGATAAAAAGTAGGTAAATGTATGGCCTGATTTAAAGCTACCCTGGATACCACTTTAGGCATAAAGGACGGGTTGGTTCGTAAGGAGACTCTGTCCTGATGGAAGATGATAAAAGGCTGGACAGCCATGAGAGCCTGTAGTTCTGAAACTCTACGAGCTGAGGTGATAGCCAGAAGGAAGGCTGTTTTCCATGACAAATACTGCAAATCTGATGAGGCAGCTGGCTCAAAAGGAGGCAAGGTCAGTTTTTCCAGAATGAAGTTAAGATCCCAAGCAGGTATTGGTTGTTTCCTTGGAGGTCTTAAATTTTTAGCCCCTCTGAGGAACTGTCTTAAGAGAGGGTGAGAGAATAAAGGTGGATCAGTGTTGTATTCTGCAGAAATGGCTGAGGCATGGATTTTGATGGAGGAGAAAGAAAGTCCACTGCTTAGCAGTTCAGCCAAGTATTGTAGTATTTGAGGTAAATTCAGTTTTCCAGGGTCCTGGCCCTTTTTCTCATTCCAGACACAAAAACGTTTCCATTTTGCAGAGTAAGCTTTTCTAGTTGATGGCCTTCTGGCCTCCAAAATGACATCCTGCACCTCCTTGGAGAGTAGGGCCTGCTGTGATGCTAAGGAATCTTCCATGCGGCTAGATTGAGTGTCTTTAGCTGACTGTGAAGAGTTTTGAAGCTGTGCTGAGTCAGAAGAAGAGGCATTAGAGGCAGGGTCCACGGTGGGGAATGCGTCAGGCTCCTCAGGAGTGGGTACCAGTGTTGCCTTGGCCAGTCCGGAGCAATGAGGATCATCTTTGGTCTGTCTGCTCTGGTCTTCAATAAAACTTTGGGCAGCAGAGGAAGAGGTGGGAAGGCATAAACTGTCATTGATGTCCAACTGTAAGAGAGCGTCCACTCTCCAGGCCTTTGGATGGAAGATCCTTGAGCAGAATTTTGTCAATTGATGATTTTTGTGGGAGGCAAAGAGATCTATGTCTGGCCTTCCCCATTCTTGGATTATTTCTGTAAAAACTTTTGGATGCAACTTCCATTCGTGTGGGTCTGTCATATTCCTGCTTAGGTTGTCTGCCAGCGTGTTTTCCTTGCCTGGCAAGTACTGTGCTTGTAGTTCCATTTGTAAGTCCATGGCCATGTTCCAAAGTGACATGGCCAGTCTGCATAGGGGCTAAGAATGTGTTCCTCCCTGCTTGTTTATGTACCACATAACTGTGGTGTTGTCCGTTCTTATCAATAGTTGACCTGGTAGTAGGAGGTCCTTGAAAGCTATAATAACATTTATTACTGCTAGCATTTCTTTTTGATTGATGTGAAGGTGCTTTTCTGTTTGGGACCACTTGCCCTGAATGCACCGATCTGTCATGTGCGCCCCCCAGGCATAGTCCGAGGCGTCTGTTGTGATGACTTGATTTGCTTGAGGCTTGCTGAATGGAAGACCTGTGTTTGTTTGACATGCTTGAGCCCACCACAGAAATTCCTTTTGCAGACATGGAATTAGTGGTATTATTGTTTCCAAACTGTGGCTGTGTTGAGACCATATGTTTTTCAGGTACCATTGTAGTTTCCTCATATGCAGCTTTGCACATGGGATTAGTAAGATGCAAGATGCCATGAATCCCAGAGCCTGCAGGATTTTCCTTGCAGTCAGCCTGGTGCAATTTGCTAGTGTTATGAAGTATTGAATTAGCTGCCCCTGCTTCTCTGGCATGAGGTAGGCCATCTGGGTGTTTGTGTCCAAATTGGCACCCAGGATAATTATCTTCTGAGAGGGTATTAGCCTTGATTTCTTTTTGTTGACTGTGTATCCCAGAGAATTCAATAACATTATTACATAAGCCAGATGTTTCAGAAGAATGTGCTTGCTGTCCGCTTGGATCAGGCAGTCGTCCAAATAGGGATATATTTGTATCCCTTGAAGTCGGCAGTAGGCAATTACTGATGCCAGGCATTTCGTGAATACTCTGGGCACAGTAGATAAGCCAAAGGGCAATGCAGAGAATTGACAATGGGTTGAACCTGCAAGAAATCTGAGGTACCTTCTGCAATTTTGTCTGATAGGGACATGCAGGTATGCCTCCTTGAGGTCCAATGTTACCAGCCAAGACTCCTTGCCCAGCATGGGAAGAAGTTGCTGTAGAGTGAGCATCTTGAACTCTGGTACGAGTAGAAATGTGTTTAGGATGGATAGATCCAAAGTAGGTCTCCAATCTTTTCCCTTCCTTGGCACCAGAAATAGCCTGGAATAAAAACCTTGACCTTGTTCGTGCGTAGGTACCTCTTGAATAGCTTTCATGTTTATGAGATCTGTAATTTGTCTTTGTGCCTCTGCCCTTTGATTGTGTGGCAGGTTTGGCATGCCTCTCATTTTTGGAAGGGTGTGAAAATGGAATTTGTAGCCTCTGTTTATAATGTCCAAGATCCATTTGTCCTTTGTGACAATATGCCAATTTTTTGAAAATAATGCCAGCTTTCCTTCTAAGGGGACTGCCATTTGCGACCTGGTTGGCATGCAAAGGGGAAAGTCATTGGGTTTGCTTTCTGAAAGATTGTGAGTTGTCTTCACCACCTCTTTGTGTAGGAGCTTGCCATTGTCTGCCTCTATACGATCCTTGGGATTGTCCTCTGCCCCTCGGGCGCCTGTATCTGCCTCTTTGGGGGTCTGTCTGTGGCAGGAAAGGACCAGTTTTTGAAAGGCCAATTTCTACTAAAACGTGGGGGTTGAACCTGTAGAAATTCTTTCACAGTTTGCATTGATTTAGCCTTTTCCTCCATTTTCCTTAATACCTCCTCAGCATTAGCACCAAATAGTACATCCTTTTGAAGAGGGGCGTCTAGTAATTTAGCTTTGACATGATCAGGCAAGGTTTGTTCCTTGAGCCAGGCATGCCTTCGTATGACTGATCCTGTAACAGCAGCTCTACATGAGGCCTCTAGAGCATCAAAACCACATTGTAAGGTATGCTTACCCACTTGTTCTGCACTATGCATCAAATCCTGCAACTCCAAGTCTGGTTCTTCAGGTTGTGACATTTTACTTTTCAATTGTGATAATAAAAACTGTTGGTATTTTAGCATATGAAACTGACAGTTTAAGGCCCTCATGGATAAGGTAGCCGAAGTATATACCTTTTTTCCCCACCTTTCTAAGGATCTGGAATCTCTCTAGGAAGGCAGTGGATTTTTAGCAATGGAGGCCTTAACTCCCTTGGGGCCCTGTGAGATGGTTTCTGGGTCAGCAGCATGGCTTTTGTATAGAAATTGGTGTGAGTCAGGGACCCTGTAGTACCTGTCAGGCTTAACTGGAGCTGGAGGTAGAGAGTCCGGGTTAAGGCAGGCCTCCGAGTAAACATCATCTAGGATGTCCAAGACAGGAGGTATAGCCAGAGGCCTGTGCTGAGGAAGCAATAGAAATTCCCTGAGCCTTTTCTTGGAATCTGAATAATCCTGGCCTTCCCAGTGGAAGTGTTCCCTTAAGGTATGCAAAGTTTCCCCAAATGAGTAATCCTCATGGGGGGATACAGAAGGGATGGACTCCTCCGCATCAGAGTCTTCAAAAGGGGAGTAAGAATGTTCCTGATCATCAGAGTGCTCTGAAATAATGGAGCCCTGATCAGAGGAGGGGGAATCTTCCTCCACTCTAGGCATTTTGTCCGGAGGGGGCTGAGAACCTCTGATAAGAGTAATTAAATCCTCAGCCATTTTAAGCATCTGTTTATTAGGCATGGGGCCTGGAGATGGGCCCTGTGTAGCTGGTCTCAGAGTGCATGGTTGCTTTAGACTTTGTGAAAGCCTTGATGGAGAAAGAAGAGGAAGGTCTGAAGACACCTTGAGTGGAGGTGGACCTGTCCACATTCTGAGTTTCAACGCCAAGAGTGGCTTCGGTATCTGTAGTCGGGGTGTGGGCCGAGGAGCCTGCGACCTCGGGCACAGGAGACACCGTCAAAGACAGGTCGTCGGTGGTCAGGGGCTGTGTAGTCGCCTCGCTGAGAACCGGACCACGTGTAGTCGGCTTTGGCGTGGTGTCGGTAGAGGCCGCGGACCTCATGTGTCGGTCCTTGTCTTTGCGTTTTTTAGACAAAATCGGAGTCGGAGTATCCGACGACAAAGTATAGTTAAATGCTTTCCCAAAATAATGCTGGGCGAACTCCGCCCGACGCTTAATAGTGCGTTTATTGAATGTAGCACAAAAGCGACAGACCGAGACGTCGTGGTCTGGGCCTAAACAAGGTATACAGAGGGAATGGAAATCCTTATGCGGTATTTGCTTCCCACAAGAAATACAATTATTAACTTTGTCTGACATTGGTCTGAGGCAAGAAAAGTTTCCCCAACGGGGTACTTAGCTTTTAAGAAGACTTCGGTTTCCAAATTTTCGTAATCTCAGGAGCTGGCCGACCGGCACTTGCGAACTGCTTCTGCTTCGGGCACCGCGCGGCAAGAAAGACTGGAGAAAATGGCGTCGGCTGGTTCTTTTATACCCCTGTCGCGCTGATGTCAGGGAAGAAGTGACGACAACCGACGCCGGACCTAGACTTTGGAATTCGGCCGCCTGACGGCAGGAGAACCCATCTGTTATGACTGCAGCTGTATGCACGATGAACATCAAGTAAAATCCTAGGTTATAGGGAGAGTGTCCCACAGGACTGTGTCCTAAGTCCATACTTGTTTAGGTTATATTTTGAGGTTCTAGCTTTTTTCATCTGAGGTTTTATACAGTCTATACACAAATGAGGTGAAAAGAGGTAAACTGACTGTGTGTTACAAACAGGGAATTGACGATTTGGGCACAGCAGAATATGTTACATATGTCAAAAACTGAGCATATGAGATATGGGAGACACAGACTGAAAGGTAAACATTTAGCAAAGCCCTCTGACTGAAACTATAAGTTGATTTAAAGACCAGGATATGTGGTTAGATCCAGCTTTGAGTTTTTCTAATCATATCAACCAGTTGGTTGATGATAGTTACAGAACTACAAGTTGTATAAAAATATTTACAAAGTCTAGGAAATCAGAATCACTATAAGTCACATTAGACCCTAACTAGAGTAAGCACTCAGGTCACTCCACAACATGTACAAATATGACTCTGTCATTGTCCATGTTGGTGTGAACGACCTGAGACGTACCTCCCTGGACTACATGAAGAGAGACATGGAAGAGCTCTCCGATCTTGTAGCCCAGGCAGGTATGACCCTAGCCCTGAGTAGCATTCTGCCATCACCCAGAATGATACCACAGTACAAGGACAAAATGACTGACTTCAACAATTGCCTAAGCTTCTAGTGTCATTCTAAGGAGATCCAGTATCTGTCTGCCTGGGACGACATGGTCGACAGACCACGATGCTTTGCCAGAGATGGCCTGCACATGTTGCCCCTGGGATTACGGATACTGGCCAAGGCTCTTGCCGCCCCTGTAGTGCCTTTTTTTAGGCAAAGTTCAAATGACACATTCTTCAGCTTAACAGGAACAGGCAAGCAAAAACTGAGGGTAATGCTACTTAATGCTAAAAGTCTAAATATCAAAATGCACTCACTCGAGGCACTCCTTAAAATGGAGAACATTGATATCTGTCCAGTGACTGAGACCTGGTTCAAGGCTCCAGAGAGCATCCCTGCACTACCAGGCTATAACTCATACCACACTTTTCGACCATGTAACCTGCACCGTAACACCAAAGGCAGAGGTGTGCCCATATTCATTAAGGATATCCACACCTCCAGGCTAGTTGCTCAGCATAATGCATCCGAGGTTATCCAAGTGCAACTAACTCTGGGCAAAACTGTGCTCCGAGTCATCCCCCCACCATGCCCCAGGATTCCCACTCCTCTTTTCCTGATATACTGGAAAATATTTGGGTTCAACCAAACACCCTAATAAAGGGGCGATTCCAACTACCCCACCGTTAACTGGGAAAACTACTCATGTACCAACTCCTTCACACAATACTTTCAGGAATTCATAAATTCTAATGCCCTGGATCAACTTATCCACACACCCACCAGGGGCAACAATATACTAGACCTAGTCATTACCAACATTAGTGACCGGTGTTCCACACCTGAAGTCAACACCTCGTTTGTCCGATCCGACCAAAAAGCTAATCACCCTTGATATCCACATCCCGCCCCCACCCCCCATTAAGGAAACCACAGTAAAAAATTTCTCCAAAGCCAGCTTCATGCTTCTTAAGACAGAAGTGGTGAACTTCATGACACCCATGCAGATGGACAATACAGTTACGGCTGCTGAATCCTACACAAATGCACTCTATAAGCACTTACACAAGTGCATGGATCGTGCTATCCCAAACAGAACCAAGATGCTATTCTCCAAAAAAAGGAAGCCAATCTGGTGTTCCCCTGCCATAAACAAACTGTACAACAGAAGGAAGAAACTATTCAAGAGAGAGTAAAATCCCATGAGTGGAGGAGCTCCCTGGTCAGCCTCAGTAAGAAGCTGAGATCCCTTATAAGATTCTCCAAAGCTAGCTACAAAAACAAAATCACCACTGATTCTAAGGACAACCACAAAGCATTCTATAACTATGTCAAGAATCTCAATGGCAACACCCAGAACTGCTCTGAGCTACAGCACAACGGCATGAAAATTACAGAACCAACTGATATTGCCAACATCCTGGCAGATAGGTTTAGTGCTAACTTTACCCCCCTCTCACACCCTAAAGGGCCCATATCTATACAGAAAGAATGCAGAGCCCCTGTAATCACAACTACGCAGGTAAAAGCTGCACTCTCTAAAGCCAAAATCACAGCATCCATGGGACCGGGCAACATCCCAGGCTGTGTTTTACATGAACTTCAGAACAAACTGGCTCCCCACCTAAGCACCATGTTCAATCATAGCCTCACATCAGGTTTTTCTGCCCAATGAATGGCACACAGCAACAGTTATCCCACTCCACAAAGGGGGAGCCACCACTGATCCCGGGAACTATCGCTCTATTAGCCTGATGAGCCTGGTCCGCAAGGCCATGGAACGTATCATCATGGAACTCAAAGACATTGGCAACATCCAAACTCTGGACCCCACCCAGTTCAGGTCTGTGAAAGGCAGACCATGCCTCCTGAACCTGATCGACTTCTATGAGGTGGTCACCAAAGCCATAGACGAGGGTAAGGTAGTTCACACAGCCTAAACCAAAAAGAAAGGACAGCAGTAAGAAGCACTCCACCACTCGAAGCTGTGAATAAACTCTTAAATTTATTGCACTTAACGCAACAATAAAGAACACAGCGTTTTCGTCCAAGTATTCCTCAGACTTTATCAGATAAGCACCATGTTGAATCAATTACCCATATATATATATATATATATATATATATATATATATATATACACACATATATATATATATATATATATATATATACACACACAAACACATTTGTAATTGATCCAATGAACTAATTAAAAACAAGTACAAATATTTAAAAGGGAAATAACCCATAATATTTAGTATAAACATTAAATAAATTACATATGCTACAACGAGACTCAAATACTATATTAAAAACCTTACTAATATTCTCTAATACATAAACAGATTCAACAAAATAGTTTAATAAAAAATATTAAATAATTAGTCCAATATAACACCAAAATGTAAAGCCTGTAAGTCATAAAATAGTGAGTGTATTTTTTATATATATTCCTAAATAAATCTAAATGTTTGAAACATTTAGTACAACTCACAGTTTTGCCAACCTAAGTTTTAAAAGTGGTGTCAAGGAAATATTATCATTAAGGCCAGGTTCCTTTTTGGCCTGGAGTACCACTTGCCAAAAGGCTTCTCTATAAGCCAATTTGGCTACCCATGGTCCCCCTCTCAATTCCTTTTGTACTTTTTCAAACACAAAAAAAAAACAAACTTAGCCTCAGGACATATGGCAAGATGTCTAAATAAAGCATTGTAGCTGTTTTTATTACTAATACTGTTCATATGCTCATATATCCTATGTTTAAGTTCTCTCTGTTTTCCCCACATAAAAACTTTGACATACACTGCAAATAACTAGGTAAACCACCCCAGAGCTATTGCAGTTAAAGTAACAAGGGGAAACCAATACTTTTTGTCTGGAACTAATCAAAACTTCTTCCTTTTGTAAAATGTAGGGGCACTGTTTGCAAGCTCCACACTTGTATGTCCCCTTTCTTTTGTGTGAAAGGTGGAGCTCATAATTGATATTTTCCAACATATTTTTTTATATTCTGGCCTTTTCTAAAAACCACCTTGATAGTTTTGTTTTTAAGGTTGGGTAAATCTGTGAGATCAAAAAATTTTTTACACTCATTTTCAACAATAGCCCTGATGTGATGCGCATTACCACTAAAATTAGTGATAAAAGATCTGTTGTAACTTCCGTCCGTTCACACAGCCTATCTTGACCTCGCCAAGGCTTTCGACACCATCCCCCATTCTGGAATTATAGCTAAACTCACTAAACTAGGCATAAATCCCAATGTCACAAGATGGGCTGCCAACTGGCTCACTGACAGAACCCACACTGTAAAAGTTGCAGACTCCAAATCTGACTTCAAACCAGTGACAAGTGGAGTACCACAGGATTAAGTCCGGGGACCTTTCCTGTTTGGTATTTACTTCTCTGAAGTACAGGCTACACAGAAGGCCTTTGGCTAACAAAGTTTGCAGGTGACTGCAAACTAGGAGCCATAGTCGAGTCCCCAAATGATGTGGACATCCTACAGAAGGGCCTCACTGAGACAGATGGCTGGTGTCAGAGCCATGGCCTCAAGCACAGTGTCAAAAAGTGCACTGTCATCCCCTCTGGTAAAAACTCTGTACTCATGAACTACTACATAGGCAGCAATCTACTTAACACCAAATGTGTATTAAGAGACCTTGGGACCCAGGTGGACAGTAGTTTCTCCTTTGATAATCATCGCCACAGTAGTCAGAAGTCCTTCTACGTGGCACACCTCATCACAAAAGGGTCCTTATCTCGAAAAAAGAGGTCATTGTTCCCCTCTACTCAACACGCATTAGACCCATTATAGAGTACAACACCCCTTTTGGAATGTACTTCAGAAGACAACTGCAGCAGCTGGAAAGGTCACAGAAGTACCTCACAAAGAGGATTACTGGCCTCAAACATATGCCTACACTGACATCTCAAAAAACTCCAGCTTTACTCCGTAGCATATCACCTAATCCGAGGTGATCTCTGCCTAACATATACAGCTATGTCAAACCCAGAGCTGTTGGACATGCTATACCTAAAGAAATCCCAATCCCTCCGAGCTACACGCTCTAGGGACCTAAACCTTGCCACCACAATAAACAGGACTTGCTGGAGGGATAGATTCCTGTCCCAGAGACTTCCCATACTCTGGAACAAGCTACCCATCTATGTCAAGCAAAGTTCCTCATTATCACTCTTCAAGAAAAATCTTGATGAGTGGATGGGAAATACACCCCGGGGATCACTTCTGTGGCTCTGCTCGACAGGGGCACAGGAAAATAACTTTCTTGGGTAGTGTAAGCCAGGGAACCTTGCTGGCTAGGCTTGCTTAGGCCTTTGGGCTGATAGCCTAGTACCTACCTATGAACAACAACAATATGGAAAGCTTATAAAAACAGGCATACATAAATTGGAAAGAGTACATGGGAACTATACCTAGGGCATCCATGGTTGTGAAAATTTAAGTTATTACAAAAGACTGGATATCTAAACTTGTACAGAGAGTCTCAAAGATATCGAACAGGTTATATTCAGATATTTAGACACAACCACCTCTGGGAATATTTGAGGTTATCAAAAAGTAATAGGGAATCATCATACAATGTATGTAGATTATATAGGAATGACAGGTGTACTAACTGGTTCTTTGACAGAATGGATGATGTATGGAACAGACTACCAAATTATATTAAGGCAAACACTAGTTTAGATATTTTTAAGAAGAATCTGGACACTTTTTATGGGAATGGCTGTGCTGGTACACTGGCATGCTAGAAGGGCATTATTGCATACACCCAAAGCATCTTATGTATGTATCTAAACATATTTAGAATGCTGCAGTCCAGGAACCCTTCATGAGCACTGTTTTCCAGCCTAATGCTAAGTGTTATCTCCAGGGAAGTGGTAAAAACCTCTAGGCTGGGTGTTCTTCAGAAAGGTACCTCGATGCTGGCCCTTTTCTGCCTGCTGCACCCCCTCACCTGATGACTACTATGACTTCCAACAAAGCCACATTCAGCACTGCTTCCTCTGCACCTTATTGAAAGACTGTTGGGAAGCCGGCACTTCATTCCCAGAACAGAATGATGTAGTCTCTAAAAGGAGAGGTCCCCAAAAGGAGGACTTGATGAAGGCTCCCTTGCCCCCTTGAAGTTCTATCCAAGTCTGCCAGCTGGAGCCAAGAGTATTGGTACACTGCAATACCTGCTGCTGTGCTCTGGATGAACCTTCTGATGTGCTGTAAATGACACTGAAGAGAAGGTTTATCAGGTTCAAGCCTAGGCCCTGAACTTCTCTTTTTGTGGTACATCCAGTAACTCATCCACTATATTCAGCATTTCACTGCAGACTTCTTATTAGAAAGAGACCATGTCTGGCAGATAGTTCAATGTGTCATTATGGACAGGTTTGATTACATGAACACTTGCTTCCCAAATCTGTCCATCATTCTACAGTCCTTGTCAGGAAGGTGGAAAGTGGAGCTCTCTTGAGGGCCACTGCTTAAACAATGGGAACTACCTTATGGGTTTTCACTAAGCTGTACAATTTTGGGGGCAGGGAAAAAATTCGGTATGTATAAGTCTATCTCCAGGCTGCCCAGTTCCTGGGAAGGGAAAAAATTTGGTATGACATCTGTGACACTGAAGGGACAGTGTCTGGAGTGCCCGAAATCAATTTTATGCCATCCATCTAAAAGCTAGCAAGGGAGGAACAACCAAGGAGAGGATTGGGGTGTACCTGCATGGTTGTTGCAGATTTCCCTCTAAGAAAATGATAGGGGTCAGTGGGCCATCCACTTTTCTCTTGTATGAGATGAAGAAATTCTAGGACAAGTTGTACCCTTATCTCAATCCGCAACCTGGGCTTCTAGACGGGAATCCACTTCAGTGACTAATAGGAAGTCTTGCAGGATCACTTACGGGACAGCTCTGAAGACAAACAAGGCTGCAGAAAGTATTTGCAGAATAGTTGTGGCATGGTCCTTACCATTTAAATATATTCAGCAAGCACTAGTAAATGTGGCAGCATCTGCAAAGGAATCTGGCAGGAATATGACAAACTTGCCCTGGCTGCACAAATCTCATCCCAGCTGGTACCAGTTACAGCCAGGCCTGCAAAAGAGCATATCAAGCTGTCAGCATAGTGTTCATCACTGCTGGGGCTCCACAAGCCATGGACAATGGTGGTACTAAGAGTTGAGCACTGATGCCAGATAAGTGGGAAATGGCTGCATGAGGAGCAGATCCTGCACAGATGGCAACAAATGCTGAATGGGTGCCAGTATCAGCACCTGCCTAACAGACACAGCATCAAGTCCCTCTGTATCAGTTCAATGTGGTATGGAAAAGCAGATTCTATAGTTACCACTGGAGGGGCAACCTCTGACACTGGCAGCTTCTGCATTCAACTTGTGATGCTGTTGACTAGGGACTGCAAGGTGGACATAATTAGCAAAAATGTGAGCATCTGAAAATTTTGCAAAGGTCTCCTGAAGCCCCTTCACTGAGGCAACAGAATAATGTGACCCAGTAGCCTGCACCCTAAGTTCCCATATGGTCTAGGCCAAACTTGCTGAATCACATGCAAGCAGAGCACTACAATTATCTTCAATATCAAAGCAATCCCTATCCACTCACCACAGGCTCATTGTTTAAGTAATGGCTACAATGTAGTGTGCTGAATGAGGGGAAACACTGAGGGTCAGCACACACCAAAGGAAGGCGAGAGAGGGAATGCTAGGTAAAACCTGTCTAAAAGAAAAGAAAATGGGAATACCTGGAAAGTACAGATGTGTACACTTACCATAAATGTAGATGTTCGAGTGAATTCGCTGTTGCAGTCTTGACTTGTGAGATTTTCTGGAATGGAAGCCCTTGGCCGGCCCGACTACCAGAGTAAGAATTTTCCCTCGTCCTACAAATGGCAGACACCTTAACCTGACGTTACTATGCTGGGGTATAATAAGTGGAGTCTGCCAACATCATGACCTCAGTTATTTTCTTGCCACTAAGAGTTAGGAGCCCATCAACAGAAGCAGAAGGTCAGATGCCTAGGACAAGGACCTTAGACAGGCAATAGCCAAGAGGAGGAGTCCTAGGTAAATAGGAAGTAGTATAAGCCTACCCTCTAGGCTAAGTGGGAAAGATGGAGGGAGGAAAACAGGACTGCGACAGTGAGTACACTCAATCATCTACATTTATGTTAAGTGTACACAAATGTAATATGTCCTTCATGTTTCATTGCTGCAGTCCTGACTTGTGGAATGATTCCCAAAGCTGAAAAGAGGGGAGGATGGTAAAATTAAGGAGAGGAGAGAGTGTTTTGAGGGGTAACAGAGGCAAACCCTGCCCTGGAAGTGGAGAAAGCTGACAATGGTAGTGGAGTGTGACAGTGTTCACTGAAGACCAATTGGCAGCTTCCAGTAGTTCTTGGTAGGTACACCTTTCAGGAAGGAAGTAGAAGGCCAAGTTGCCCTAGTGGAATGGGCCCTTCCAGCCTCAGGCGTATTTCTTCCATGACGACTGTAACAAAAACTGATACAATGAGATATCTGATTGGAAATGGTCTGCTTGCAAAAAGGTCTTCCCTCAGTGCTGCTAGCAAAGGTTACAGACAGCTGGTCAGATTTCCAATGGCTTTTTTCTGTTCAGACATTAACATAGTTGCCTATGAACATCTGAGAAACACAGAATTTTCCCACCCATTTTGTGGGTTTGGAAAGAAGAGAGGCAGATGTACTGCTTGATTTAAAGAAGTGTTAGTCACCACCTTGGGCATAATAGAAGGATTAGTCCTGAGAGACAGACTCTGCCAGGATGGAAGATAAGAAAAGGTTCCACTGCAGTAACAACCTGGAGTTCTGAAACTCTCCTAGCTGAAATGACAGCTAGTAAGAAGGCAGTGTTCCATGTCAGGAATTTTAAGTCTGAAGGAGAGGCTGTTTCAAAAGGAGGAATATAAGCCTTTCTAGGACAAAGGTTAGGAAGGAGGGTGGTGTATGAGATGTCATGGGAGGCTTGATGTGGATGACCCCTCCAAGGAACTGTTTGACCACAGGATGAGAAAAGACAGGGGTGTGGTCAGGAAGATAGGCTGAGATAACTGAATCATGAATCTGTAATGATGAGTAAGAAAGGCCTTTGTCAAAGAGATATGCCACACAGAACAAGATGACGGGGATCTTGGCCCTGATGTGTTCACACCAAATTAAAAAACTGTTTCATTTTCCTGGTGCTAGGCCTTCTAGCTTTCCTTAGGATGTCCTGCACCTGCTTATGTAGGGAGAGACCGCCCAGGGGTTAAGGTATCCTCCAAGCTGTTAGACTGAGGGTTTGCAGTTTGGGGTGTCCCTTGTTCTGGGTTAGAAAGTCTAGACTCTGTGGTAGTATCCAAGGATTGTTGTGGTTAGGCTAAGAAGGAGGTGCCAGTGTTGCCTTTGCCAATCTGGAGTTACAAGTATGACCCCTGGGTGCTCTTTTCTGATTTTTTGAAGTACCCTGGGAAGTAGGGGCATTGGTGGTAAGGCATAGATGAATAGGCCTCTCCATGTGAAAGAGAGAGAGAGAACTGTTTTCCAGGCTGACAGAGTCTTGTTCCTGGAACCGAACCTTTTCAATTGTGTGTTCTCCCTGGTGGCAAAGAGGTCCATTTGTGGGGTCCCCCATTTCTCGGCTGTGCTGAGAATGATCTCCCGATGCAACTGCCACTCATGGGGGTCTACAGGCATCTACCGAGTTGGCCTGCCCGTTGGTTGTTCACATTTGGGAGGTACTGAGCCAACAGATGGACTGCCATGGAATGAGCTGTGCATCCACTGCCACTGCCATGGAGGCAAAGAGGATAGGAATTGTTTTCCCCTTGTTTTTGTAATGCATGACTGTGATATTGTCTGTATCCATGACTAGCACACCTGATTTCAATTTCTCTCTTAATGCTAGTAAAACCCATTGCGCTGACACTAGTTTCTTTACGTTTATATATTTGTCTTTAATCCTGCGTTCCCACTTTCATTGGGTTTGTAACTGGTTGAAGAATGTGCTTCAAGCCGTCTTTGAGGTGTCTCTTGGTGGAGTCTGTTGCAAAGCTGAATGGTAGGCCTGGGTTTTAGACTGCAGGCCTTGTTCAACCATGCAAATTTGCCTTTGAGGCCAGGTATCCACCTTATCTTGTTAGACAGTGGTTCTGCATGCTGGCTCCACACCATTTTGAGGTTCCACTGTAATTTATTCATGTGTAGCTTGGCCAGGGGAATCACAAGAATGAAAGACACAATGTAACTCAGTGCCTGGAAAAAGTACAGTTTTGTACCTACCATAAATGTAGATGTCCGAACTGGATAGCATCTGCAGTCATAACAACTGGGTTGTCCTGTCGTCAGGCAGCCCTTCGGTCGGCCGGATTCCAAAGTCTGGGTCCGGCTTCGGCTGATGTCGCACTTCACCCGACGTCATCTCTGCTGGTCTTCGGGTATAAAGGCATCAGCCGACGCCATTTTCCTCAGTGTTTCTTGCCCCA
This sequence comes from Protopterus annectens, assembly GCF_019279795.1. Classification (NCBI taxonomy): domain Eukaryota; kingdom Metazoa; phylum Chordata; order Ceratodontiformes; family Protopteridae; genus Protopterus; species Protopterus annectens. The sequence goes on along the minus strand of NC_056729.1, from coordinate 1,444,411,357 downwards.
GATGCCAGTTGCCCTCTTGGAAGGCTAAATTTTGGATAAATGCCAATGTTTCCAAAAAGATAGAAGGCAAACACAAAAAATAAGCATGTATGTACATATATACAAATAAATACACCATAAGAGACTCCCCCCACCAGCTAGCTATTAGGAGGGTAAATACCCTAGGAGTACCACAGAGGGGAAGGAGGGAGGGTAATCCTGACTGCAGATGCTATCCAGTTCGGACATCTACATTTATGGTAGGTACAAAACTGTACTATGTCCTTCATGGATGTATCTGCAGTCATAACAACTGGGTAGAATACCATAGCCAACTAGGGGAGGAGGAAGAAGAAATTATGGTGTGGTTAGGATCCCTTGCAGTACAGCAGTGGCAAACCCTGCTCGGGATCTGGAATACAAAGGTAAATTATAATGCTTGGCAAATGTATGCACGGAGGTCCAAGTAGCCGCCTCAATAATGTCCTTGGTTGCCACTCCTCGTAAGAAGGCTGTGGTAGTGGCTGTTGCCCTTGTAGAATTGAGGCCTTATGTTCTGTGGAATTGGTTTTCCATGGAAGGAGTAACAGAATCGTATGCAATTTCCTATCCATTTGGAGATTGTCTGTTTGGAAATTGCTTTTCCTTCCCTTCCTGTTGCATAGGCTACAAAAAGCTGGTCAGTTTTTCTGTTACTTTTGGTTCTGTCCAGGTAGTAGCGTAGCTGTCTATGTACATCCAAGGTATGCAGCATTCTTTCCCCTCTGTTTTGTGGGTTGGGGAAGAAGGTAGGTAGGTGGATTGCCTGGTTTAAAGACACTCTGGATACCACCTTAGGCATAAATGTTGGATTAGTTCTCATGGACACTCAATCTTGGTGGAAGATTAGGAAGGGTTGTACTGCCATTAGGGCCTGAAGTTCAGAAACCCTCCTTGCTGAGGTTATTGCCAGTAGGAAAGCAGTTTTCCATGATAGATGCTGTAGGTCAGCTGTTGCTGCTGGTTCAAAAGGAGGGAGTGTCGACTTTTCTAGCACAAAGTTCAAGTCCCAAGCTGGCAGTGGTGGTTTCCTAGGAGGTTTTACATTCTTGATCCCTCTGAGGAACTGCCTGAGTAGAGGATGTGAAAAGACAGGTGGATCAAAGCTGTATTCTGCTGAAATAGCTGATGCATGTATCTTGATGGAGGAATAGGACAGGCCTGTATGTAGAAGCTCTGCCAAATACTCCAGAATGTTAGCAATATCTATATTCGACACATCTTTTCCTCTTTCAGCACTCCAAATGACAAACCTTTTCCATTTTCCTGCATAGTTCCTTCTAGTTGAAGGTCTGCGGGCTTCAAGGATAATGTCTTTAACCCTCTGGGAAAGATCTGGATTAGTTGCTGCTATGTGATGTTCCATGCAGTCAGTTGCAAAGTTTTAGGTTTGGATGCATGATGCTGTAGTTGTTCTGAGTTAACATCAAAGGCATCAGGGGTATTGACCACATTTTGTCCCGAGACATGCTCCTCAGCAATGGGTACCAGTGTTGTCTTGGCCATTTCGGAGCTATCAGGGTTATCCTTGGACGTTCCTCCTTGATTTTTAGTAATACCTTGTGTATCAAGGGAAGAGGTGGGAATGCATATGCTGTCAGACCTTTCCAGCTGAAGGAGAGTGAATCCACCTTCCATGCAAGTGGGTGGAATGTCCTTGTGCAGAATTTTTTGAGCTGGTGATTGAGAGGGGAAGCGAATAGATCTATCTGTGGCATTCCCCATTTCTTTGTGATGATCTTGAAGATGTCCGGGTGTAGCATCCATTCGTGAGCATCCGAGGTGGTTCTGCTTAACATGTCTGCTAGAGTGTTCTCCTTTCCCGGTACAAATATTGCCTGTAACTGGATGTTGTAGCTGAGTGCCAGGTTCCAAAGGTCCAAAGTCATTCTGCATAGGGGTATGAATGAGTGCCTCCCTGTTTGTTGATGTACCACATGACTGTGGTGTTGTCTGTCCTTATCATCAAATGGCCTTCTTTGAGAAATGGTCTGAATTTTTGGATTGCCAGTTTTACTGCCAGCATTTCTTTTTGGTTGATGTGCAGGTGTAGTTGGTCCTGAGTCCACAATCCCTGTACGCATTTGTCCAGCATGTGAGCCCCCCATCCTAGGTCTGAGGCGTCTGTTGTGATGGTTTGGCTTACTCGAAAGTTGTGAAAGGGTAGGCCTGGGTTTGACTGGCATGCTTGAGCCCACCATAGGAACTCCTGTTTTAGGCATGGGATTAGTGGTATTTCTGCTTCTAGGCTGTGCCTGTGTTGGGACCATAAATTCTTTAGGTACCACTGTAGTTTTCTCATATGCAGTCTGGCATGTGGGACCAAGATTATGCATGATGCCATGAAGCCCAAGGCCTGCAGAACTTTTCTTGCTGTTAGCTTGTTCTGTTTTGTTAGTGCCAAGAAGTAAAGAGGGAGTTCTTTTTGCTTTTCTGCAGTTAGGAATGCCATTTGTTTTACTGTGTCCAAATCTGCGCCCAAGAATGTCCTTGTTTGGGATGGTATCAGCCTTGACTTTTGTAAATTGACTGTGTATCCCAGGGCTTGTAGCAAGTAAATGACCCTTTGTAAATCTGTTGTCAGCTTGCTTTTGTTGTCCGCTTGTAGCAGGCAGTCGTCCAGGTATGGATAAATTTGGATTCCCTGTAGTCTGCAGTGGGCGATTACTGATGCCAGGCATTTTGTGAATACTCTGGGCAGTAGATAAGCCAAAGGGCAATGCTGAGAATTGATAGTGCTCTGATCCTGCAAGAAATCTGAGGTATCTTCTGCAATTTGGTCGAATGGGGACATGCAGGTATGCCTCCTTGAGATCTAGAGTTACCAGCCAACACTCCTTGCCCAGCATGGGAAGAAGTTGCTGTAGGGTCAGCATTTTGAATTTTGGGACAATGATGTATGTGTTTAAGATGGACAGGTCGAGAATAGGTCTCCAACTTTTTTCTTTTCTTGGAACTAGGAATAGTCTGGAGTAGAATCCTTTGCCTTGTTCTGTTATTGGTACTCTTTCCACAGCTCTCATCTTTGTTAATTGCATTATCTTGCTGTAGAGCTTCTATTTTTTGATTTGGAGGCAGGTTTGGCATTCCTCTTTTGACTGGTAAAGTGTGGAAGTGGAACCGGTAACCTTGGTCTATGGTTTGCAAAATCCACTTGTCTTTTGTGATATAGTGCCAATTTTTGGAAAATAAGGCTAATTTTCCGCCTAAAGGTGCTGCTATTTGTTCCCTGGTAGGCGGAGTTAGAGTCAAGTCACTGTGATTGTCCTGTTGCAGTGGTAGTGGCTGTGTCTGTGCCTCTGTTATTACCTTGCCACTGTCGTCCTCTGTAGGCACCCCCTCTGGATTGATTTCTGCCTCTGGAACGTCTATTCCTGCCCCTTTGGGATCTTGTGGAGTCAGGAAAGGACCAATTTTTGGCAGGCCAGTTCCTGCTAAACCTTGGGGGCTGAACCTGTAAGAAATCTTTAACCGTTTGTACAGATTTTGCCTTTTCTTCCATTTTCTTCATTACCTGCTGGGCAGGTGTACCAAACAAACTGGTCTTATCCATAGGAGCATCTAATTACTTAGCTTTAACATGATCCGGTAAGACCTGTTCCTTCAACCATGCATGTCTTCTTATCACTGTGCCAGTCATGGCTGATCTAAATGAAGCCTCCAGTGCATCATAGCCACATTTTAAAGAATGGTTACTAACCTGTTGTATGTTATTTACCATTTCTAATACATATTTCTTATCTATAGAGTCATCAGAGGATAGCTTTTTAGTTAACTGATCAAGCATAAACTCTTGGTATTGTATCATGTGAAACTGACAGTTTAAAGCTCTAGCTGAGAGAGTAGCAGAGGTGTAAACTTTTTTGCCCCATCTGTCTAAAGACCTGGATTCCCTTTCAGAAGGAGTAGGGTTTTTTTCTGTGGTCGAGGCTACTGCCTTAGGCCCCTGGGATATAGTTTCGGGGTCTGCAAGTGGGGCCTTGTATAGGTGGTGATGAGTGTCTGGCACCCTGTAAAATCTATCTGGTTTGGCAGGGGCTGGAGGTAAGGAATCAGGTGCAGTGCAGACATCATTAAATGCATCGTCCACAACAGAAAGGACAGGAGGTATAGCTAAGGGCCTATGTTGTGGTAAGTGCAGAAAAGTTCTAAGTCTTTTTCTGGAATCTGAGAAGTCCTGTTCCTGCCATTGGAATTGTTCTCTCATGGCATGTAAGGTTTCCCCAAAGGAGAATTCCTCTGGTGGAGAGGCAGCTGGAATGGATTCTTCAGCATCGGAGTCTTCATAATTGGAAAAAGGAGCCTCTGGCTGGTCTGTATTATCTGAGTCATCCGCAGAATCATCAGAGGACACAGGCTCGGGGGGCTCTGCTCTAGGTCTCTTTTCTGGGGGCTGAGAGGCCCTGTCTGGGTGAGACTGAGATCCCCTAATTAAGGATATTAAATCTTCTGCCAGAGTAAGCATTTGTGAACTAGAAGTGGGCCTGGTTGAGGGGGGTTTAACAGGCACTGATTTTGTAGATTTGGCTGCTTTAGCCCTGGCAAAGGCCTTAATAGACATGGCTGCAGGAAGCCTAGCAGCACCACGTGCTGGGGTAGAGACATCCAAAGGGATGGTGTCTGATAAGTCACTAGTAACCACAGTTGTAGGTAAAATTTCTGAGGCTGATTCAAGTAAAGTAGCAGGAACCTCAGTAGTAGTCATTGATTCAGCTGTATTTTGATCAGTTTTCTCGGTTTCGGCCGAAACCGAGACACTCGCAGTTTGCTTAACCGTGGTTTCGGCCGAAACCGCGGACCGCGAGTGTCGGTCTTTTTCTTTGCGTTTTTTAACAATTTGGGCAGTCGGAGGATCCGACGGCATAATGTACGCAAAATCTGAGCCGAAAAACTGTTCAGCAAACTCCGACCGACGCCTAAGCGTTCGTCGGTTGAAGGAAGCACAGGCCGAACAGGCTGCTACGTCGTGGTCTGGGCCTAAACAAGGCAAACAGTAGGAGTGGAAATTTTTATGAGGTATTTGTTTCCCACAAGTTAAACAGTTATTGACTTTTTCTGACATCGGCTGAGGCAAGAAAGAGTCCCCAACGGGGTACTTAGCTTTTAGAAGTCTTCGAAGTAGTATTCGGTAGTAGTAATCTCTGGATCTGATCGACCGGCACTTGCGAACAGCTTCTGCTTCGGGCGCCACGCGGCAAAAAAGACTGGGGAAAATGGCGTCGGCTGATGCCTTTATACCCGAAGACCAGCAGAGATGACGTCGGGTGAAGTGCGACATCAGCCGAAGCCGGACCCAGACTTTGGAATCCGGCCGACCGAAGGGCTGCCTGACGACAGGACAACCCAGTTGTTATGACTGCAGATGCATCCATGAATGACATACTCTCTGGCTATAAGAATATTGCTGCCCATAATTTTTTGAAAGTTATTTGTCAGTCAGGATTCCCAGTCTAGAGGCAAGAAGGCCTTTTGAAGGGTACAGTCCAGTAGGGTCCCCAAGAGCAGGATTCTGGTAGTGAGTAGAGTTTGGAATTCTTGATCATTTACGGTGGAAGGAAGATAAACATGGTTTGGGTGAACATCAAGTCTGTGCTGATTAGAGCCAGGCTTTCACACAGAGTGAGGCAATTATCCAGGCAGGGGTAAATATGTAACCCTTGTTTTCTGCAGTATACAATGAGCAGAGTTAAGCATTTTATGAATGCCCAGGAAGCATTAAACAAGCCAAAGGGGCAGAGCACACAATTGAAAATGTTTAGAACTTGCTCTGATGCTCAAGAATCCTCTGCTTGATTTTTCTATGGGAATATGCAAGTATGCATGCTTTAAATCTAGAGTCCCCATGAAAGCCTTTGGGAAAAACATGGTCAAGAGTTACTATAGGGTCAGCATCCTCAATTTGAGAACCTCCAGGGATAGGTTGAGGTTAGACAGGTGTAGAATATAACAGAATAGGTCCACTTTTCTTGGGACCAGTAACAGTCTTGAGAACAAGCCCCTTCCTATTTGATGTAGCGGGACTGCTTCCTCTGAGCCCTGTACACGTAGAGATTCTACATGTGAAAAAGCCTCTGCTTTTCGGGATGGTGGTACATCTGGAAAGCCTGAATGTTTTGGCGGGGGTGTATGAATTTGAGTTGATATCCCCTGGAAATATTTACTACCCACTGGTCTGAATTAATGAGGTCAATTTTCTTTGAATAGTGCCAGTCTTCCTGTAAGTCTTTGAAAAGGTTAGGAGGAAAAGGAGGGAAGGAGGGGGGGGGGCATGCTAAGAAAGAGTCACAGCCGCTCCTTACTACGGACCTGTGAGGTGGAAGTAACTGGTCTTGAAGTATACTGCCCTTGCCTGAGTCTCCAGCGCTGACTCTGGTCCTTTTCCCTGTGGGTCTCTCTTTGACCTGCTTTGGTTGGGAAGGACCATTGTTTAGTGGGATGGTTTCTACTCAAATGTGGGTGCTGTACCTGCAAAGAATTTTTTTTCTGCATTGATTTAGCTTTGTCCTCCATTTTTTTTTTTTTTTTTTTTTTGAGCACAGCTTCTGCTTTAGGGCTGAAAAGGAACTCCTTATCCAAGCCAGTATCCAAAAGATTGCATTTAATATGCTCTGGGAGGGCTTGTTCCCTTAGCCATGCATGCCATCTAATGACAGATCCAGTGACTGCAGCCCTGCTAGCAGCCTCCAAAGCATGAACTCCACAGTGTAAATAATGCTTGGTTACTTGTGAAGTGGAGTTGCAAATGTCTAAACTCTTCAGATAAGCTCTTATTTTAATGGTCAAAAGCTTTTATCTCATCTGTTCCAGTAGAATTTCTTGGAATTTTATTATGTGGAACTGGCAGTTTAATACCCTCATACAAAGAGTGACAGAAGTGTATACATTTTTGTCAAATCTATCAAGGCCTTTGCCTTCTTTAACAGTGGGTAGGGGGTTTCTGGATGTGCTGTCTCTGGCACCTTTGGGTGCAGGAATGACTACCTCTGTGCCAGCTGATAGATATTTAAAAAGTTGCTAATGCAAATCCATAAACCTGTAGAATGTATCAGACTTCCTGGGTGCACAAGGAAGGATTCCTAGAAAACATCATCAACCACCTCCAAAACTGGAGGAACAGCAAGAGGTTTTATTTTCTGGGAGGTTGAGAAATTTCCCTGACTCTTTTCTTAGACTGGGGCTAGTCTTGCTCTTCCCAATGAGAATGATCCCCCAGGGACAGTAAAGTCCTCAGAAGGGAAGGCAGAAGGCAAAGTTTCTTCTGAATCAGACTCCTCAAAGGATAACAAAGAGGGTTCCTCTTTAAAAACTGAATTCTCTTGGTCAGAGCCCTCCTCTGCCCCAAAAGGATCAAATAGAACCTCTGGGATTGGATCTCTTCCTTTTTCCTGAGGAGGGTTTGGGGGAGGATGTCTGCCCCTAACTAGGGCAATATAATCTGCTAATTTAACCACATCCTGCTGACAGGCCTGAGGCTGGAAGCTGCTAGGCCTGGAATGGAAAAAAGATGGCTTCCTGGTAGCAATCCTTTGTTTAGGCCTGAGGACACTGGAAGCATGGGCACCTGTATACCTCGAACTGTATATGTCGAACTGTAGTGGTAGTGCTCTGGTCGCCGGAGGCTGAGGCCTGTAAAGTTGTCCCGGACCCGACCAACAAACCAAAATCCAAGACTTGTGGTGATGTTGAGGAGCCCGATAGCATATCACACTCTGAATGGGTCTCTACAGAAGTCACAGGAGGGGGTTGTGAAAGTGCCTCACTTACTTCCAAGATAACCAGCCTTGGAGGGCTAGCAGATGCTGAATGGACGTCTTCAGAAGATCTGAGGTCGGGCCATTTGCATTTAGAAAGATCGATGTCAGGATGACTAATGGATGCCATACCATGAGGAGAACCTAGGTACTTGCTAACAAACTTGGTTAAAATGTCTGGCCTACGCAAAAAGGTTTTAGAATTGAATCAAGCACAGAAACAACAATTAGAGACATTGTGGTCTGGACCCAAACAGGTAACACGGAAGCAGTGGAAATCTCGGTGTGGGATTTTTTTTTACCACAGTGGAGACCGTTGTTAACTTACTCTGACATTAGTCAGCAAAAAAGGAAGAGTTCCCCAACAGGGTACACAGTTTCTGAAGTTGCTCTCTGGTGCGTACCGACCGACACACATACTGGATTGTCTGCTTCTGGCTCCAATGGCAAGAAAAAACTGAGGTTATGACACTGGCGAACTCCATTTATACCAGAGTACTGATGTCAGGTTAAGGCATCCGCCAGTTGTAGGAGAAGGGAAAATTCTTACTCTGGTAGTCGGGCTGGCCAAGGGTTTCCAAGGTCGGAAATCCCACAAGTCAGGACTGCAACAGTGAAATACAAAGAACATCTGCTGTTGCATGCTTTGAAATATAATACAAAGTGACACGTGAACTAAAATTAAAAGTGATCAGCAACAAATAAGATTCAGACTTTGTTGAGTGATGTCGAATGTTGCAATAAAAACCTGGACAGGCTAGAATTTGTCAGTATGAACAGAGATGACAGCCTGAATGGCCACAGGTGCTGAGTGGTCGTAATGCCTGCAACATATTGACCTACCCCTTACTGAAGACAGAAACCTTCTTACAAGATCAAACATTACTTCATATTTAACTTTCCTGTCACACTACTACAAGAAATTAATTTGTAAAATAAATACACACTAAAAGTTTAACTAAGAAAGTACAGTAGCCTTTTTACTTCAACAGAAATACAAAGCAAGGTTTCCCATTCCCTTCACTTCACTCTGTCTTGCACTTAAAACCTCTAAGATGGTGGTCAAAGTTAAGGGGGCAATTTCAGGAGTGCAAAACAAACTCATTACTTGTGAATGACACTAACTTATTTTAACAAATCTAGACGACTAACTTTCACAATTTACAGACATCTTAACACAATGACAGCCTTTCACCACAAACAAATTAATGCAAAAAATCCATCATAAGTCGGTACTGACAATATTGCACAATTGACCTCATGCAAATCAATAACACTTTTTAGATGTGTATGAATGAAGAAAGCTCAAAAGGTGTCAACAAATAATAAACAAGTTCAAAGCCAGTGATACCTACTGTTGGAGTAAGTGGGTTTAAATTCTTGTAACAAATTATACTACTAAGAGCTTTCTGTAATTTCATCCATTTAAAACAAAACTGGCAACACACCATATCACATATTCCTATTTTTTTTTATAAGCTCATAGTGTGTTTCCTTATTTACTTTACTTCACCAGGAAATCATATTAATTCAATTTATTCCAAGCCTGCTTACTTGCATAATAAACACTTAACTATCATCAAAAGGAAAAAAAACACTACCAATTCTTAAGGAGGGAAAATGCATTTTATTTCAGCATATTTGGATAATAAAATTGATTTTTCTCTGACAATAAAAAGGCATGAACTCTCCTATTTGGAGAAACTGACAGTCTGCATAAAAGTTATTTCATATTCTAAGCAGGCATACCTCATATATCAACATCTAATACCTTACTAATAAAAACAGCTAATGGAAGAAAATCTTTTGGTCAAACACCTCATCTAATACCTTACTAATAAAAACAGCTAATGGAAGAAAATCTTTTGGTCAAACACCTCTTTGTGACTCTAATTTTACTGTAATGTATTTAATAAATTACAGCTTAACAAAATAATTGTAATGCAGAAGTTTTACATCCTATCACTTTGGGCACACAATTCTTAACCAAGTTAAAATGTTAACAGTCAATGCTTACTTTTAAGCAGCCATAACATTAATAATGCTTAGATGAAAATAGCCATCTCTGCTTCAACAGCAGACACACATCGTAATGAACATTATCAATCTGTTGAGCTTAGCCAAATGTAAAACCATCATCCTTCAAGTACCTACATTTGTTACAACTTGTAGACTGTGTTCTTAATGACCTCATTGTTCAAACTTAAGACTCAGAGGCCAACCAACCTTTAATATCTTGTGTATAAAGGTACCTTACTCTTGCAAGTTACTAGTACATTAATAGCTCACAAAACGCTGATCGTTATACCACTGTTTATCTGCACACAGAGTTCTTTAGACAGTGCTCTGGTTTGGAACTCTTGATATTTTGTTCCACTGCTAACCCTTCCCATGTTTGTTTACTCAGCCTGTTGAAAACATGTAATAAACTCTTAAAATATCATTAAGCAAAAGGAAAAAGAGACTGACTGATTGGGTATAAAATACATTACTAGTGTGAGAAAGTGGTTTTAATTTATGGTCACCTGGATTTCTTTGATTTACCTTGCTAGTACTGCTGCTGCCACATGCCTCACTCTTGGATCTTCATCTCCAAGCAAATAAATGATGACATCATTGAGTACTCGATCTTGCAGCTTCAACAACTTGAGTCAAAAACAAAGAAGGAATCAGAATTTAGTTTCTAAAGATTTAAGTAAACCACTGGCCTTACAATATTTTGCAGGCCACCATACAAATTATGGACACCAAAATTCTTACTTTAATTGAAAACAATAACAAATCTTCACACTACTTAAATAGCTTCACAGCTTAATACTGTATTCCTAATAGTTTTCACTGTTACTCTAAAACCACTGTAACCTTCTTTGTAGGAAAAAGACAGGGGAAAAGATGTGAGACAGCAACACTCTGATAATACTCACACTACATGCTCTAAACTAAAACAGGAGATGTATGAAACTGATGAGGGAGGGACATAGCACTGAAACTAGTGATAAAGAAAAAGATATTATAACACAGGCTTCCCTTAGACAAACTCCAACAGGTAGGGGAGTGGAAACAGACTTACACCATACAGTTAGAGAGTTTCCTAAAATAAAAAAGTCCCTGTGAAATTTAGGGAAGAAATGCATACTATTTTTAAATGCTATGACCCAAGTCTGGAAGACCTGAGTCTGTTATTAAAAATAGGAGTTACTCCTGAAATTTATGGAAACTGATAAAAGAAGCAAGAATAGGTCTAAATGCAAGGATAAGAGTGAATGTGTATGACAGGTTGAAAAGGAAAGCACTGTTATAAGAAACAGCCATGTATGGTGTGCCCTAAAAAGGCAGATTATGGTAAAAATAACTGGATCTATGCAAATAAATATGAATTGCCTAAAGATTACTTAAAGAGGCTCTGCTTTTGTACAAGGTTTTCAACCTCAGGTTCAGGCTACTATGAAACAGATGCCCCTTAACCGGCAAGGAGAAACACTAGAAAATTTACTTAAATATGATTAACTCTGCACCGAGAACACAGAAATAAGAGACAAGGAAGCAGCATCCAAGCTTATGGATTTGCAGATCAGACGTTATGAAAGGAGGGGAATAAAGTAAGACTAATTTTCAAGATAATTGTGAGCAAATGCCACTATTAAGTACACAGCAGAATACTAGGGAACTGAGGCAGGCTCAAACTACTGGTACTCCTCCATCCCTTGAGAATGAATCTTGTTTCAACTGACAGGACTACACAGTGGAAAGGAGAATGCCATTATAGACAGAAGCACCAGGAGAAGTGGAGCATCTGGCAAATGGACTATAGTAATGCTCCCGTCCCACCCCCACCCCCACCAATATAGACTCAAAGAATTTAAGAAGCTCAGAACTTCCAAGATGGCTGCACAATGAGTAACAGCTTGACTCTAGCTCTCCCAGTGTACAAACAGAAACCCAGCAGAGAAGACCAGTAGACTTTTGTGTTTTATGGGTAACTTTCAGTAACTGGCTAGTAAGTGTACTGCCTGAAAGCCAGGAAAAAAGAAATACAGAGCATCTAGAGAAAACAGCTACAAAAAGTGAGGAAGAAACACTGACTGGGGAAAGTTCTGCAGCTCTTCAGCATAAAGCAATGCAACCTCCAATCTACAGGAAGATACAAGACAACTGCACACAGACCTAGTTAAAATAAACGAAACACTGATGGTGTATATCAACACAAACAACAAAAGGCTGAAACAATGGAAGAAGCTTTAAAGAGATATTCAGATGAGGTGATAACATTGCAAAATCAGACAGGAAATGAAAACAAGGCTGGCCGAATATGAGACTGCTCAGTAGATGATGTTTCAAAAAATAATATAATTACAGGATGGAGCATATAGCTAAACCCTGAGATTTTCAGCTATACCACAGAAGCTGGAAGGAATAGACTGCATTCATTTTATGAAAGCACAAATAAGCAACTGTACTAGTATTACACAGCAAGCATGAATAAGCAACTGTACTAGTATTACACAGCAGGAGTTGTTAGATGAAAAGGCTCATTGTGTGTATGCTCCAAACCTGACTATGGGAAAGCAACCTAGACCTTCAGCAGTTAAGATGGAATCTTACCAGCAGAAGGGGTTGACTCTGATAAAATTGTGGCAGAAGGACAAAATACGAAAAGTGGAAGAAAACAGTGTTTGTGGAGAATGACTACTCATTGTACACCAGGCAGAAGAGGAGCAAATTAATTCCAGTTCTCAAGAAATGTCGAGATGCAGGTGTGAGATTCAAGTTGCTGTACCCAGCTGTCTTCAAAGTATTCTTTCCCGGAGGGACAAAATCATTTTTTGATGAAGTACATGCTAAGAAGTAAATATAAAAGTTTGCCTAACAAAAAGTGAGCTGTGAAATAGAATGAGATTCTGCTTCTTGTTCTTCCGGTAATAAAGACCACAGAGACACTGTACCTGTGAAACCTTTTCCACTGTTTCAACAGATAATGTTGGAGAGAAGGAAGGGAACATGAGAGTCAACTAGAAGAATCGAGAGTACACTGGAAATGAAGCAGAGACAGGATTTGGGAGATGGAGATGAACAGTAATAAAACCAGTAATAATGTGGGATTACAATCCAATAATTATATCTGTGAAATATGACACAAGAAAATCTGTAAATAATGGACTTTTTCAGAATCTCCTTGACATGTGGGGGACTCTGAAGTACATGCCTGTCATTAATGTTCGGAAAAATGCTTTGGGGAGGGAAAGAGAGGGGAGAAAGTTAACCATAAGTAAAGAAAACATTTTTTTCTCTCAATACTACTAATTTTGTGGTATATGGTTTTCTTTGCTGCTAAAAAGTAAAGTTTTCTCAGTTTTTTTTTTTTTTTTTTTTTTTTTTTAAGTGTAATGGGGATTGTAAATATGTGCTGCTGTTCTTTCCTTTTTTTCCTTTCTCTATTTCTCCTTGTTCGGTTTTAAGAAATGTAAACACTGCAATATAAAGAAAGAAAATCTGGTTAAAGAAAAAATAATGTACTTTCTCTCATTCTTGCATGAGGGAATCACTAGTTTAAAGACCTTAGACTTATTTAGTAACAATTTTAAGAGAAAGCAAGTAAGTGAAAAAGAATATTGAATATTATGAGGCTTTATGTTTAGTAGCAATTCTATATCTGGCCCTCATGTCTATGTGGAAACAATCTGATGAAGAGAAATTTACTGTCTGGTTCTCATATCTCCATGGAGACAATCCGATAAAATAGAAATTTGTTACAGCCTGGTGGAGTGTGACTGGCTAGGAAAAAAAGAAAAGGGAAACTGGCTATAAAATATTCTCTCAAAGCATTTAGAGGTTTTCCCAGTTGGGAGAGCTATAAAAATAAGATAAAACCAGTTAGCACTTAGTATAAGCACAAGCTGTACTATGCATCTTAGCAAGGAAAACTTTCCTTTAAAGTGAATTCGTATCTGTCAGTCTGGGACATTTGCTCCTATTAAGAGGGGAAAACTTCAATATTTGAAGATGTACATAGTTTTGTGTGTTAGTATTAAATTAATAGGTTTTAGGGTGTATTGGGGGGGGGGTTCTGCTTGATGGCTTTCAATAAAACAAAAAGTTTTGTAAGATGTGACATAGGCTCAAATGGATATGACAGTAAACAGCTATATAAAAGTTCAACCTGACAGTTTATGCATGTAGCACAAAATATGGAATTAGACATTTAACAAAAAAGTTGTTATACATAAAAGGCAGGAATAATAACTTTTAAAACAATGATGCTTTCTGTAATGTCTATGTCAATGGTCTCACAAATAAATACAAAAAAGAAAGAACAGTGAACTACATTAAAAAAGTAGAGTGCAAATACCTATGTTATAGGAGACACACTTGGAAAGAACTGAACATGTGAATTTGATAAAGAAAGGTTTTCAGGATGGTTATTCAGCAGAATATCTGTTACAAAGAAAAAGAGGGATACTTATATTAATTACAAGAGGAGCTCCAACAGTGAGAAAAGAGGATGAAAAATATAATAATGACAGATTTGTAGTGCTAAGAGGCTATTGGCAAGGGAAGAGGATTACACTGGCAAGCAGTTATATTCCACCTATAACTGCTATAATGGAGCTTAAGTAAATTCTGGGAGAAATAATCAGTTTTCAATAAAGAATATTACTTATAAGTGGAGAGTGGAATTTGATTTGCAGCTGAGATGATGCATCTGGGAGCCCAGAAGGGAAAGTATAACAAAGGAGGGTAGATTTTTGAAGAAATTTATGGAAATATTTGGCATGAAAGATGTGAATTCAGTAACAGACGTTAGGAGTGAATTTACATTGTGTGTGGAGTCTGCATTTCCTCCCCGCGGTTTGGTGGGCATTCGAAAGACATGCGTAAATGAGTGTGCCTTAGTTGAAGGTTGAACGTCGAGCTGGCACCTCGACGTTCGTGAAAATGTACTGCCAATCATTAGTGGATCGGAGTTCCGCTGTGGCGACCCCTAACTGGGAAAAGCCGAAAGACAAACAACAACATTCCCCCAGATATAAAAACTGGGCTAGGCTACACAGAATTTACATTTCATAGGAACATGTGCATTTAATTGAAGATCTTGATGTGCACCCAATAACTATTTCAGATCACGCACCAATAAAAACACAGGTAATGAAATAAAAATGAGACACTGGCGCTTTCCCACCAAACTACTGAAAAAGAGAGGAATTTAAGGAATGGGTTATGGAGATTATTCATGAGCTATTCCAGGGGATAGAAATTACTTCTGACAATATAGCTAGGAAGGGGGATAAAATGAAGGTGGAGTTTAAAAATAGGGTGGAAATAAAAGAAAAGGATCTATGGTTATGAATTAACAAGATTTACTTACAGGGACTGACTTTAAGGATTCCCTGCAGGATGCGGTGTCGGAAATGCTGGGTGGGGAGATTGGTAAGAACAGGTTGATGACTTTTCTGAGGTATGATATAGAATGAGAATAGCCTAGACATGGTAAGTGCTTACTGTGACTAATTATGGTGGCTGTCAAAAAAGTAATTACTAGAAAATGGAAATCAAAATCCAAACCAGCTACACTACAAATAGTGCAGAGATAAAAGAACTGCAATTGAGATCTTTAGAAAAGGGTAGATGCAAACTCCATATGAAAAAATGGGAATTGTGGGAACAATGCATACAGGGGAGGAATGAGTTTTAATAGAAGGCATGACTTAAATAAGCTATGGAATGTTTGACTGCAAATGACTGGGTAGAGTATAAGTGATGTATACTGTTTGCAACTGGGAGTGTGTGTCAGTACGGTGTGTGATGTAAAATGCTTGCAACTAGGGTTGTGACTGTGTGGTTTGCTTTCATTTATACAACGTATAGAGGGAATCTCAGAAAACAAGAAGAGGATCAACTGCAGAATGGTAAGCAGAAAATAAGGGATTACCTCGATAATATACAAGAGTCAAGAAAGAGTGCTGTTAAGCAATATTTTTTTTTTTTTGATAACACTAGAGCACAAAAAGTTTTAACACAACGACTCAGGCAAAAGTATTAAGAGCTGTCACCAAGTTTAGGGAGCATACGACAAGGAAGGTAACGAGATCCTGCAGAGGTATTAGAAATATTCTGGAACTTCTATGAAAGTCTGTATAAAGCAGAGAAATATGGAAATAAAGAAAATATACAAATGGAAATGTTTATGGAATAATTAAATATGCAAAGTTTAGAGGTAGATGAGGCTTAATTACTAACGGTTAGGTTAGGATGATATGAGACAAAAATTGGGATGTATAACCAATCTACAGGAAAGTCCCCAAGAATATATGGTATTCCTTTGGAAGTTTGGAAGCAAGGAGGGAAAAGACTTATAAAGATCTGGAACGCTTTGTTTAACAGTATTTTAAGAGGAAGGAAAGTACCAACATCCTGGAAGAAAGCAGTGGTAGCTGTAATAGGTAAAGAAGGTAAAGATCCATTAGATCCAGCTTTTTAAAGGCCCATTCCAATATTACAGCAAAATTATACCATGTTCATGTCTACAATGGCTAAAAGAATGGCAAAAGTAATACCAAAATTGATAGATATAGGTCAATGTGGTTTGTGGAGGGAAGGAAAACATCTGACAACATTAACAGAATATTGATGATCCAGAGGGAAGTAGAATGTAAGAAAATACCATTGTTGGTGGGTCTTGAGGCACAAAAAGCATTTGACAGAGTAAGCTGGGACATTAAGAGTAAGGCAATGGAAACATCTGCATTTCCTGTAAAAATTATAAAGCTGATTAAGAGGATATATGAGGGATCGGAGGTGAAAACTGAAGTGGGTTGGGTCCTCACTGATAATTTCTGCTTGAGCAGAGGAACCGGGAGGGGTGTCCTCTTTCCCCTGTGTTATTTGCATTACCTTTAGAACAACTGGCAAAGAAAATAAGGGACTCAAAAATTCAAGGAAACAGTTCGTACGGTAGTCAAAAAAAGCTGGCTGTATTTGCAGATATTTTATACCTGACAAAACCTGAAAGAGACATTACTGTGTTGTGGAAATTTTGAGACAGTTTCATATCTTTTTGGGATACAAAATTAATGAAGCTAAAACAAAGGCAATATTGGTAAATTATGTACCCACATATGAAGTGGTTCAGCAATATCCATATTTATGGGGACACAACAAAATTAAGTATTTAGGAATATGGATTAAAAATGATTCTGGTGTGGCAGCTAAGGAGATGTGGGAAGAGACTAAACTAAAGATAATACAAAAACTGAGAAACATGGAAGCTTTGTTATATTGATATGGATAGTAAGATACAAGCAATTAAAATGTTTTAGTCCCATTAGTCTTATACACAGGTCAGGCATATTTTTATCAACCAGAGGAGACGTTGTGGACAGCAATTAATAAAGAGCGGAAGGACTTTATGTGGGAGGGGAATGATGGCAACAGTCAAGTCAAGTCAGATAAGATGATTCTTACAGTAGAACAGGGTGGATTGGGATTACCTGATTTGAAGGGGTATTTCAGAGCTTCACAGTAAAGGCTCCTATACACATCACAAGCAGAAAACTATAATTCAAAGTAGAAATGGCTGATGATGAAACAGAGGGGGAAAGCTCAAGAAAAGTATAGTTGTGTACCTACCATAAATGTAGATGTTTGAGTGTATTCACTGTTGCAGTCATTACACTTGGGTTATCCTGCTGGCAGGCGACCCGCAGTTGGCCCGGGTTCCAAAGTCTAGGTCTGGCGTCGGTTGCTGTCGCTTCTTCTATGACGTCAGTGTGCCAGGGGTACAAAAGATGCAACCAACGCCATTTTCTTCAGTTTTTCTTGCCTCAGATGTCAGGTGCCCCCAAAAAGGAAGGCTGGAAAAAATGATGTCAAAAACATGCATGTACTAAAATAACATTTCCTCCATCTACAAGCAAATACATCACATAGGTTGTAGAGAGTTGAGAAGTACAAAAAGGACCCAGCAATGAGAAAGGGGGGTGGTGGGTGGGTAACCTGGACTGCAACAGTGAATACACTC
Organism: Protopterus annectens; assembly: GCF_019279795.1. NCBI lineage: Eukaryota > Metazoa > Chordata > Ceratodontiformes > Protopteridae > Protopterus > Protopterus annectens. The sequence continues at coordinate 1,444,393,573 of NC_056729.1, read as the reverse complement.
GAACATCTACATTTATGGTAGGTACACAGCTGTACTATGTTCATTGTGTTTCACTGTTGCAGTCATTACACTTGGGTTGAATCCCAAAGCTGAGGTTGAGTGGCTGGGTCTAAATAGAATTAGGATAGGCTACCAGGCCCTGCAGAACTGCAGTGGCAAAGCCTGCTCTGGATTTAGAGTAGAGAGGTAAGTGGTAGTGCTTAGTGAAAGTGTGCACTGAACTCCAGGTTGCAGCTTCTAAAATGTCTTTGGTTGGTACACCTATGAGAAAGACTGCTGAAGTGGCTGCTGCTCTGGTAGAATGTAGCCTTACGCCCTTAGGCACTGATTTCCCATGTTGTGCATAGCAGAGGCGAATGCAGTGTCCTATCCATTTTGAAATGGTCTGTTTTGTGATCGGCTTTCCTTGTGATCCTTCAGCATAAGCTACAAAGAGTTGCTCAGTTTTTCTGAAAGCTTTTGTTTTGTCCAAGTAGAATCATAGCTGTCTGTATATATCCAAAGTATGCAGAAGTCTCTCCCGCTTTATTCTGGGGATTTGGATAGAAAGTTGGCAAATGAATGGTTTGGTTAAGAGCCACACTGGAAACCACCTTTGGCATAAATGTTGGGTTCGTCCCTAGAGAGGCCCTGTCCTGATGAAAAATGATGAAAGGTTCCACTGCCATTAAAGCCTGTAACTCTGAGACTCCTCTTGCTGAAGTTATTGCTAGGAGAAGAGCAGGTTTTCCATGATAAGAATCTTATATCAGCTGTGTTGGCTGGCTCAAAAGGAGGCAGTGTGAGTTTTTCTAATACAAAATTGAGGTCCCAAGTAGGTATTGGTGCTCTCCTTGGGGGTCTTATGTTTCTTGCCCCTCTGAGGTACTGCCTTAGCAGTGGATGTGAAAAAATAGGAGGTTCCGTATTGTAATGAGCTGAAATGGCAGAGGCATGGATTTTAATAGATGAAAAGGATAGGCCTTTGTCCAGCATCTCAGTTAGGTATTGTAAAATCTGATGTATATTTGGCAAAAGCGGTTCGAGTCCTTGTGCCTGGTTCCAAGCACAGAATCTCTTCCATTTTTCTGCATATGATTTCCTGGTGCTGGGCCTCCTGGCTTCTAGAATGACATCCATAACAGCTTTAGAGAGAGATGTGGTCTGAGTGGCTAAATTATCTGCCATGCAGCCTGATTTAAGGTTCTGCGTTGACTGTGTAGAATCTGATTGCTTTGTTGAGTCAGAAGATGAGGAATTTGAGGTAAAGGCCAGGCTGGTCCTCAAGACAAGCTCTTTAGGAATGGGTACCAGTGCTGGCGTGGCCAGTCTGGGGCAATCAGAATCATTTTTGGCTTCTCTTGTCTGGCTTTTAGGAGTATACCTTGGGAAGAAGAGGCAGTGGAGGGAAGGCATAAACTGTCAGGGTTTTCCAGCTGAATGAAAGAGCATCCACTTTCCATGCTTGTGAGTGATAAGCTCTTGTGCAGAATTTCTGCAGTTGGCAGTTGTGAGGGGAGGCAAAAAGATCTATGTCCGGGCGTCCCCATTTCCTTGTTATCATGCTGAAGACCTGTGGATTTAGTTTCCATTCGTACGGATCCATGAGATTTCTGCTTAGTTCGTCTGCCAGTGTATTTTTCTTTAATGGCAGGAATTGTGCCTGCAGATGTACTTGATAGGTCAGTGCTGTGCTCCACAGAGTCATGGCTTGCCTGCAGAGGGGGTAGGAATGTGTGCCCCCTTGCTTGTTTATGGACCACATAACTGTGGTGTTGTCCATCTTTAGTAGTAGTTGTCCCGGATGTAGTAGATCCTTGAAGGCTGTCAGGTCATTCTGTACAGCTAGCATCTCTTTTTGATTGATGTGAAAATGCATTTGTTCCTTGGGCCACGTGCCCTGAATACATTTTCCTGCCATATGTGCCCCCCCAGGCATAATCCGATGCATCCGTTGTTGTTGTTTGCCTGGCAGTGGGTAAGGTGAAGGGCTGTCCCTTATTGTGGTGACAGGCCCTGAACCACCATCGAAACTCCTGTTGTAGACAGGGAATTACAGTCACTATTGTTTCCAGCCTGTGGCAATGCTGAGTCCAAACACTTTTTAAGTACCATTGTAGTTTCCTCATATGCAGTCTTGCATATGGAATGAGTAGAATGCAGGACGCCATGAAGCCCAGGGCCTGCAGAATTTTTCTTGCAGGGAGCTGGGTCTTTGTTGCCATCATTTGAAAGTAATGAGTCAGTTGCCTTTGTTTGTCTGGCGTGAGATAACCCATCTGGGCAGTTGTATTTAAGCTTGCACCCAGGAATATTATCTCTTGAGAGGGCACTAGTTTTGATTTCTTTTCGTTTACTGTGTACCCTAGGCAAATTAATAATCTTTTTACAAACGCCAGATGCTTTAGTGGAATGTCCTTGCTCTCTGCTTGAATAAGGCAGTCGTCCAAGTGGGGATATATCTGAATTCCTCTTTGTCTGCAAAATGCAATTACTGTTGCCAGGCATTTTGTGAAGACCCTGGGCACAGTAGATAAGCCACAGGGCAGTGCAGAGAATTGGTAATGCATTGAGCCAGCTATGAATCTGAGGTATCTTCTGCAGGATTGTCTGATTGGGACATGCAGGTATGCCTCTTTGAGGTCCAAAGTAACCAGCCAAGCCTTCTTGCCCAGCATGGGTAGAAGTTGCTGCAGTGTTAACATTTTGAATTTTGGAACATCCGGGAAAGTATTTAGGATTGACAAGTCCAGTATTGGTCTCCAGGCTTTGTCCTTTCTGGGAACCAGGAAGAGTCTTGAGTAAAATCCTTGTCCCTGTTCTTGTTGTGGTACTGTTTGAATAGCTCCCATGTCCATGAGAGCAGCAATTTCCTTTTGTGCCTCTGCCCATTGGTTTTGTGGCAGGTCCGGCATACCTTTTGATTTTTGTAAGTGTGTGAAAGTGGAACCTGTAACCCTGAGAAACTATATTCAGTACCCATTTGTCCTGGGTGATTAAGTGCCAATTTTGTGCGAAAAGTGCTAGCTTTCCCCCTAGGGGTGCTGCCAAAGGTAAGTGTTTGGCTTTTGTAGAGGAAAGTCATTGGGACTGTTTCCTATAAGGTTGTAATTTGTCTTCTCCTCCTTTAGGGGCAGAAGCACCCCATTGTTTGGGTCTGTAGGAGCCTTGGGACTGAGATCTGCCACTTGGGCGTCTGTATCTGCCTCTTTGTAGCCTGTCTGACACCTGAAAGGACCAATTTTTTGAAGGCCAGTTTCTACTAAACCTAGGTGGTTGAACCTGTAAGAAATCCTTTACTGTCTGCATAGATTTTGCTTTATCCTCCATTTTCTTTAACACCTCTTCTGCCTTAACACCAAACAAAATATCATGTTGTAATGGAGCATCCAATAATTTTACTTTAACATGTTCAGGTAAACTTTGTTCTTTCAACCAAGCATGCCTTCGAATGAGAGAGTCTGTAACTGCGGCTCTGCAGGAAGCCTCTAATGAATCAAAACCACATTGCAGAGTATGCTTTCCCACTTGTTCAGCTGCATGCAATAATTCCTGCATTTCCTTATTGTCAGGATTCTCTGAATTAGTAAGCATTTTCTGTTTTAACAAACACAAGAGGTACTGCTGATATTTAAGCATGTGAAACTGGCAGTTGAAAGCCCTTACAGCTAAAGTAGCAGAAGTGTAAACTTTTTTCCCCCCATCTATCCAGAGCTCTAGAATCCCTATCAGAGGGAACAGGGTTTTTTGCAGTGGAAGCCTTAACCCCTTTGGGACCCTGAGAAATTGTTTCAGGGTCAGCAGCAGGGTTTTTATAAAGAAATTTATCAGAGTCAGGGACCCTGTAATACCTGTCTGGCTTGACTGGTGAAGGGGGTAAAGAATCAGGAGACAGACTGGATTCAGAGAAAACATCATCAACTATATCAAGCACAGGGGGGATAGCCAGGGGCCTGTGTTGAGACAGTAAAAGAAAATCTCTGAGCCTTTACTTGGATTCTGAATAATCCTGGCTCTCCCAGTGGAAATGTTCCCTCATGGTGTGCAGAGTTTCCCCAAAGGAGTAATCCTCAGGTGGAGAGGCTAAAGGTATAGATTCTTCAGCATCAGAGTCCTCATAGGGAGGAAGAGAATAGCCCTGATCTGAAGAGGAATCAGAGGAAATAGAAACCTGGTCAGAGCAATCATAGTCAGTGTCTTGCCTAGGCCTTTTTATCAGGGGGGATGGGAACCCCCTGATCAAAGTAATGAAGTATTCGGCCATTTTAAGCATCTGTTTCTTTGGCATGGTTGACTGTCCAGGAGAATGCTGTACTTGTTTCTTTGTCTTTAATGGTGTCTTTGACTGTACTTTGGCTGCTGCAGAGGATTTAATAACAAGCTGTGAAGGTCTGAAAACACCCTCAGAAGCCAATGCCTGCTCAGCGGCTCCGGACCCACCTGAGAGAATATTTTCCGTAGGCCCAATACCTTGAGTATCCAGAGGCCTAGTTGTCTCCACGTGGGAGTCGGTAATGGCCTGTGGCTCTGAGGTAGTGGGTGTCAGGGGCTGCAAAAGCGCCTCACTGAGAACTGGCGACTGGCCTAGAAGAGGCTTCGTCATCGGTTTTGTACCTCGGATGCCTGTCCTTTTCCTTGTCTCTGCGTTTTTTATGAATTCTGGTTGTCGGTTGTTCCGACAGCATTATATAGTTAAACCTTCGGCCAAAATAATGAAATACAAAATCAAACCGACGTTTAATAGTGCGTTTGTTGAATCTAGCACAAAACCGACAACTACTAACGTCGTGGTCATGGCCTAGGCAAGGAATACAGTAAGAGTGAAAGTCCTTATGAGGTATTTGCTTCCCACAAGAAATACAATTGTTAACTTTTACTGACATTGGTCAGGAGCAAGAAAAAGTTTCCCCAACGGGGTACTTAGCTTTATTGAAGACTTTGGTTCTGAAACTCTATTTCGAAAATCTCAGGAGTCGGCCGACCGGCACTTGCAAACTGCTTCTGCTTCGGGCACCGCGCGGCAAAAAAGACTGAAGAAAATGGCGTCAGTTGCATCTTTTACACCCCTGATGTACTGACGTCAGAGAAGAAGCAACAGCAACCGACGCTGGACCTAGACTTTGGAACTCGGGCCGACTGCGGGTCGCCTGCCAGCAGGATAACCCAAGTGTAATGACTGCAACATTAAAACACGATGAACATTAAGGAGAGACTGGGGTTTTGGTTGCAGGCCTTTAAGGACAATAACAATAATCAAAAAGAATATTACATCCATAAAGTAGCAGAAAGTATCCTAAGAGCTATGCCAATACAAGAATGGAGAAAAGAGATTCTGCTGATACGGATGACTGCAATTAGGGATATAGACAAAGAGGCAAGATGGGGCTGGAATTTATTGGAGATAACTGGCAAATGAACCAAGGTATTGAGAGGAAACAACTAGAGGGAAAGATGATAGAATGGGAAGACACCAAGAATGTATTTAGACTGCAGGTTAGAGATTGCCTTCCCTTTCAAAAACTGATAAGAGTACAGGCAAAGAAGAAGGAATAGGGGGTACTAAATGAAAGATCAGCACTGGTGAAGTTTTTAGTAAAATCTAGAACATAAGCTGCCTTTAAAAAATGAACAATTAGCAGAGCATATAAAACATTGCATAATAACTGTAAGAATCGGAGAAGGTTAGAAAGGACTGGGAAGATAGACTGGATAAGCAATTCACGAAAAACAATGGGAGGATATATGTATGTCTCCCAAATATGCAACAAAATCTACAAGGTTTAGGATTTTTGCTTGGAAATGTTTATATAGACATTTTTATACCCCAAGTAGACTCCAGAGAATTTTTCCTCAGGTAGACAGCAAATGCGGGAGGTGTGATATGGAAGAAAGAGGTAATTGGGAACTTATTTTCTGGGAGTGTAGTAAGTTGGCAGACTTTAAGGATTCCCTGCGGGATGCGGTGTTGGAAATGCTGGGTGGGGATATTGGTATGAACAGGTTGAGGACTTTTCTGAGGTATGATACAGAATCAGAATAGCCTTTTGGCTGCCAAAAAAGCAATTACTAGAAAATGGAAATCAAAATCCAAATCAGCAACACTTCAAATAGTGAATATAGACGAAGAGATAAAAGAACTGCAACTGAGATCTTTAGAAAAGGTAGATGCAAACTCCATATGAAAAAAATGGGAATTGTGGAAACAATGCATACAGGGGAGGAATGAGGTTTAATAGAAGGCATGACTTAAATAAGCTATGCAATGTTTGACTGCAAATGACTGGGTAGAGTATGTGATGTATATTGTTTGCAACTGGGAGTGTGTCAGTACGGTGTGTGATGTAAAATGCTTGCAACTAGGGTTGTGTCCATGTGGTTTGCTTTCATTTATATAAATATATGGTTGACTATGTTACAAGTGATGTCTTAATAAAAGTGTTTCTTGGTTTTAAAAAAAAGGGCGGGAATTGAATAATTTATCTAATGTTGCTTAGGTTATAATGATATACTGCAATGTAAGCGAAGCATAATGCTTGCAAACGTGAACTTGTTAATACAGTTTGATTACTTTTACATAAATGCAAATTTGCCTATATCACAAGTGATAATTCAGTAAAGGTGTTAAAAAAAAAAAAAAAAAAAAAAAATTCAAGAAACTCCATACCAACAACACTCAGGTGAAGGACTAGAGGGAAGCCTAAATACTTTAGTACACATAAATCAAAAGGGACATAAGACTGAGCTAAGTCCCATTTTTAACTGATACAGGTACCACTAGATCTGTACTTAAAGTGAGTTCAACTAGAGAAATCCATTGATCTACAGAGGAAGTAAAAGCAGCTGGTGTGACTAATATTCCTATTGTTTGTCCTATGTTGCAGCCTATGTCTGTGTCATTAGGTTCAATAGAACAAAAGCATCTATTCGTGTCAAATACCACAGCTTTGGTAAATTTAAGTGGAATGGATCTGAGGTGGGTTGCAACTACTGCCATGCATTTGGTAAACACCCGGGGGTCTGTGGTGAGATCAAAGGGCATACCTCTGAATTGGTAATGACTGGCTTCCAGAGTGAAGCACAGATTACTCCTGGAGCGTTTATTTTGATGCGATAGTAAGCATCTTTTAAATCTATTCAGCACATCCAATCATCTTTCTGCAACAGTAGTAGAATGGACTGGACCAAGACCATTCTGAACTTTGTATGGATCTAAGGTCCCCGGTTTATTTTGATACTAAGAAGCAGGAGTAAGTTCCAAATCATCTTTGTTCAGTCAGGACATCTTGGATGACTCATTTTTGCAGTAGTTTTTGCATCTCTAGAACTGCACACTCCCTCTGACTGGGTGGGACATTAGGGAGTTTCTTTTGACACTCAGGTGGGTGAAGGGAAAAGGGATATAACCACCTCTGACTATGATGTTTCGCACCCAAATGTTTCTTGTTAAAGAGGTCCAGGCTTCTGGGTGCAGAGAAAATCAACCCCCGACTACCTCCAGAGTTAAGCAGTCGGGCAGTGCTTCAGGAGTACTGAAATGGCCTCTCAGAGAAAGGCTCCCTGAAGCCCTGATTCTGCAGTCCCCCTCTGCCATTAAAACTTCAACCTCTGCTCCTGGAGGAAGATTCTCCAGAGTGATCCAGGAAAGACCCTTGGGATTTCTGTAACCAAGTGTTCTTACCACCTCGTTAGTTTCTCGAGAAGGTCCACTGAAGGGTCGAAAACTTGACCCCGATGGCAGATAGGGTCTTTCCTTCCTGCTCACTGTGGGTAAGGGTATCTTTTACAGATGGCCCAAACAAAGTGGAGCCATCAAAGGGTGCATTAACAAAGGATGCCTTCCAGGGTTCCATGGAGTCACAGAGCCTCATCCAAGCATGTTGTCTAACAGCGATGCTTGAGCCAGCTGCCTGTGAAGTGCCCTCTGTGGCATGGGAGATTAGCCTCATGGATGAATTAGACAGGGAAGCAAGAGTAGCCAGTTGGGGAGAAACTCTCTTGAAGTCCACCATCAACATGGTCTCAGCTAGAGAGTCTGAGAGTTCTTTGACCAAATCTCTCTGCAATTAGGTAAAGTGTGTCAAGTAATCTAATGTTCTCAGTAAGAAAGTGACTGAAGAGTAAACATGCTTACCAAATCTGTCCATTACTCTGGACTCCCTGTTCAGAGGATGGACAGAGGAACTCTGCTCAGCGTATTTCTTGGTGGCTGCTGCCACAACCATGGCATCAACTGGTATACCCTTGGTCCAGTGTGCTCAGTCTTTGGGGGGGGGGGGGTGAGAACTTACCTGGCCATTTTAGGATTGGTTCTATTGTGTCCGGCTCCTTCCAGACCCGGCAATAACCAAGGGTGACGAGTTCATCCGCTGGGGAGAGGGGTCAGCCAAGAAGTAGATGAGCCCGTTCCAAAAGCCTTCAAAAACATAGCCTCTTCAGGAGGTGTTTGGGCTGAACAACCACCTCTATACTTCAAGATCTCCAAAATGTCTCCGAAGGAGACATCCTCCGGTGGTGGTCTGGGAATACCTTCTCCCTCATCAAGCTCTGTGTCCTCAGGGATAGACTCCATTGGGAAGACTATGTGCCTCCTCTTGCATGTCTTATTACGAGGGATCCCCTCCATAGGGGGTTCAGGAGAGGTCTCGGAAGAAGGGGCTCCTTCTGGAGGGAGGGTTTGGAGGCCCTTTGAGGGGGGGGGCTGACCATGGACAGGAATGACAAGCTCAGGTCTCTGATCCAATGGGAGCTGGTGAGGAGGATCATAGCACTGAGGGATCAGATCTCTAACAGAAGAGAAGGCCCTTTCTATGATATGGAAAGCCAAAGGGCTCAGACAGTCTCTGCCCAACTCCCCCAGAACCGAAGTAAACAAGAAGGAAAAAACAGGAACCTCCAACCCCTGGTTCCCACTCCAGATCAGATCCAAGCCATCAATTACTGAAGCCTTGAAAGGAAGGGATGGATCTGACAAGGTCTGACCCCAAAGCCCTCCCCTTGGACCCAACAGCGACAGCCTGGATCAGAGACCCACTATGATCAGAGGATGCTGGAACAGAGCTAATCAGGGCAACTTTTGGAGCAGAGGAAGACAGCCTCCTTGGATCAGACACAGACACTCTCGAGTGGCCACGATCATGGGGCACCAAAGCCAGTAGCTGAATCGAAGGAGACTGCATGGTAATGGGCATGTTCACAGATCCAAGAGGGAAGGGGAAGGTAGATCTGAGTATTGAGGATTTCCGTATCATCCTGTCCACATCGATTTCAGACAAGCTCCTCGAAGACCTCCAGGAAACTACTGAGGTCGGCTTGGAGGCTGTCTGCAGAATAGTGGAGGGCAGAGTAGGATATTCTAGCCTAATCAAGTGCTTGGGGGTCCAACTCCAAAGCTTTCAGATCCAAGGAGTGAGGGTCCAAAAAGGAAGAGGGTGGTCTCACAGAGCTCTTGCAGGTAGGAGCCCTGGTCAGATCTGAAATGGGTTTCAGGCCCGTCAGAGCCAAAGAGGACTTAGAATCCTAGGAAGTTGGATCCTAAGGCCTGGGAAGTTTAGAAGGCAGCTCCGAAGAAGCCCGCAAAGCCTTATGTGAACGCTTCTATGGATTTGAAGTCCCTGACACAAGTTTGGATGGGTTTCAGCCCCTGGAGAAACAGTTTCAGCTGGCAGAATTCCCTTTAATATTATTTTTTTCTGGTCGGCAATGGCCCTGGGATTGAAACCATCACATATAACAAAGGCCAACTGAAGATGTTGAGGGCCAAGGCAATAGGGGGATTTGTGCCTACATTCTGCACAGCGTTTAAATCCAGTTGGTTTTTCTGACATGCTGACTGGCAAAGGCAACACACAGAGCTCACACAGAGACAGAAGGTTCAACTGAAAGAACCATTGCGCACACACATGCAAGCACACACTAAAGGTAAAGGCAGAATAAAATATATATTTTTTTAAGTAGAGGGTTAAAGCTGAGAGGAAAAAAACGACAAGGCCCCTGAAAGAAGGAGAACAAAAAGCAATGCAGAGCCCCTGACACCTGCAAAAAGACTTGGGGAAGGGGAAGACAGGAAGAGAAAGCAGCGATACATCTGAGACTTAGCTGAGAAATGAAGATAATATTCCTAATTCCTCGAAACTAAAGGAACCACTTCCAACACTGCTGGTAGCAAACGAGATCTGAGAAAGCTGGGCAAAGGGTAGAGCATTACACCAAAAGAGAGCAGCTCGGGACTTGGAGCCTAGTCTGTAGAAATGCGGCCGAGTCAGATCCGAGGGTTGGATCCATAACCCATTCATGAGGAGGAATGAGAGAGACATCAGATCTGAAGATGGAACACAAATATCACTGCTTCAGGTAGATGATGAATTAATGGAACAGTCACCCAAAAGAATATGGGCATCATTCTAATGAGGTAGGACAGGTAAAATCTGCAGAACCATGAATATGAGTAGATTCAAATAAACCACTTCCCAGAGTTCTACAGCATTCCCTGAAGATAGAAGCATAAGAGAGACTCCGACTTGTTATTCACTTTCTGTTATAGCAAGGAATAGTCACTCCTATTAGAAGCTGTTGCAACACTCCCATACTTCCGATTAAAAAGCCTTGCTGAAATACTTAAAAGTTTGTTCAGCATTTCACAGCTGTAAATCAGGCAGTACACTTTCTTCCCCTATCCAGTTGTCCCTAACCCAGTAGCTATTCTTAATTGTAGACCACCATGAGCTACTTATTTCTGTATTACAGATTTGTGCTCAGCTTTCTTTTCTATACCTATAAAACCAGAGTCAGTATTTGCTTTTGTGTACAAAGAACAACAGTACACAGAGACAAGGCTATCTCAGGAATATACTAAATCTCCATCCATATTTTCATAAATTTTAAAGAGGGACTTGGAAGATGTACATTTTCCCCAAAAGTCAGTGTTACCGCAATATGAAGATGATTTGCTTACAGCATCAGACACACTGCAGCACTGCCAACATGATACTATTTTCACGTTAACAAAATTAGCAAATTAAGGATATATAGAAGTTGTCGAGAAAAATTACAGCTTTGGTCAACAACGGTAAAATATCTGGGTCATGTAATATCACAAGGAAATAAGCAAATACTACCTTCACAAGTCAAAGCAGTAACTGAAGCTTCATGTCCAGTTACCCATAAAAAGATTAGATATGGCAGGGTATTGTATGCAATGGATTTCAAATTATGCAGAGCTGGCACAGATTCTGAAAAACTTCCTGCAACAAAATACACCAGAACCCTTGTGGGAAGACAGTGAGGAAAATTCATTTATTCTGTTAAAGCAAGATTTAGCAAATGCTCCTGCTTTAGGTTTACCAGATTACTGAACGACATTCCTGCTTTTCTGTAATGAGAAAGGTGGATTTGCAGCAGCAGTGCTTACACAAAAAGATGGGGAAAATCACAGACTTTTGGCTTATTGCAGAATGGCACTGGATACTGTGCTAGAAGAACTGGCACCATGCCTAAGAGCAGTTGTAGCAGATGCCCTCATTGTAGAGCATTCTGCTCCAGTTGTCCTAGGACATGAACTTAAAATTGCAGCCATTCCATGCAGTGGCTGCCCTTTTACTAAAAAAAAAAAAAAAAAAAAAAAGAAATTATGTACTCACCATAACGTTCCATCTGTGTTGTCCATTTTCTTTCTTCCTCAACTGATGGGTTCAGATCCAATTCCTTGGATCCAACTCGGCCATTACTAATGCTCGTGGCAACCAAAAACTCCCAAGCTTCTCCCTTACCCATAATGCACCAACCCTAAGCACCTCAGATCTTGTTTGCTGATTTTACTAGAAAGGAAATATCTGCAGTCAAATAGGAAGATGACTGGAGCTCAACAGAAAGGATAATGATTGTGTTCTAACCACTCATTCTTCCAGGAGTTTTCAAAGTATGGGGGTTGGTGGGTGGGGAGTTGATAAAGAATCAAAATGGACAACACAGATGGAATGTTATGGTGAGTATATAACTTCTTTACCTGATGTTGTCAATTTTGATTATATCCTCAATTAATACGACAGAGTCCCCAGCTACCCAAGATCCTGGGTGAACTGAAGAAAGGATATTCCTGAGGACAGTTGAACCAAATGATGCTCTACCTTTGGAGACCAGATCCAATTTGTAATGAGTAACAAAGGTATGAGGAGTAGCCCAAGCTGCTGCTGTGAATACATCATCCATGGACATTCTAGACTGAAATACTAACAAAGTTGCCATGGATCTAGTGGAATGGGCTTGTAGAGGTTTTGGTAAGGAAATAACCAATTTGTTATAAATATATGAAATACAATCAGTCAGCCACCTGGCTAAAGTTACTTTGGCAACTGGCTTTTCCAATTTTACTTATGCAAATGATGCAATCGGTCAGTTTTTCTGATGGCTTTTGTTCTCTGTTGGTAAAAACGTAATTGTCTGTCAACAATCAATAAATGTAACATGCATTATCCCTCGTTAGCTAATTTAGGAAAGAATACTGGCAAATTAATGGACTGATTGATATTAGATTCTGACACCAACGTAGGAAGAAAGGATGCAATAGTTCCTAATGTAACTCTATCTTTGTGAAAAATCAAGTATGGAGGTTTTGAGGACAAGGCTTGAGTTTCAGAAGTTCATCTGGCAGAAGCAATGGCTACCAGAAAAATTGCATTCCAAGAACATTATTTAAGATCACACTTAGCTCCTGGTTTGAATGGGGAGATGAGTAAGAGCTTGTAGTACCAGATTCACATCCCATGGGGGGAGTAGGGTTCTTTAAAAGGAGGTTTTAGATGAGTGCCTTGCAAAAAGAGTTTGCAGAGCTTATGAGAAGCGACAGAGGAACCCTCAAATCCAATGTGAAAACTGGATGTTGCTGTTAAATGAATCTTAACTGTTGAGGAACTAGCTCCTTCCTTAAAAAGTAGGGCCAAAAATTCAAGGGTGTTATGTATGGGAGCTGAAAAAGGATCAACATTATTTTGATGAGGCCATTAAAAAAAAATGTTTCCATTTACTGGAGCAGAACTGAATGTAGAGGGTTTATGGGAAGATAAAAGTATATGTCGGACAGGTGAAGAGAGCATATGTTGTCTGGCTATTAATGGAATTGGAGAAGCCAGGCTGTCAGCCAAAGGTTTGATATGCCTGAATGACATATGTATAGGAGTTTCGGAATTGGTGGATAAGAGTAAAGAAGACCGGGTGCTCAATCGTGAAGAACAGCATCCCTCAGTGATTCCCCCTGCAGGGGGGATTATGGCAAAGTAGACGGTGCATTTGTTTATGGGAGTAGCAAAAAGATTGCAGCAAGGCTGGCCCCACTGATGGAAACTTATTTCCATTACATTCTTGTTTAGAGACTACTCATGCAGCAGAAGAATGCACCTGCTAAGCTTGTGTGCTATCATGTTCGACTCCCCCGGAATGTACATTGGTATGAGAAAGCGGATGGATGAGCTCTCGCCCACTGCCACACTTTGAACACTTCTCAATACAAGGAATATGATGCAGTTCATCCTTGTTTGTTGATGTACCAAACTACTGACATTGTCTGTCTGAACTGCAATCGTCCCCAAAGGGAGAGCATTCTGAAGGGCCTTCAAGGCTAAAAGTACTGCTCTCATCTCAAGGACACTGATATGCAAGTTGGTCTTTTCAGGGGACCAAGTGCCTTGGACTGTTTTCCCCAGAAACGGCCCCCACCCCAACTATGAAGCGTCCATGGTCACTATGACCTTGGGCTGAGAGGGAATGAATGGATGGCCTTGCAGAACCTAGTCTGATTGAATCCACCACTGGATATCCCTTTTGCATGGGTGAGTGATTCATACTGGAGTTGACATGGGTAAAGTATCGACCACTGTGTTGAAATCCTCCACTGTAGAACCCTCATGTAAGATTTGGCTAAAGATACTACTGTTACTGCCGCTGACACTGATCATAGAGCTTGTAGGACCAAGTGGGCTGAAATTTTGGTATTGCAAATTATCTTTCTGACCTGTGATATATTATAAAGTCTGAACTCTTGACAGAGGCAGTGAGCAGTAGTGGGCATACATTTTTGGGACCCTGAATGCTATGGGGCCCCCTTCACTCATTAGGATAGAGAGATGAAAATTGTTTTTTGGTGTTAAAATGCACAAGAGAAATGAGTGCAGCCTTAATTGAGAATTCAGATTTTTTTTTTAGGCTTCCAGTTGTCTCTAGCACAAGGGCTGAGGCTGAGCTATAGAACTATTAAGCCATGCATCAACAAAGGATTTGAGGATCCAATTGCCAAAATGTAGATTCTGGTGTGCTCAAGGAGCCCATACAGCTGTGGGTTCGGACACCCCAAGTCCCCAAGAAAATTTTGAAATTCGACCAATTACAGGGGCATTTTGAGGCCATACAAAATGGGTATTAGATCGTATCCTAACTTAGAATTTCTAAGGTTTATATTGAAAGTACTTAAACCAACTGGCTTATGATTATATCACTAAAAGAAGACTTATTTTAATAACAAATACTTAAAAAAAAAAAAAAAAAAAAAAAAAAAAAAACTCCTTAAATTCTGTTGAAAAAATTCACTCATTATAAAGAAAGTTGCTTCAGGGGCCCTGAAGTTTAAGCTTCATTAGTCTCATAGTAGATCTGCCACTGTCAGTGAGGCTATCATTGACCTTGTGTTGAACAGTGCTCCTATAAATTCCAAGTTTTGAGTTTGTTCTAGTTGAGCCTTTTCGTAGTTTATGGTTATCTCCAGATAAGAAAATGTCTGGAGAACCTGACCCATTGACTTTATTAATTGATGGCTGGTCGGGGAGGTAATGAGCCAGTCATCTAAATATCGAAACACCTGGAATCCCTGCAGTCTCCAGTGAGCTGCTACTACTGCCATACATTTGGTAAACACCCTGAGGGCTGTGGTGAGACCAAAGGGCAGAACTCTGAAATTGGTAATGACTGGTTCCCAGCTGGAAGCATAAAAATCTTCTGGACCACCTGTTCATCTTTATCTGACAGTACGCATCCTGAAGGTCTATTGAGCACATCCAATCGTCCTTGCCCGGAAAGGACTGAATCATTACCATCTGGAACTTGGTGAGTGAAACTGACTTGTTTAAGTTGCTGAGATCCAAAATTTGTCTCCAGTCCTATTTTCTTTGGCACAAAAAGAATCTTGAGTAAGTTCCAGATTCTAACTGATCTGGTGAGACCTCTTGGATGACTCTTTCTAACAGCTATTTTACCCGAATTCCTGCTTGTTCCCTTTGACTGGGTGGAACATTAGGGATTTTTCTTGAAATTGGAGGAGGAATGGAAAAGGCCATTACATAACCTCTGAAAATTATTCTCTGCACACAAGTATCTGTTATTTCTAGCCAGGCTCTCTGGTGCTAGGATAGTCGACCCCCCAGCTGCCTAGAGAGGAGGACAATCAGGCATCCTTTCAGGAATGCTGGAAGGGTCTTGTCAGACAAAAAATCTATGGACCCCCTGGTTTTGTGGGCCTCCTCTGCTACAGGGACAACATCTACCATTAGGACTTCTCCCTCTACCGCTGGGGGAACTTCCTCCAAGTGTGTCCTGGAAAGGTCTCTGGGATTTCTTGATCCACATCTTTTGACCACCTCGTTGATTCCTAGAAAAGGAAATTTGAGGGGTCGAAAAACATACGCCCATGGCAGACAGGGTCTTTTTGTCCTTCTCACACCTGAATAAAGTGTCCTTCACTTTGGGGCCAAAGACTTGTTGTCAAAAAAGAACCATTGACTAACAAAGACTTGAAGGGTGCCACAAAATTACATGAATGCATTCAGGCACGCTTTCTCATAGAAATGCCCGAACCTGTTGCACTTGAGGTTATTTGGCTACATGCAAAATGAGCCTCATGGAAGAACTGGAAATAGATTGCAGGGTAGCCAACTAAGAAGTCATGGACAATTGTACTTCTTCAGAAATAGATCCTGAGAGGGTATTTGAGAGTTCCTTAATCAAATCCCTCTGTAACCTTGTGAAATGTGCCAAATAATTCAGTGACCTTGAAGCAAAGGTCAATGATGCACAGACACACTTACCAAACCTGTCCATTGCCCGCCACTCCCTGTTGGGGGGATGAACAGTGGAACTCTCCTTGGCGAGTTCCTTTTTAGTGGACGCCTCCACAACCACAGCATCAACAGGCACCCCTTTTCCCAAAAACTGTCTGTACACAGGTGGTGCCATAATTCTGTCTGGTCTCAGAGGTATTGGTTCAACAATGTCAGGATCCTTGCATCCCCACAGAGATCAACTCAATGAGCTTGTCAATGGGCAGAGTCACCCAGGAGGACTGCTGGGCGTTCAGCCTCCTCCCTGTTTTACAATTTCAAGGATGTCTCCAAATCAGACATTCAGGAGGTGACCATGGGGACCCTTCACCTTCATCGAAGTCTGTATCTTCCTTTATATAATCCTTTCAGGATGAAATATGTTTTCCTCTTAGGGACCTCCTCAGTGGGATGCTGTGGACAGGTATTAGCAGAAGTCGGGATAACCTGTTGGAAGCCTGTGGTATCAGTACTGGCTGTCCCTGTGGAAAGGAGGGATGAGACTCAGAGCGCAAAGACGTCAAGGCTGCAGACCGAGGATCCAATGGGGTAGGAACAGTCTTGTGCTGCTGAGGCAGACAATGGTCCTTCCACAGCCTCAAAGGTAGACCTCCTTAGACAAGGAGAGGACCATGGATCTGAAAAGGCAAGTTTAGGACCATTGCCCCTCCCTGCACTGAAAATAATCTCTTTGATGCAGAAACCAGAACTGAGCTAATCCATGCCGAAGCTCTGAGGTTCAGAGATGGCTCCGATAACTTCAGAGTCGACTCCAACACCTATGATCTGACGGGGAAGCCTCAGCTCTGAGAGCTCTCCAAATTCAACTGAAACAAAGTGCTCAGAGCGAACTTCGGACCTGAAGGTAAAGGTATCCACGGATCAGAGTCAGATAGAGCTGTACGCCTTGGATCCAAGGACTCAGACAGTGGAAGGAGTCAGAGGAGGAACTGATAAAGGGGATGTAATGGAAGATCAGACCTCCTGACCTGAAGAGATAGGAGCCGGAAAAGCATTTGTCAGACTCTGCGCTGACAGAATCCTTCTCATCACTCTTTCCACATCATCTTCCATTAAAGTCCTGGAGGAGTGAGTGGAAATTATAGAGGGGATCTGGGTCTCTGCAAAAAGGGAGGGGGGACCATTGAAGGAACTAGGTCTACAGAAGAGAGTATCTGGTCCTTGGCGGGTAAATACAGCTCGAAGGAGTAGCTGGATCACTTGTCTTTTTCACTGGACCCGAAGAAGTCTGATCTGACAATTCTTTCTTTTTCTGCTTCAGATCCAATGTTAGGTTGGATGGGAAAAATCTCTTTTTCTATGTTTCGGATCTGAGGTTGAGGTCTCATCCGACAATTTAGACTTTTTCCTATTAGAATACAATGGGGAGGTCAGATCAGATTGAGGTCTTTTTCTAGAGTGCTCTGAAGACTTGGAGGAAGAAGTAGAAGAACTCAGAGAAGGAGACAGACTTCTTAGATTTTGTTGGTGACACAGCTCCAGATAAAGCCTCTGCAAAAGAGGAAGGAAGCAACTCTTTAAGAATTAGTTTACTTTTTCTTTCAGTCAGATTAAACCCATGACAAATAGCTCAGTCCTGTTGTAGATGAAGAGGACCAAGGCAGTATACAAATGTGGGCATCAGAAAATGGAATTTTGTGCCCACATTTGAGACATTTTTTTAACCTAGCCAGGCCTTTCACTTTCTCTGCCATAGTGGAAACAAACAGAAAGTTAAAGGGGAATAACTAGATTTTTACAAAGACACCAGACAGAAAAATATACAAACATATACTCGTACAAATTATATATATATATATATATATATATATATATATTTTTTTTTTTTAAGAAATATACAAAAAATACAAAAATTACCAACGATGGTAATAGAGAGAGACTGCAGACAGTGTAGAAGTGGAAAAAGAATACTAATAGTAGTATTCAAGAGTACACCTGTACGGAATAAAGAAAGTGATAGAAGAAATATTTTAACTAGTAAAAGAGATAAGTGAAGTGATAAGGTAAGGGAATAAAGAAAACCTAAGAATTTTAAAGATTAGTTAAAAAAGATAAACGCACAACTTGAAACACCTATATGCTCGAGAGTAACAGTCTTTCACATAAAGATGTAAACAAGATCTGATGTACTTGGGTTGGTGCATTATGGGTGAGGGAGAAGCTAGAGAGTTTTTGGTTGCCACAAGCTTTAGCAATGGCCAGAGATGAATCTGAGGGACTGGATCTGAACCCATCAGTTGAGGACAGAATGAAAACTGACATCAGATCATAGCATTTCACTCCTTCATGGATGTCAAAAGATAAGTTGCTGCCTGCCGTTTTCAGACTAGATTATCACAATTATTCAGTTCTAGTTTTGAACCCTACATCTCTGCTACCAAATAACTGCATTATCGTTGCTAACCATTTTCTTTCTCATAGGAAGGACCACCTCACTGATGTCCTGATTCAAAATGCTGAATTAGAGATCTTTCTGGATGGATCTTGTGGCAGTAATAAAGAAGGATGTTTGGTTTTAGAATTCCTGTATGTACTAAGTGCTGTGATAATACAAGAAAGACTTGGAAGAGGTAGCTTCTGCTCAAGTAGCTGAATTAGGTGCACTTGCTAAGGTATGTGAATTTGCTAGAGATAAAGTGGTCTGCATTTAAATGAACAGTAGATACACATTTGGGGTGGTGCATGATTTTGGAAAACTATGGAGACATGTTTTTCTGACATCAGCAGGCACAGAAATTAAAAATGGAAATCATGTTAAATTTTATTAGAGAATGGGCAACCTGTAAATCGGCACCCTGATTGGATAACAAACATTCTCCAGCAGGGTATTAATGTACAAGTAATGCCCACTGAAAAATGAGTCTGCCACTTCACGGAAGTATATGAAGCTGCCACGGAGCTTCGAATGGGAACACCGAATGGCTGCCATTATTTTACACTCACTAAGCAGTGCTTTTGCTGTTTAGTGAGTGTAAAATGTGGGGGAAAAAAAAGACAATTAAAAAAAAATTGTGTTTATGTCTGTGTGTGAGTGTGTGTGTGCATGTCAGTGAAAGTGACAGCAAGCAAGCCATTTTTTTACACTCTCTAAGCAGTGCTTTTGCTGTTTAGCAAGTGCAAAATAAAAAAAGAAAAAATTTAAATAAAGCATGTGTGTGAGAGTGCATGTGTGTATGAGAGTAAGAGAGATCAATCGAGCGAAACAGAAAAAAGTGTGTGTGTGTGTATGTGTGTTTATGTTTCTGTGTGAGTGAATGCGTGCATGAAAGCAGAAGAGATGTTTGTGTGTGAGTGAGAGAGACACAGGCAATAAAGTGTGAAAGCGATACAATGATCCCCTGACAGCAGCAGCAGTTTTGCGTACCTATAGACCTCAGACATAGTTCTCAACCTATTAGCACAAGAAATCTGGACAAAGCCTGACATAATGGGGATATAAATGCTAAGAAACCGGGACACATTTTAAACATTGTTCTTATAAACTTAGAAAGATGCTAGACAACAGGATTTGGGTTAGCATGCATTTTCTGAGGGATATGAAATCTGAAACTCAAATGCTTGTCATTATTTAGTGACTTTAATCTTTAGATCATCCCATTGGTTTGTCAAAAAACACAGTTTTTATGAGGAACACACCAAAAATATAATGCAAAAATCTAAGCATTCTGCAAAAATATGTACAGTCGAGAGGTATGCTCTTAGATCAAGGTATCTGGATAAGCCTAAAATAAACGGGACAAAGGCTCAAAAAGGACATATTTTAAATTATTTGTGTTAGCATGCATTTTCTGAAGCAGACGTGTGTGTGTGTGTGTGTGTGTGTGTGTGTGTGTGTGTGTAGGTGCGCACGTGTGAGAGTAAGAGCTATCACTGGCAGCAGCAAAGAGGTTTGTACACCTCTGGACCCTTGAGCTGAAGAAATCTGGATAAAGCATAAAATAAAAGGGGAACAAAGGCTCAAAAATAAGAACAGATTTTAATTATTGCTCTCATAAAATTACAAACTTGCTTAAATAAAAGGATATGTACTTTATTTAGTAACTTCGGTCCCCAATGACTGGCAATAAACCAAACATTTTAGGAGTAAGGGACCAAATAAAATAACTACCTGAATTTTTTAAGTGTTATATTTTGGATGTAAAATGCTTTCTCCAACACCATAGCAAGTTTGAAACATTAGGCAGAGGAACTATTTTACATCAAAAATATACAAAAAGAAAAAAATAACAGTACTTAAAATAAATAAGTAAAACACAACAATTTTAAAGAGAGCCCATTCAATAAGTGCAATAATGCCTTCCAGGGTGTATGTTAATGTGTAATTAACATCCTTACAGGGATCTAAACCCTGTCATCACAATAAACAAAACATGCTGGAGGGATAGGTTCCTGACCCAGACACTCCCCAGACTCTGGAATAGACTGCCCATACATGTCAAGCAGAGCACCTCTTTGGCCCTCTTCAAAAGGAACCTTGATGACTGTATGGGAGAAAGGAAATTCACCCCAGGGATCATGTCAGTCGCCCTGCTAGACAGGGGTCCAGGGAAGTAAAAAGTGTGGGAAGTCAGGAGGAGAAGGAAACCACACTCACAACAATTCCAGTCTCACATAGACCTACCACGACAGCAAACCAAACACATAATCACACAAAAACATACTCGGAGGCTCTAAATAAAGATCTGCCTAAGCAGCAGAGACCTCCAAAGCAGACACCCAAGCAACCACTACCCCAAAACAAAACACGTGCAACACATCTCACAAAGCCAGTGTGCCGAACAGTCACAGCCCTTAAGGCTAAACAACACACCTGATACACTTGTAATAGGTGACTCTATCGTCAGGCACACTGACGTCCCGCTCACCAGGCTGAACAAGGAGAAGGTCACGGTGAGCAGCCTGTCTGGCGCTAGGATCCGCCACATAACACAAGCACTCAGGTCACTCCAAGGCAAGTACAAATATGACTCGGTCATTGTCCATGCTGGTGTGAATGACCTGAGGACACCTCCTGGACTACATGAAAAGAGACATAGAGGAGCTCTCTGAGCATGTAGCCCAGGCTGGTATGACCCTGACCTTGAGTAGCATCTTACCCTCACCAAGAATGATGCCACAATATGAAGACAAGATGATCAATTTCAACAACTGGCTTAAGTATTGGTGTCATTCAAAGGGGATCCAATGCCTGTCAGCTTGGGATGATATGCACGACAAGCCACAATGCTTTGCTAGGGACGGCTTGCACCTGTCACCCCTGGACTTTCGGATATTGGCAAAGGCTCTTCCTACCCCCATAGTGCCTTTTTTAGGCAAGGCTCAAAAGACAAACCCACCTTCATAGGTATCACAAGGGATAAGAAACTAAGAGTAATGCTACTCAATGCCAGAAGTCTAAACCTCAAGATGCACGCACTCGAAACTCTCCTTAGCATGGAGAACATCGATATCTGTGCAGTAACAGAAACCTGGTTCAGGACTCCCGAGAGCACCCCAGCACTACCAGGTTATACCTCATACCATGCTTTTTGGCCCCAAAACTTGGACCGAACCACAAAAGGAGGGGGGAGTATCGATATTCATCAAAGATACCCACACCTCCAGGTTGGTGGCAAAGCACGAAGCATCAGAGACTATCCATGTGCAACTAACAGTGGGTAAAACTGCCTTCCAGTTTATAGCCTGCTACAGACCACCCTCCCAAACCCAGGAACCCCATTCGGCCTTCCTGAGAACACTCGAAAATATGAAGGTCTCTCTGAACACCATTATATTGGGCGACTTCAACTACCCAAACATAGATTGGGAGCATTACTCTAGCTCCAACATCCTTGCCCAAAGGTTCCTAGAATTCATAAACTCAAATGCTATGGAACAACTTGTTACCACTCCCACAAGAGGGGAAAACATACTGGACCTGAACATCACCAACATGGGGACTCTATGCTCCAGACCAGAAGTGTATCCCTCACTGGTAAGATCAGACCATAAACTGATCTCACTGGATATTCACATCCCGACCCCACCCCCTGCCCAGAAAACCACAGTGAAAAACTTCTCTAAAGCAAATTTCACACTCCTCAAAACCGAGTTGGAATCCTTCAAAGCCCCCGGGCCTGTGGAAAATACGGCCCAGACTGCAGAATCCTTTATAAATGCATTCTATGAACACCTTCAGGAATGCATGGATCATGCAATCCCAAATAAAACCAAGACCCAATCCTCCAAAGGCAGACGACCTGTCTGGTGGACCCCAGCCATAAACAAACTATACAATAGAAGGAGGAAGCTACTACATGATAGAGCAAAATCCCAAAAAGGGAAGGCATCTCTGATCAGTATTAGCAATAAACTAAGGGCACTCATAAAATCATCAAAGGCCAGCTTCGAGAGAAAAATTGCACAGGACACTAAGGATAATCACAAGGCTTTCTTTAGTTATGTTAGGAACCTGGGTGGGAATTCCCAGATATTCTCAGAATTAGTCCAAAATGACAAAAAATACACCGAACCCACAGACATTGCCAACATCCTAGCTGACAGGTTCAGCGCAAACTTCTCCCCCACCCCACCAAAAGGGCAAATATCTATCCCAGCAGAGTGCTGCCCCTGACATCTCAGATGCTCAGGTGGGAGCCGCCTCTCCAAAGCAAAAACACAGCATCAATGGGACCAGACGGTGTCCCAGGCTGCGTCCTACATGAACTCCAAGAAGAGCTAAACCCAAACATAAAACTACTGTTCAATCTCAGCCTTACTACAGGATATGTACCCAAAGAGTGGCGTACAGCAACAGTGGTCCCTCTCCACAAAGGTGGTGCCTCAACGGACCCTGGAAACTATCGCCCCATAAGCCTGACTAGCTTGGTCTGCAAAGCTATGGAAAGGATCATCATGGACCTCATAAATAAAGATATTGGGGACCTACAGACACTTGATCCTACCCAGTTCGGCTTTGTTAAGGGCAGATCCTGCCTCTTAAACCTGGTTGACTTCTTTGAAACAGTCACCAAGGCCATTGACGAAGGGAAGGTGGTCCACACAGCCTATCTGGACCTCGCAAAAGCCTTTGATAACAATACCCCACTCAGGCATTATAGATAAGCTCACCAGCTTAAATATAAACCCCTATGTCACTAGATGGGTTGCAAACTGGCTCAAGGACAGAACCCACATGGTTAGAATTGCTGGAGCCATGTCAGACTCCAAACCAGTTACAAGTGGCGTCCCATAAGGCTCAGTCCTGGGACCTCTCTTGTTTGGTATATATTTCTCGGAGGTACAGGCCAACACGGAAGGACTGTGGCTGACCAAGTTCGCAGATGACTGCAAACTGGGCACCATAATCGACTCTCCAGCCGACACAAGCATCCTCCAAAAGGGCCTCATAGAAACAGACAACTGGTGCCAGAGCCATGGCCTCAAGCTAACGCCAAAAGTGTATAGTCATCCCCTTTGGCAAAAACAAAGTGCCCACAAATTACCACATAGGTGGTAATCCATTAAGTACAGAAGAAGTAATTAGGGGCCTGGGGACCCAAGTTGATAGCAATCTCTCATTTGACAACCACGTGGCCAAAGTGGTTAGAAAAACATTTTATATAGCCCACCTAATCATGAAGGGATTCACATCTAGATTAGGGGAGGTCATCGTATCTCTTTACTCATCCCTCATCAGGCCCATAATTGAGTACAATACCCCTTTTGGGATGTACCTTACCAAACACCTGCAGCAACTGGAAAGACCCCAAAAGTACCTCACCAAGAGGATCAAAGGGCTCAAACAGATGCCATACGCTGCCCGGTTAAAGAAACTCCAGCTCTACTCAGTGGCATACCGCCTGCTCAGAGGTGACCTGTGCCTGACGTATAAGGCCATGTCCAACCCGGAATTAAGGTACATGCTGCACCTCAAAAAATCCAAATCCCATCGAGCTACACGCTCGAGAGACTTAAACCTCAGCACTGAAATAAATAGGACATGCTGGAGGGACAGATTCATAACCCAGAGGCTCCCTTCACTCTGGAATAAAATCCCAGTCCAGGTTAGGCAGAGTCCCTCATTGATTCTCTTCAAGAGGAGTCTTGATGAGTGGATGGGAGATCATAGGTTTACCCCGGGTATCACTTCTGTGTCACTGTTAGACAGAGGCACAGTATACTAACCTCGAAAAAGGGCATAGCAAAATTCATTTAAAATGGGTGGCGAAAGCCAAACACACTCTGGCTAGGCTTATAAATACCCTAGGGCAGATAGCCTAGTATGAACCTATGAACCTATGAAGAAATAGCCAGGGAATTGTTATGGCTAGGCTTGTACAGGCACTAGGGCCGATAGCCTAGTACCAACCTATGTACAGGACCCCCGTTTGCAGCATCAGGCCTTATAACACCCCTGGGCAGCTGTTAATTACACATTAACACATACCCTGTCGGGCATTATTGCTTGCTTACACTCTCTTTTGTTGCCCAAGCAAATAGCTGTAGTACAAGTGAAAGCACTCAGTAAAAGAAGTGGCATGCTGTCAATGCCCAACAACTTGGCTGATAAAGCAGCAAAGCAAGCTGCTGAGTTAAATGGTCTTCTGATTTCTGTAATAATGGCAAGTGAAACACTTTGTAAACCTGTACTTAAGTTTGATACAGTAATTACTCTGCAAGATAAGGTATCAGAAAATGAGAAAGAAAAATGGATCAAATCAGGATGCATGAAGTCTAATGATTTGGTATAGTGACATTCTGATGGCTGCATTGTGGCACCTCAGTCAATATTGCCTTGGATAGTAAGATCAAATCATTTACCCAACCATACAGGGAAAAAAAAGTTTACCAAATTTGCTAAATTGAGACTGGTTTGCAACACCATCTCATTCTCTGATTTAGAATTGTGTACAGAATTGTGAAATTTGTGTCCGTCATACAATGTGTCTCCTAGTGTTAAAACTAAAAAATTAGCTCTGTGGCCCCCTTGGAGACCATTTGCAAATTTTCAGCTGGATATAGCAATTTTAAATAGGTCCTAGCAACTGTCTGCATGGTTTCAACCTGGGTAAAACTTATCCATGTGGTAAAAATACAGATACAGTAGCAAGAAATTACTGAAAGAGTTCATATTAAGGTTTGGGGTACCTCACACTATTAATTCTAACAGAGGCACATACTTGACTGCTGATATTACAAAGAAATTGTATACGGCTTTTAAGGTAAATTTGCAGCTCCACTGTCCTCATTCTTCTTCTTCTTTCGGCTTTTCCCAGTTAGGGGTCGCCACAGCGGATCACCTGTCCGCTCATGACTGGCATTCACACTTAGGGCCAATTTAGAGTGTCCAATCTACCTACAACAGCATGTCTCTGGGATGTGGGAGGAAGCCGGAGCACCCGGAGGAAACCCACGCAACCACAGGGAGGACATGCAGACTCCACACAGAAGGCATCCCAGTTGAGGATCGAACTGGAGAGCCTCTTGCTGTGAGGCGACAATGCTAACCACTGCACCTGCAGTCCTCTGGTTTAACTGAGTGCATCAGTAAAACCATAAAGATCACATTGGGAAAACATGTGAATGGCTTAAAGTGGCCTGGTGCACTGCCTTTGGTTCTCATGAGAATAAAAGGAACTGGAAAAGCAAAGAGAAAACTCAGTCCATCCCATGAGAATGCCATTTGCTTCAGCTGCCCAAAATGTGGGACTTATATTAACTGATGATTCCCTGTTGAATTACTTTGCACTGAGGGACTTGTGAAGCCCTTCCCCAACCTTCAGCTCAACCCTGTCATAATATGCAGTCTGGTGACTGTGTTTTTATTAAAGTCTTTCAGGGAAAATCTCCACTGGAGCCCAGGTGGAAGGGGCCATACCCTGTTCTTCTTACAACTCACACTGCTGAATGGTGAGCGGGCCTACCAACTTGGATCCATGCTTCCCACTGCAAGAAGGCCTGCCTGTTATCCATGGAGATGAAAGAGGATACCCTAGCAGCTCCTGATGATATCACTCCTGATGGCCCTGACTCCTCCTCTAGTTGAGACAAAAGAAAACCTCTTTCCACAAGTACTATATCAATCTGCAGCAAATCTTAACATCAGCAGTTGTTGGGTTTGTGTATTTGTGCCTGAACACTTCAGCTGAGTTATTAATATGATTCCAGTTCCAGCACTAAAAATGGATTTTGAGCTGAGGTTGTTTGAGGAAAAACCTAGCTTGGGATAATATTTCATCTTTTCAAAAAAGGTATATTTTCATCTAGCAGCATCCACACCAGCAAATACCTGTTACTCAAGACAGGGGACAGTTTGTGTGGGCTACAATGAATGTAATGTGACTCAACATGAACATGATTTAAATCAACTCAAACTGAAGTCTTATAGCTGGGGACAAGGTATGAGCATGCTAACTAATCATTTTCACATCGGCAGCGATTGTGCCTATCCCTGGCTTCCCACTAACTAATACCGGTGCTGCAAAGTAGAGTACATTACCCCAGCCATCCAGCATTTTTGGTCTCCACCTACTGGCAAACTGAATAATAATAGATCAATATACCCAGCTGAACAAGTGCTGACTGTTTGCCTCATGATGTTATCTACAAAACTATAGCTGAACTGAATGCTTTATCACATGCATTAACTGAATGGCTAATAAAAATGCTCAACATACTCATATGGCTAACAGAATTGACTGAAAAACCTAACCTAAGACGTGACCGGATGCAGCTCTTTTTATTTAGTAAAAGAACAATGATATGCTCACATACATGCACTTTCCATGTGAACAGCATGAGTAGCTGCAAGATTCCAATTTGTTAAAATAATATCATAGCATATGTATTTCACAGTGTACCTCATATGTCTTTTAAGGTATAAAAATGTTATCTTTGTATTACTTCTCTGAGAACATGTTAGAAAATTCTTGCTCGCCCCATGCGTTGCGATTTGGAATAAATATTACATTTCTATAATCAGAAATTCTGTCTGCCTTTGTTTTATTTACCTTAACACTACTTTCAGTTAATATACAACATGATGATGCAACTAAGTAGATATGCCAGAAAAATGCAGTGCAGAGTACATTTTTCTTTGGTTTCATGGAGCAGTGCTATGATACTGCAGGTCATCATGCACATAAACTACATCAAAACTACTGCCCAGACTTACCATGAACTACTAGGCACAAAACAAATAGGGAACTTAGATCCTGTTGTCAAGAGCTTCTATACATCACAAAAACAAATTTCAAAACTGGAAAAAGTACTCAGTCACTGAGCTAGAATAAACTTGCAATTTCAATTATATTCTTAGTTTACATAAATTTAAACTTAACTTTCAACCCTCCTCCTGTCAAAAAATGTATCAAATCTGTATAATGCTCAACATTTTCTTCTTTCTTGAAATGTGAAGACAGGAACTTAATGGACTTAATATTCTGTAAAAAATCTCAGAGCAGCTTAAGCACAACTCGAGTCTTCCAGCCTGAATGTACAACTGTAATAATTCAATGCCACTTTAGAAGTACTACTGTGCATCTGAATAAGTATTTATAATGCATGTTTCTTACCTATATATTTTGCCCATAATACGCTTCTCCTGTCCTTTACACTACTGTACTGAATTTTGTACTGTTTTTTTCCAAACTACTGGAGTTTTTCTCCAAAGGCTCCTTCTACAGAGCCAATACTAAATACAGACTATGTTATTATCAAGGCATTAAAAAGTAGTTTTGTACCTACCATAAATGTAGATGTTCGAAGATCCACATTGCTGCAGTCCTTACTCTTGGGTAGTCCGCTGTCCTCGGTCAGCCCGAATATCAAAGTATAAGGCTGACGTCAGTCAAGGCGCATTTGACTGACATCAGGACGTCAGGGTACAAATGCGCATGACCGACGTCATATCCTCAGTATTTTCTTGCCCCAGATGTCAGAAGACCCTAAAAAGAAAGGTCAAAAACCAAAAGACAGCAAACAACCAACCAACCACCCTTGCACTAAAAATATGTACAATATATACAATACACATCATATTGACAACCCAACCCACACAACCGCCTCTAACTACAGAGGGGAAGGAGGGAGGGTAAATTGGACTGCAGCAATGTGGATCTTCGAACATCTACATTTATGGTAGGTACAAAACTGTACTATGTTCTTCATCTCACATTGCTGCAGTCCTTACTCTTGGGTAGAATCCCAAAGCAGAGGTAAGGGAGGATGGCAAAACTATAAAGAAGCAGGAGCTGCCAAAATGCCCTGCAAAATAGCAGTGGCAAAACCAGCCCTAGATTTAGAATAAAGTGGAAGGTGATAATGCCTAGAGAAAGTATGCATTGAACTCCAAGTAGCTGCCTCCAAAATATCTTTAGTTGCCACCCCCCTTAAAAAGCTGTCGAAGTGGCAGTAGCCCTAGTGGAATGAGGCCTAATCCCAGCTGGAATCTCCTTGCCATGATGGGAATAACAGAAAGCAATGCAAAACCCAATCCACTTAGAAATAGTTTGTTTTGACACAGGCTTGCCCTGAGAACTCAAAGCAAAAGAAACAAATAACTGCTGAGACTGCCTGAACCCTTTAGTTCTGTCCAAATAATATCGCAACTGCCTGTGTACATCTAAAGTGTGCAAAATCTTTTCCCCTTTATTTTGGGGTTTGCATAAAAAGTAGGCAAATGAATAGTTTGGTTTAAAGCCACACTAGAAACCACTTTAGGCATAAAGGAAGGATTAGTACGTAAAGATACCCTATCCTTATGGAAAATTAAGAAAGGCTCAACCGCCATAAGGGCCTGCAACTCAGAAACCCTTCTTGCAGAGGTAATGGCCAACAAAAAAGCAGTCTTCCATGATAAATATTTCAACTCGGTAGTAGCTGCAGGCTCAAAAGGTTGTAGAGTAAGTTTCTCCAACACAAAATTGAGATCCCAAGCAGGAGTAGGAGCTCTACGTGGGGGTCTTATATTCTTTGCCCCTCTAAGAAATTGCTTGAACAAAGGATGAGAAAACAAAGGTGGGTCACAATCATAGTGAGCCGAAATTGCTGCAGCATGAACCTTAATAGAAGAGAAGGACAAACCTTTGTCCAGTAACTCAGTAAGATATTGAAGAGCCACACTCAAATTAGGCTCAGAAACATCAAAATCCTTTGCTGCACTCCAAAACAAAAATCTCTTCCATTTATCTGCGTACACTTTCCTTGTACTAGGCCTTCTTGCTTCCAAAATAACATTCAAAACTTGCTGTGGAAGTTGAGACCCACTATGGTTCAAAACAGAATATGCCAGGCTGTTAGGTGAAGAGAATGAAGCTTGACATTGAGCAAATGACTGTCCTCCTGAGACAACAGGTGTGGAATCAAGGCAAAGGCCATGGAGGCTCCGTACCAGGCTTCTCAGTAATGGGTACCAATGCTGTCGAGGCCAATCTGGAGCTATCAAAATCATCCTTGGCTTGTCCTGTCTGGCCTTTAGTAGTACCTTTGGGAGGAGAGGCAGAGGTGGAAAGGCATACACATGAAGATTGCTCCAATTGAAAGAAAGAGCATCCACTTTCCAAGCTGTGGGATGAAACCTTTTCGTGCAAAACTTTGGCAGCTGGTGGTTTAGTGGAGAAGCGAACAGATCTATGTCTGGAGTTCCCCATGACACTGTCAATTTCTGAAATACATGAGGATCCAATTTCCACTCGTGGGGATCCATAATTCGTCTGCTTAACACATCTGCTAAGGAGTTCTGTGCTCCCGGCAGAAACCTTGCCTGAAGATTTAGCTGTAAACTGAGAGCAGTCTCCCACAAAATCATTGCTTGAGGATAAGAATGTGTTCCCCCTTGCTTGTTGATGTACCACATGACAGTTGTGTTGTCTGTTAGAATCAACACCTGCCCTGGAAGAAGTAAATCCTTGAAAGCTATTAATGCAAACTGGACTGCTAACATCTCCTTCAGGTTGATATGTAGATGTAGTAGTCTGGCAGGCCACTTGTCTTGTATCCACTTTCCATTCAGATGAGCTCCCCAAGCTTTGTCTGAGGCATCTGTCGTTAGAATCTGACTCGCCTCTGGCCGGGTCACAGAGAGTCCCTTGTTTAGGTGACATTCCTGAGCCCACCACAACAATTCCTTTTGAATGCAAGGTATTATTTGAATGACAGTGTCCAGATCCTGGCAGTGCTGTGTCCATACATTGTGAGATACCATTGTAACTTCCTCATATGCAGTTTGGCATTGGGAAGCACCAGAATACAAGATGCCATGAACCCCAAGGCTTGAAGGACTGTCCTTGCAGTCAGCCTGGACTGATGAGACAATTGATGAAAGTAAAGGGAAAGATTCTTTTGTTTGTCCGGGGTCAAAAAGGCCATCTGGGATGCTGAATTCAGTCTTACACCCAGAAAGCACATGTCCTGAGAGGGTACTAGACTGGACTTTATTTCGTTCACAGAATACCCCAGGCATCTTAGCACTGCTATCACATATTCCAAATGATGAAGAAGCTCGTCCCTTCCTTGAGCCAGAATCAGGCAGTCGTCCAAATAAGGATAGATCTGTATTCCTTTTAGCCTGAGGAAAGCTATCACTGGAGCCAGAACTTTCGTGAACACTCTGGGCGCAGTAGATAAGCCAAAGGGCAATGCAGAGAACTGATAATGAGAATTCCCAGCTCGAAAACGCAGATACTTCCTGCAACTCAGTCTGATAGGAACATGAAGCTAAGCCTCCTTGAGATCCAAAGTTACCATCCAATGATCTTTGCCCAGCAGAGGTAAAAGCTGTTGTAACGTCAACATTTTGAACTTGGGAATGTCCAGATAAGTGTTGAGGGTAGATAAATCCAAAATTGGTCTCCACGTGTTCCCTTTCTTTGGTACTAGGAACAGGCGAGAATAAAATCCTAGGCCCACTTCTGGCATAGGGACCGGCTGTATGGCCCCTATTTGAAGTAACAGAGAAATTTGCTTGTGAGCCTCTATTTTTTGCTGAGGAGGAACGTCTGGCATGCCTTTGAAAGGAGGCAAGGTATGGAAATAAAACCCGTAACCGTGGTGTATGATATCCAATACCCATCTGTCTTGGGTAATTAAGCTCCAATTTTCCTTGAAAAGTGCCAACCTTCCTCCCAAAGGTGCTGCCAGACGAGAAGGCTCTGGCAGCTGAAAAGGTAAGTCATTGGGTCTGCTTACGAAAGGACTGACCCTGCCCTCACCCGAAGACTGTGCAGGTGAACTCCTGTTCTAGGCCTGAAAGAGCCCTGAGCTCTGCCCCTACCACGTCTAGACCTACCCCTAGACTGGGAATCATAAGAAGGATACGTCCACCCCTTGGTAGGCCAATTTCTACTAAACTTCGGAGGCTGAACCTGCAAAAAATCTTTAACAGTCTGCATAGACTTAGCCTTGTCTTCCATTTTCTTTAAGACTGCCTCAACAGGAGAACCAAACAACACATCAGATTGTAAAGGAGCATCTAAAATCCTTGTCTTAACATGGTCAGATAAATTCTGATCCCTCAGCCAGGCGTGCCTGCGAAGAACTGACCCAGTGGCAGCCACCCTAGACGAGGCCTGTACAGCATCAAAACCACATTGCAAAGAATACTTACCCACCTGTTCAGAAACATGTACTAAATCTTGTAACTCTTTACACTCAATACCTTCCACCAGAGCATCTACCTTAGACTTCAATTGTGAAAGGAGATAGTTTTGGTATTTCAACATGTGAAACTGGCAATTCAAAGCCCTCATAGCTAGGGTGGAAGAAGTATAAACTTTCTTTCCCCATCTATCCAAAGCCCTGGCCTCTTTATCTGGAGGAACCGGATTTTTGACAACAGAAGCCTTAACACCTTTAGGCCCCTGACTAACAGTTTCTGGGTCTGCCCTAGGACTCTTAAAAAGATACTTATGAGCTTCAGGCACCCTATAATACCTATCCCGTTTAACAGGAGCAGGAGGCAAAGAATCAGGATTAAGAGAAGCCTCTGCAAAAACATCTTCCACCACATCCAGAACAGGAGGAATAGCCAAAGGCCTATGCTGGGGTAAAAACAAAAATTCCCTAAGCCTTTTCCTGGAATCAGAGAAGTCCTGACCTTCCCACTTAAAATGCTCCCTCATGGAATGAAGAGTCTCTGAAAAAGAAAAATCCTCAGGAGGAGAAGCAGAAGGAGTAGAATCATCCACATCAGAATCAGAATAAGGAGAATACTCCTGCAAGTCTTCAGCCGAAGACTCTGAAACATCCGAAGCCTGCTCAAAACTCCCTAGTTCAGGTTCCACCCTAGGTCTCTTATCAGGAGGGGGCAAAGAACCTCTAATCAAAGTAATCAAATCTTCTGCCATTTTAAGCATATGCTTCTTGGGCACAGTTCCTGAAGAACTAGGGGTGACACCAACTGAAGCTAAACCTGGCCTGCCTCTGGGGGAAGCCTTGGAAACAGAAGGAGAGGGCCTAACCACCCTAGGAAGGGAGGGGAGTATAGTAACCTGAGAAGCCCCTTCAGCCTGACCTGCCTCCTGAGAGGCCACATCTTGCAATAACAAAGTCTCTCCCTGGGACTCCAAAGAAACCTCAGGCGGAACCACCGGCTCCACCGACACCTCTAAAGAACCGGCGTCCGGTACGGACGGTTCTTCTAGCCTAGGTTTAGCTGCTTTGTCCTTGCGCTTCTTCGAAGAAGCGGGCGTCGGAGCATCCGACGGCATTTTATAATTGCACCGCTTCCCGAAGACTAACCTGGCACAATCTAACCTTCTCTTTATAGTGCGCTTATTGAATCTAGCACAAGAGCGACACCCAACAACGTTGTGCTCAGGCCCTAAACAAGGAATACACAAAGTATGATAATCTCTATGCGGTATCTGTTTCCCACAAGAAATACAGTTATTCACTTTTTCTGACATCCGGTAAACCACTGAGGCAAGAAAAAACTAAAATATTCTAACGGGGTACTTAGCCAACTTTGACTCGGTCTGAAACTCCGAATTCGAAAAATTTCAGAACGCCAAACGGCACTTGCAATGCTGCTTCTGCATCGGACCATGCGGCAAAAAAGACTGAGGATATGACGTCGGTCATGCGCATTTGTACCCTGACGTCCTGATGTCAGTCAAATGCGCCTTGACCGACGTCAGCCTTATACTTTGATATTCGGGCCGACCGAGGACAGCGGACTACCCAAGAGTAAGGACTGCAGCAATGTGAGATGAAGAACATCAAACAAGATATGATTCGAGTCTCCACTCTGCCTTACCATGTAAATTATTTTCAATGAACATCTACAGATAAATGGATCTTTATCATAACATCCATCTCCTCCTTCCTACCACTAACTGTTTTAATATGCATGTCTTCCACTTGTGACACACCAAAAATGCAGCACTTTGAAAATACGTTTGTGAAGAATTCTTAGACCCACTCATCAAACTTCTCTTGAGTCCAGTAGTACTCTAAGCCCACACCAACTCACAAACCAAACTATTAAAATGTAATGTTTTAGACCCTAGGAAAACAAACCATTTTTAACTGGGTAAACTCACAATGCACACACCTCTTTTCAGGAGTTACCAAGAGCACTGTCTGGGTAAGTGACTTGCTCAGACTTCCACATCAGGCAAACTGGGACTGAAAGAATAAAATCCTGACCCATCAAGACGAAGGCTGTTAACAGCACATAACATTAATCCTCTGTGCTATCTACCACACTGCTTAACTGCAGCCCCAAAAGTAGAGAACATCCAGCTTATAATGCTCTGCAGACATATTTACTGAAGAATATTCAGCCACTCCACAATCAAGGAATTAAGGGCTGCTAGGTGCAGCTGTCGATTTGCTGCAATTGTCTCTAACTGAAGGGTTAAATTCATTTGTTAAAAATGTACAGTTTTCTGTGTTTGTTTTAAGTTTATAAGGGAAGAGGGTGTTCTGAAAATGTATTTTTGTTTGAGGGTTTATACTAAATGAGAAACAAGTTCAAATGGACATGAGAAGAAACAACTGTATAAAAGATCATACTGTCAAACAGGCATGCAAGACAAAAGTTGGAAATATACATTCAAAAAAACTGTCATGTATAATAAGCGGGAACAGCAGCTTTTTATCAAAACGGCTATTCTCTCCATAGTACACTGGAATACAAATGGCCTTGCAGCCATAGATAAAAAGGAAAGCGCACTGAATTGCATTAAGAAATGCAGACTGCAAACAGCAATGTCACGGGAGGTACGTTTGGAAATAAATAAGCATGTGAATTTGATAAAGTATCTCAGAATGGATATTAAGCAGAGTATCAGGGACAAAGGAAGAATATAAAAAGGGCAGTCTTTGTTTTACTTCTTTGAGATCATGACAATAGTGATAGAAGAGGCACAAAAAAGACAAGAATGGTAGATTTGTAGTAGTAAGGAGCTACTGATAAGGGAAGAGGATTATGCTGGCATGTATTTATATTCTACCAAAAACTGCTACTATGGAGTGTAAGATATTTTTGGGAGAAATAATCAGCTTTCAGCAGGGAATATTACTTACAGGTAGGGACTGGATCTTGATTTCCTACAGTGAGAATGTATTGGGGGCAGAGATGGGAAAATATAACAAAAGGGTAGATTACTGAAGAAATTTATGAAAAAAAGAAGTTATGTACATATCATAACATTCCATGTTAGTAGCCCATCTCACCCTTCATTCTTTACATATGGGATCGGAGCCAATCCTTGGCTCCGGCTCGGCCTATTTACAAGCTGGAAGACTTCTGGTTGGCTTGTGGCTAGGTAGGTATCCCATGGTGCACCAGTACAATCCCCAGATCTTGTTTGCTGCTGACTAGAAAAAAATGAACAGCCCACAGAAAAAGCCAATACTAAAAGGTCTCCATAAATAATTAAATTAGTATTTTTCTGTCTCCAGGTACTTCCAGGATGGGGGCAGGAGGGCGGGTTCGAAAGACTGAAGGGTGAGATGGACTACTAACATGGAACGTTATAGTAAGTACATAACATCTTTATGTTAAGTAGTCCTGTCTCACCTTCATTCTTTTCCATATGGGACAGTGTCCCTACCACCGTATCCTTGGGTGGCTCAAGGAAAAATACTCCTGAGTACCATGGAACCAAAGGAAGCTCTACCCCTGGAGATTAAATCCAATTTGTAATGAGTAATAAAAGTGTGAGGGGTAGCCCACGTAGCAGCTGCACAAATATTGTCAAGTGGAACCCTGGCTTGAAAGGCTGCAGAGGTAGAGTGAGATCTGGCAGAATGAGCCTTGATTTTAAAGGGTAAAGGTTTGTCCTCAGAACTGTAAACACAAGCTATACAGCTAGAAATCCAGTTAGAGTCACTTTGGAAAATGGTAAGCCCAACCTGGATTCGGAGAAGGAAATGAACTGATCCGATTTTCTAATGTCTTTAGTCCGGTGCAAATAAAAACGTAATTGTCTATGGACATCCAGTTGGTGAAACCTGCACTCAGCTGCATTGGAGTGATTCGGAATGAAAACCGGGAGCTCTATGGACTGATTCAACATGGCCTGGGAACAGACCTTGGGGGCAAAGGAAGGGTTAGTACGAAGGGACACCCTGTCTTTATGAAAAATCAGATAAGGCGGTGTAACAGACAAGACTTGCAATTCTGACACCCATCTGGAAGACGTGATAGCCACCAAAAACAACGTCTTCCAAGACAAGAACTTCAAAGAGCATGAATGAGAAGGCTCAAAGGGTGGAGATGTTAATTTTGATAACACAAATTTTAAATCCCATGATGCCACAGGCTTCTGAATAGGAGGTCTAAGCAAAGTGGCACCTTTGAGGAAAGTTTTTCACAATTTATGAGACATCAAGTTGGAAACTGGAAACCCCAAGTGGAAATTTGAAATCGCTGGCAATTGGACTCTGATAGTGGCAGCCGCAGATCCTTGGTGAAATAGTTCAGAGAGAAATTCCAAAACCACGGGAATGGAGGCAGTGAAGGGGTCAACATCCATTTTCTCCACCCAATGAGAGAATATTTTCCATTTACTGGAATACAGTTTCCTAGTTGAAGGTTTATGAAAAGACGCAAGGATATGAGTCACGGAAAGCAAGAAGTCGTGAAACCTGACAAGGGATGAAAGTGGAGCATCCGCGTTGTCAAATTGAGGGTGTGTAACAAGGTGTGAAGCAAACCTGACATGTGAGTCAACAGGTCTGGAACTGGGTCCAGAATCCAAGGATCATCCAGGAGAAGAGGTCTGAGGATGGGGAACCAAACCTGACGAGGCCAGTAAGGAGCAATGAGGATCAACTTTCTTCCCAGCTGTTTTGCTTTCTGAATCACCTTGGGAATGAGAGAAAAGGGAGGAAAAGCATACAGAAGACCCAGGGTCCAATCGTGAACAAGTGCGTCTCTGGGTGACTCCCCCGGAGGGGGGATGAGGGAAAGTAGCTGCTGCATTTGGCATTGATTGGACTGGCAAAGAGGTCGCAGCAAGGCTGTCCCCACCTGCGGAAAATCAGTTCCGCTGTTTCTTGTTTCAGACCATCCATGAGGCATCAGAATCGCGCGGCTGAGCTTGGCTGCTATCACGCTGGTCATCCCTGGAATGTGCATCGCCACCAGAAAGTGCTGGGAAGATATCGCCCATTCCCAAACTCGCATGGCCTCTCGACAGAGTGGGTAAGATCTGGTTCCGCCCCGTTTGTTGATATACCATACTACTAACATGTTGTCTGACTGTACTGCAAAAGTCTCCAGAGGAAGAAGGTAGTCAAGTGCTTGCAACGCCAGGAGCACTGCCCTCATCTCTAGAACACTGATATGCAGGTGGGCCTCGTGGTCTTGTCATGTGCCTTGGACAATCCTGCTTAGATAATGCCCCTCCCCCACCCTATCTGTGAGGCATCCATGGTCACAGTGGCAAAGGTTTGGCGAGGAACAATTGAAGAGCCCGTGGTAAGTTGATTGGGTAATGTCCACCAAAGAAGGTCCTTCTTGCAAGATTATGTCAGTAGAATGTGATGGGATAATGGAAGGTGCTGAAAGAACCATTGGGACGACAGGAGCCACTGAAGAATTCTCATGTGTAACCTAGCTAGTGGCACTACTAGTATGGTGGGAGCCATGGTCCCAAGGAGCTGTAGAACAATTTTGGCTTTGACCCTTCGCAAAGGAAGAAGAAAGTGAATTTAAAACACCAGGTTTTGTGACCTTTCGGCAGGAAGACGAACCACCATGTTTACCGCGTCTATATCTGCGCCTATAAAAATCACAGATTGAGAGGGCAATAAGGCAGACTTTTCCCAGTTTATAGAGATTCCCAGTTGGGCACAAAGCTGAATAGTATTGTCCCTGCTCTGAAGGAGTAGATGCCTGGTAGGGGCGGTCAGGAGCCAGTCGTCTAAATACGGAAACACCTGGCATCCTCGACGTCTCAGGTGAGCTGTCACTACTGCCATACATTTGGTGAACACCCTGGGGGCTGTGGTGAGACCAAAGGGCAGAGCACGGAACTGGAAGTGACTGGATCCCAGCCGGAAGCGTAGATGACTCCTTGACGCCCTGTCTATTTTTATGTGATAATAAGTGTCTTGGAGATCTATTGAGTACATCCAATTTTCTTTCCCTAACAACGGGAGTATAGACTGCAGTGTTACCATCCGGAACTTGTCCTTTACTGATTCGTTCAATCTGCTGAGGTCCAGAATGGGCCTCCAGTCCCCTGTACGTTTTGGCACTGAAAAGAATCTGGAGTAAGTTCCGAATCCTATTTGGTCTGCTGGGATGGTATGGATGACTCTTTTTGACAGCAACTTGTTGACCTCCACAGCTGCCTGATCCCTGTGATTGGGTGGAACATCTGGGATCTTCTTGGGAACAAAAGGTGGAAGAGAAAAGGGTATTACATAACCTCTGGTAATAATTCTTTGTACCCACTTGTCTTGAGTGATACTTAGCCAGGCTTCTGGATAAAAAGAAATGAGACCCCCCGACCGGCCCCAAAGAAGCACAGTCGGGCCCCACATCAGGAACGCTGGTAAGGCCGGACCCGAAAGGAATCTCAACCTCCCAGGTTTTGCGGACTGCCCCTGCCTCTAGGGCGACATCTACCATTTCCTCCTCCTCTGAAGGAGGAGTCACCCTGTGCTTCCTGGAAAAACCTCTGGGACTTCTTGAACCACATTTTACCGCCCCTCTGACCCTAAGGGTATGGTCTAGGGGGAACAGTAAAACGTATTTCCACGGCAGAGTGTGTTTTTCCTTCCTGCGCACACCAGGTGAGAGTGTCCTTTACCTTGGATCCAAACAATGAGGAACCGTCAATTGGGGCGTTGGTAAAGGTAGACAAACGGTTCCGCAAAGTTACACAAACGCATCCAGGAATGACGCCTCAAGGAAATTCCTGAGCCCGCTGCCCTACTCCCACCATCGGCCGCATACGAAATAAGCCGCATGGAGGAGTTAAAGATAGAGGTCAAGGTAGACAACTGGGCAGAAACCTTGTCAGGGACTCCCTCAGTACATGTACCTTGTATAGAATCTCCTAACTCTTCAAGGAGATCTCTCTGGAGCCTAGTAAAGTGAGTAAGGCAATTCAGTGATCTAAGGGTAAATGCCGCTGAAGAGACGATACGCTTCCCATATCTGTCCATCGTTTGAGACTCCTTATTCGGCGGATGAACAGAAGTCTCAGCTAACTCCTTCTTAGTGGCCACCGCTACCACTCTGGCATCTTTCCGACTCAGCACAGCTCCTTGTGGTGTCCTGCAGAGTGCTACAAGCAGCAGAGAGATGAAAGAAAGACTTTTAACAGATTAAGTATTTTTTTCTCTGCCTTACTACCCGCGACTGCATTTTCTCACCGAAAAGCGAGTTTCTAGCTATTCTAAGATCTCAAAAGTTTTGTTTTTGCATTTTTTACTGTTTTTGCACTTCTATAAGCCATTTTTGTGTTGTTTAACAGTTGTAGGCTACACACTCAAGTGCGCTAGCCTGTTTAAAGCATTTACAGTTTTTGCTGTTAAGTTACTGTTGTTCTGTTGAAAAAAACAAAAACAAAAAAAAACAAAAATAATCCTCGTTTCCCACCTTTTCTGAATTAGAGTAGTCCAGATTTCAGGTTTTGATTAATTCTGGGCTGTGGTATAAGTTCCTGTGTTGTCCATATCCTTACTTGGATAGGTGGAAGCTTCTCTGTTCACCAGTGAGAGTGGGGAGCTTTGAGCAGCCTATCTGTCCCCTGGAGGAGTGGTCTCAGCCCAGCAACTAGTAGCTTATTGGCCGTTTTGGGCTAATTCCTATCTCTTTCAAGCTCCCTGCCTTAAAACCCGCATTTGCGCGGTTTTGCGCATCGCCGTTTAAGCAGTTTTTAACTATTTCCACCTCCACAAAGTCTGCTCTTCAATTTTTCCCTTAGAACTAGTCAAACTCTCAAAGCAAACACTCAACCTTCCTGTTACAGCCCAGCACTTGCTCAAACTTCTCAAGTAAGCACTAAAACTATAGCACTACACCTACTTACTATTTAGAAGTACAAGGCTCCCTATTCGTCCCTTCTGGACAATCAATAAACCAGTTCTTTAAACTATTCAGGCATGTCCAAAGGGCAGTTTAAGGTATACTCTCCAGTCCAGCTGGTGAACCTTGAGGCAATGTTACAATTGCCTTATGTACACAGACAACCCTCTCCTCCTTCCAACAAACTCAAATGTATGTGAGAGATGCAACTATACAGCCAAACTGGAGGCCGAGCTCTCTCAACCCAAGACTGGCACAGTCAGTCAGGAGGAGAAGGAAACCACTTGCACCACACAACCAGTCTCCAACCAATCGTATCAGCAAACAAGACACAAACACACAAAAAACATACTCGGAGGCTCTAAATAAAAATTTGCCAAAGCAGCAGAGACCTCCAAAGCAGACATCCAAGCAACCGCTACCCCACAACAATATTCACGTATCACATACTTCACAAAGTCAGTATGCCACACAGTCGCAGCCCTTAAGGCTAAATAACACACCAAATACACTAGTAATAGGAGACTCTATTGTCAGGCACACTGACGTCCCGCTCACCAGACTGAACAATGAGAAGGTCACTTTAAGCTGCCTGTCAGGTGCCAGGATCCGCCACATAACACAAGCACTCAGGTCACTCCAAAGCAAGTACAAATATGACTCTGTCATTGTCCATGTTGGTGTGAATGACCTGAGATGTACCTCCCTGGACTACATGAAAAGAGACATAGAGGAGCTCTCTGATCATGTAGCCCAGGCCAGTATGACCCTGAGTAGCATCTTGCCCTCACCAAGAATGATGCCACAGTATAAAGACAAAATGATAAATTTTTAACAATTGGCTAAGCTGTTGGTGTCATTCAAAGGGGATCCAGTGTCTGTCAGCCTGGGATGACATGCTCGATAAGCCACGTTGCTTCACTAGGGACGGCTTGCACATGTCACCCTTAGGCTTTCAAATACTGGCTAAGGCTCTTGCCACCCCCATAGTGCCTTTTTTAGGCAAGACTCAAAAGACAAACCCACCTCCATAGACAACACAGGAAACAAAAAACTAAGGGTAATGCTACTCAACGCCAGAAGTCTAAACTTCAAGATGCACGCACTCGAGGCACTCCTCAGTATGGAGAATACTGATATCTGTGCAGTAACAGAAACCTGGTTCAAGGCTCCAGAGAGCACCCCAGCACTACCAGGTTATAACTCAAACCATGCTTTTCAGCCCCAGAACTCGGACCGAAACACAAAAGGTGGGGGAGTATCCATTTTCATCAAGGATACCCACACCTCCAGGTTAGTGGCACTGCACAAGGCATCGGAGACCATCCATGTGCAACTAACAGTGGGCAAAACTGCTTTTCAGTTTGTAGCTTGCTACAGATCACCCACCTTGTCTCAGGACCCCCACTCGGCATTCCTGAGAACAGTGGAGAATATGAAGATCTCACCAAACACCATGATATTGGGTGATTTCAACTACCCAAACACTGACTGGGAAAACTACTCAAGTCCCAAATCCTTTGCCTATCGGTTCCAGGAGTTTATAAACTTAAACGCCATGGAACAACTGGTCACCACTCTCACAAGAGGGGACAACATATTGGACCTGGTCATCACCAACATGGGGGCTCAATGTTCCTTACCAGAGGTAAACCCCTCATTGGTAAGATCAGACCATAAACTAATCCCACTGGACATCCACATCCCGACCCCACCCCCAGCCAAGGAAACCACTGTGAAAAATTTCTCAAAAGCAAACTTAACACTTCTCAAGACTGAGGTGGAAAGCTTCAAAGCCCTCGGGCCAATGGAAAATGCTGCCCAAACCGCAGAATCCTTTACAAATGCATTCTATGAGCACCTACAGGAATGCATGGATCGAGCCATCCCAAGTAAAACCAAGACTCACTCCTCCAAAAACAGGAGACCAGTCTGGTGGACCCCGGCCATAAATAAGCTATACAACAGAAGGAGGAAACTATTTCATGATAGAGCAAAATCCCAAAAAGGGAAGGCATCCCTGACCAGTACTAGCAAGAAACTATGATCCCTCATAAAATCATCAAAGGCCAGCTTCGAAAGAAAAATCACCAAAGACTCTAAAGATAATCACAAGGCCTTCTTTAACTACATCAAGAATCTAAGTGGCAACTCTCAGATCTGCTCTGAGCTGGTGCAAAATGGCAAAAAATACACTGAACCCGCTGACATTGCCAACATCCTGGCAGACAGGTTCAGTGCAAACTTTACCCCCCCCCTTCCCCCCAAAAAGGACCAGTGTCTATCCCAGAAGAATGTAGTCTCCCAGACATCACAGACACACAGGTGAAAGCAGCCCTCTCCAAAGCAAAAAACACAGCATCAATGGGACCGGATGGTGTCCCGGGCTGCGTCTTACACGAGCTCCAAAAAGAACTGAACCCTCAAATAAAAGCCACTGTTCAAACTCAGCCTTACTACAGGATCTGTACCCAGAGAATGGCATACAGCAACAGTTATCCCGCTCCACAAAGGTGGCGCCACAACGGATCCTGGGAACTATCGCCCTATAAGCCTGACCAGCCTGGTCTGCAAAGCTATGGAGCGCATCATCACAGATCTCAAACAAAGACATTGGGAACCTCCAGACACTGGACCCTACCCAATTCGGCTTTGTTAAAGGCAGATCTTGCCTCTTAAACCTAGTTGACTTCTTTGAAATAGTTACCAAGGCCATAGATGAGGGAAAGGTATTCCACACAGCCTACCTGGACCTTGCAAAGACCTCTGACACAAAACCCCACTCTGGCATTATAAATAAGCTTACCAGCTTGAATATCAACCCCTATGTCACGAGATGGGTTGCAAACTGGCTCAGGGATAGAACCCACATGGTCAGAGTTGCAGGTGCCATGTCCACCTCCAAACCGGTTACAAGTGGTGTCCCACAGGGCTCAGTCCTGGGACCCATCTTGTTCAGTATATACTTCTCTGAGGTACAGGCAAGCACGGGAGGACTGTGGCTGACCAAGTTCGCAGATGATTGCAAACTGGGAGCCATAATCAACTCTCTGGCTGACACAAGCATCCTCCAGAAGGGTCTTATGGAGACGGATACCTGGTGTCAGAACCATGGCCTCAAGCTAAATGCCAAAAAGTGCATAGTCATCCCCTTTGGTAAAAACAATGTGCCCACAAACTACCACATAGGTGGTAATCCACTAAGTACGTAAGAATTAATTAGGGATCTGGGCCTCCAAGTAGATAGTAACCTCTCCTTTGATAATCACATTGCCAAAGTGGTTAGAAATCTTCTATATAGCCCACCTAATCACGAAAGGGTTCACATCCAGCTCAAGAGAGGTCATTGTGCCCCTCTACTCATCGCTCATCAAGCCCATAATTGAGTACAATGCCCCATTTGAGATGTACCTTACCAGACACCTGCAACAGCTGGAGAGACCCCAAAAGTACCTCAACAAGGGGATTGTGAGCCTAAAACAGATGCCCTATGCAGCTCGACTAAAGAAACTCCAGCTCTACTCAGTTTCTTACCGCCTACTCAGAGGCGATCTCTGCCTGACGTACAAGGCCATGTCTAACCCGGAATTAATGGACATGCTCCACCTCAAGAAATCCAAATACCTTACAGCTACACGCTCCAGGGATGTAAACCTCAGCACAACAATAAATAGGACATGCTGGAGGGATAGATTCATATCCCAGAGGCTTCCCTCGCTCTGGAATAGAATCCCAATCCATGTTAGGCAGAGCCCCTCACTGACCCTCTTCAAGAGAAATCTTGATGGGTGGATGGGAAATCGTAAATTTACACCTGGGATCACTTCTATGGCCCTGCTGGACAGAGGCTCAGGAACCTAATCTAAAAGGGAGGCGAAAGCCAACACATTCTGGGCTAGGCTTATAAATGCCCTAGGGCAGATAGCCTAGTATGAACCTATGAACCCATGAACCTAATCTACAGGCACACCTTTAGATAAAAAGTATTTTCCTGGAGGGGAAGAAAGGAACTTGTATGATCTCCTGGGAAATGGCTCCACGGCATCAGGAGTATTCCACATCTTTCGAGTAACTAAATCCCATCAGTTCATCGAAAGGTGGAGACACCCAAGAGGCAGAAGGATGAGACCCGAAAGCCTTCAGGTAAACCGACTCCTCATAAGAAGGGGTGACAGTGGGCCAGTCGCACCTCCATTTAAGGATCTCCACGATGTCTACGAAGGAAACATCATCAGAGGACAACTTGGGGGACCCTTCCGACTCCTCGAGGTCAGTGTCAGATGCCAAAGACTGGGAGTCTACATGCTTCCGCTTACAAGTCTTCTTCCATGGGGGCTCCTAGGAAGGACATTCCAGGGAGGTCTCAGAAGAATGGGGGCCACTGGCCGTTGGCTCCTGAGGCTGGGGGTCTCTGCTGCCACTGGAGGGAGTAGGAGCAGAGACAAAGTAGGTGCTATGGGGGGGAAGAGTGCCGGTAATCCCAGCAGGAGCTGATGGTGGGGACAGCACACTCCTCATCATCTCGAAAGCCGACCTCTCCAGCTACGAGGAGACAGAGGACACCGTCAGCACCAGAGCCATCGGCTCTGAGATAGATGCAAGGTCCAAACTCACCCTAGCTGATGTGCTGAGAGGAAGACTCGGAACCGAAGAAGTTTGGTTCCAAGCATCCCTGTCAAGGCCGACCAGAGAGCTTCGACCCCTGGACACTATGGACAGCACCGAAAGTGTCGGAGCAGAACTCGGCTCCGAAACAGCCACAATTGGAGCTGGAGCCGAGGGTTCTACTGATGGTACCAAGCACTCTGACTCCAAAAAAACAGCATGGCTTGGAGGAGGAATGAACACAGAGGGCTGATCGGACTCAATTGGCTAAGCAGCCGACTGGGTTGGAGCCAACAACAATTTAGGTAAAGCAGACGATTTCAAAAGTCCCAGCACTACCCTTCTCCACATCTTCTTCTGATAAACTCCTGGAAGAACTGGATGACATGGTAGGAGATCGAGATCTCGAAGGTACAGGAGACTTCACTAACAAGGAGACCAGTAGAGGGTCCATAGACCAGCTCAGAGTAGTAGTCTCAAGAGTCTCAGCGGCCGGCTCCGAAAACTTGAAACCAACCCTGCAACAACATTGCCACTCTCAGTCGACTCAGAGGTCTGTGGAGCCGATGAGACAGTTTACGCAACTTT
The DNA here is from genome assembly GCF_019279795.1 of Protopterus annectens. Classification (NCBI taxonomy): domain Eukaryota; kingdom Metazoa; phylum Chordata; order Ceratodontiformes; family Protopteridae; genus Protopterus; species Protopterus annectens. The sequence goes on along the minus strand of NC_056729.1, from coordinate 1,444,348,831 downwards.
AAGAGGTGGCTCCGAGACACCAGCCAGTGCCGGGGAGGGCCTCTTGGCAGATTTAGACTTTCCTTTACCAGATTTGGAGGATGATGAGGAACTAGACAAGTCTTCCTCAAAGGAAGGTTTAAGAAGACCTTTTAGAATAAACTTATTCTTCCTTTCCTGCAACACCCTGGGACTAAAGGCATGACAGAATAAACAGGTCTCCTGCAAATGGATGGCCCCTAAACAGTAAACACAATTACTGTGACCATCCATTAAGGACATCTTTTGGGAGCACTTAACACATATCTTGAAGCCAGATGGCTTATGCTCCTTACTCTCTTTTGACATTCTCAAATCAACAGAACGCACGCACACAGCGAACAAGAAAAAGGAGGAGGAGGACTAGGTCCTCTAACTTAAAAGGGCCTAGCCCTGCTGAAAAGGAAGATACCATGTGGACTAGGTCCTCTAACTTAAACGACCCCAGCCCAGGCAAGAGGGGATAGGGTCTTCTAACTTAAACAGACCCAACAGATATAAGGGAAAATAGCACAGTCAACAGAACAGTGGAGAACAATAATAGTACAAGTCAACTGCAAAAACAAACAGAACGAAGTTCTGTCAACAATATTAGCAAAACGATGCTAACAGCAATCTAATAACTTTAAATAGCAAGCGGAAACCTCCAAATTCTATTTAAACACACAGAATACAAGTGCGCAAAAAGCACCTACTTTAATCCAAATAGTAAGCCTGGTACAAGGGATACCAAGAAGAAATAATGGCCAAAGGCCAAAAATTGCACCAAATGGTGCAAATATAAGATAACAACTTTATACTATGCTAACTGAATACTACAAACAACAAAGATTTAACTATATAGAACCAAATATCTAATCTAAGCTAAACAGTGAAGAAAACTTTGAAAAGTTGAAAATATGCAAACACTTAGCCAGAGCCAAAGAGAAGCACAACCAAACTCGTCGACGCGGCAAACGAGATCTGGGGATTGTACTGGTGCACCATGGGATGCCTACCTAGCCACAAGCCAACCAGAAGTCTTCCAGCTTATAAACAGGCCGAGTCGGAGTCGAGGATCAGCTCCAATCCCAGGGGAGATAGGACTACTTAACATTATTTGTTATGGAAGACATGAATTCAGCTGTAGGAAAGTGGACTTGGACAGAATTTACAGATCATTTCCCAAGGTACAAAAACTGGGTTAGACTAGATAGAAATAATATTTCACAGGCACATGTATATTTAATTGAAGGGTTCGAGACACATCCAATAACCATTTCAGACCATGCACCGATAACTAAGCTAAAAAAAAAAAAAAAACACTTTCACTTTCCCAATTACCTGCTGAAAATATAAGTTATGTACTTACCATAACTTGGCATCTGTGTTGTCCATTTTCATTCTTCCTCACTTATGGGTCTAAGATCCAGTCCTTGGATCTGACTCAGCTGCATTCTACAATATTTCAGATCCAGGCCTCATGCTCCTCCCCCTACCCATAATGACCTAGTCCTTCCCCAACTCCTCAGATTGAGTTTGCTGCCCGAAAGCAATTGGTTTGTTACTACATACCAAATAATATAAATTTAAATGAGGCTCAAACCACCTGATAGTCCCAATAACATTTAGGAGTTCTTCTAGGAGTATTAGGCTGGGGCAAGGTGAGGAAGAATGAAAATGGACAACACAGACGCCAAGTTATAGTAAGTACATAACTTATAAATCTGATGTTGCCCTTTTCATTCTTCCTAACTTATTGGTCAGAGTCCCCACCTAAGCATCTCTTGGGTGGACCCTATGGAAGGGCATGCCAGAGCATTGTTGAACCAAAGAAAGCTCCGTTTCTAGAAATAATGTCTGATTTGTAATGTGCAACAAGTACAAGTCTTTGTTTAAGTGGTTGCAGTGCAAATGTCATCAATAGAAGCTCTGGAAGAAAAGGCAGCTGAACTGGCCATCGATATAGTAGAATGGGCTCTAGGGGGCGAGGCAATTCTAAGCCTTTTTGGGCATAAATCAGGTGAATACAATCTGTAATCCATTTTAGCCAGAGTAATTTTGGAGAATGCTTTACCCAAGCGGTTAGGAGCAAAAAGCTGAACAGATTTTCTGTACTGTTTCATTCTGTGTAGACAGAAGTTTAACTGTCTGTGGACATCAAGGAAGTGTAGCATGTACTTGCTCTTATTTGAAAAATGTGGAAAGAACACTGGCAGTTGTATGGACTGGTAATACCCAACTCCATGGCAACCTTAGGCATAAAGGAAGGATTAGTATGCAAGGATACTCTAACCTTATGGAAAAGGTTGTAATGGGGCTTTGCTGATAATGCCTGTAACTCCAAAATTCTTTTCACTGATGTAATAGTTACCAAAAAAGATGGTTTTCCATGCCAGATATTTCAAATCACAATTGTCTGCAGGTTCCAAAGGTTTTTGGGTCATCACCTGAAGGACTAGCATAAGGTCCCAAGGTGGAGAAGCATCTTTTGTGGGAGGTCTAAGAAGAAAAATCCCTTTCATGAAAGCTTTACATAACCTAGACATTAACAAGGGAAAATATTCATTAACTGTATGAAAATTGGAAATTGCGGCCAATTTAAGTTTAATGGTAGAAAAACTAGCTCCTCCTTTGAAAAGTTTACTGAGGAAAATATGGATGGGTGAAGTAGGCACTGAAAAAGGGTCACTGTTTTCTTTAGAGGCCCATAAAGAGAATCTTTTCCACTTATTTTTGTCAACTTTTTTAGTGGAAGCCTTCTGGGAAGCGAAGATAATGCTGTAGACTGGAGATGTAAGCCTGAACAGTCTTACTATCTGCCCATCACTCTGGAGCTCCTGTTTGGTGGATGGACAGTGGAGTTTTGTTCTGCTAGCTCTTTTTTCGTAGCCACTGCACAACCATGACATCAACTGGAATGCTCTTACTCCAATGAAGTCGATAAACAGTAGGGGATAAAAATTTATCTGAGCACCTGGGGACAGGTTTGACAGTGTCCAGATCCTTCCAAGATTGGCAGGAGACTAGGTCAATAAGCTCATCTGCGCAAGGATAACTGCATGTGCTCTACAGATCTCCAGGATGTGTGCTATCACACAATACATAGATATGCAAGCCCCGAAAGTCTCCAGGAACACTGACTCTTCAGGAAAAGGATTCTGGGAAAACAAAACACTTTTTGCCTAAGAATTTCCAAGATGTCCCTGAAGGAAACATCAGGTGGCGATCAGGTGGATCCTTCACATTCATCAAAGTCAGTGTCCTCTGTGAGGGACTCAATGTGCTTTTTCTTGCATGTCCTCTTCCAAGGAACCTCCTCAGTGGAGTGATCCGGGGAGGCATCAGAAGAGGTGGGGAATCCCTGTGATGAATATGTGTGGAGACTTTCTAGGACTGGCTGACCCATAGGAACACTGATGATGGGCTTCGAGCTCAAAGTCAATGAAGGAAGAGGGGTAGGATCAGAAATGCAAGAGGACGGTTCCCTAAGAGTAGAGAAGAACCTTTCTAAGATTCGGAAGGCAGACAGTACAGGGAAACCTCTCCCTCCCCTCCTTGGAGCTGAAGCAGCCAAGGATGGGAAGTTGGGGCTGGCCCCTGATCTGCGCCGACAGGAGAGAATCAGATCCAAGATGTCCAGGGCGAAAGAGTCCAGGAGAAGGAATGTATCCAAAAAAAAATAGGAGCTGTACCCTGCCCCTCAGATCAGAAACGCACATTGATCCGAAGACAATGGAATAGGACTGGACAGGGGAGCAGTCTGATCCGAGGAAGGACGCTTCCTAAGATGTGACATCAAACCTCTTGGGGATCTAGTTTCCTTGGGCTCCAAAGCCAAGGGTCAGATCAGAGAAGGAAATAATTGTTTTCTGGCAGAAGAACTTATGGATCCAGTAGGGGGCAGAGCTGGAATGATGCCAGTCTGAATTTGAGCCCCAAGGAAACTCTGCATCATCTTGCCCATATTCACTTCTGAGTAATTCCTAGAGGACCTAGACAGGGTAGAAGAAGGTGGTCTGGAGTGTTTGGTGGGAGTTTGCAATATTTGTGAAGGCAAAGTTGAGGACATTGGCTTCAGCACTACATCCAGTGAATGGCTTCTAGTCACCGGATCCGAAGAACTAGGATCCGATAGAGAGGCAGGCAGAATGCGAGAGCCAGCTGTCAGGGCCAAAACAGTTGGATCAGAGGCAGACACAGGATTCAAGGTAAGCCCAATATTGATCTGATCCGTGGTAGTGGGATCCGAAATTTTCTTGGATTTTGCCAGCAGCTCTGAGGAAGTGGTAAGGGACTTATGTTGCCCCTTTCTCGACTCCGAGACCACCTGCAATTGTTTGAAGGGGGATTGAGCCCCATCAGGAATTACGCCTTTCAAAATCAATTTATTCCAATGATCTGAGAGAGCTCTCAGATTAAAAGTACTGCAAATAGGGCAAGGAGTGTCCATATGGGCAGCGCCAAGACAATATATGCACTTCTTGTGGGCAACAGAGTTTAGAATCTAATGCTCACAAGAAGTGCACTTTTTGAACCCAGTTGGCTTATCACGCTTGTCCGACATTTTTTAGAACAACCAGTCTTGAAAAACGTAAAAGAGATCCTCAAGAAGCACTACAAAGTACAGTTGTGTACACTTATCATAAATGTAGATGTTTGAGTGTATTCACTGTTGCAGTCATCACCTGTGGGTTATCCCTGCTGTGGTAGCCTTCAGCCAGCCCGAATACCAGAGTCAATGTTTTTGTGCACCGGCTGCTGTCACCTGTAGTCTGAGGTCAGGTCGTCAGTACTATAAAGCAAGGCAGCAGACGTCATTACATCAGTTTTTCTTGCCCTAACCAGTCAGAAGCACAAGGGAAAGGAGGGAAGTGGTCCTGGTGGCTAACAGCCACCCTGGGAAGCATGTGTCCCCCTAGGGGAAGATGGGAAAAGGGGGATGGAGGGAGAGAAACCAATACACTCGAACATCTACATTTATGGTAAGTATACACAACTGTACTATGTTCTTTGTGTTTTACTGTTGCAGTCATCACCTGTGGGAGGATTCCCAAAGCTGAGGTAAAGGGTGGAAGGAAGGATAGAGTCCTAGGTACAGGTCAAGAGGCCCTGCAGAATTGCAGAGGCAAACCATGCCCTAGACTTCGAAAAGACAGGTAGGTGGTAATGCTTTGTAAAGGTATGGAGAGAGGTCCAGGTGGCCGCTTCCAATATTTTCCTGGTAGGTACTCCTCTGAGGAAGACAATGGAAGTGGAAGTTGCCCTAGTGGAGTGGGTACAGACTGACCTAGGGATGGGTTTCCCATGTAGTCTGTAGCAGAAATGGATACAGTGTGCAATCCATTTGGAAATGGTTTGTTTGGATATGGGCTTCCCCACTGCCCCTGGGGCAAAGCTTACAAGAAGCTGATCAGTTTTTCTGAATGGTTTTGTGCGGTCCAGATAGTATCTGAGTTGTCTGTGCATGTCTAGTGGGTGTAGAATTCTTTCCCCCCTTGTTTTGGGGGTTGGGAAAGATGGTGGGAAGGTGTATGGCCTGGTTAAGGGTTACATCAGATACCACCTTGGGCATAAAGGAGAGATTAATCCTCAGAGAGACTCTGTCTGCATGGAAATTTATGAAGGGCTCAACAGCCATGAGAACTTGAAGTTCTGAGACCCTTCTGGCAAAGGTGATGGCTAGTAGGAAGTCAGTCTTCCAGGAGAGGTATTTCAATTCTGTTAAAGCGGCAGGTTCGAAAGGAGGTAAGGTTAGTTTCTCTAACACACAATTCAGGTCCCAGGGTGGAGTAGGAGGTCTTCTGAGAGGCCTGATATTAGAAGCCCCTCTGAGGAATTGCTTAACTAAAGGATGAGAGAAGAGGGGTGGGTCAGAATCATAATGGGCAGAGATGGCCGAGGCATGGATTTTAATAGAGAAGGAGAGGCCACTAATGAGCAAATCTGCTAAGTAATCCAGGATGAGAGGGATGGAAGGTTGGGAGGTACTGGCCCCTTTTACTTGCTTCCAGGAGCAGAATCTTTTCCATTTTCCTGCATAAGATTTTCTTGTGCTGGATCTTCTAGTCTCTGTGATGATGTTCAGGACCTGTTTGCTTAACAGTGACTCCTTGTTAGTTTTTTGTTTATGAGCCATGCTGAAAGTTTGAGAGTCTGTAAGTCTGGGTGCAGGATTTTCGCCCCCTCTTGGGTCAAGAGGTCTGACCATGGGGGAGCAGCTTGGAGGGCTGTAAAGTCAGACTGTGTAGTAAGGGCTACCAATGTTGTCTGGGCGAATCTGGAGCAATGAGGATGGCCTTTGGTCTCTCCTCTCCTCTCTTATTTTGATCAGAACCTTGGGAAGAAGGGGCAGAGGAGGGTATGCGTACACAAAGAGGGAGCTCCAGGGGAAGGTCAAGGCATCCACCTTCCATGCTAGGAAGTGATACTCCCTGGTGCAAAACTTGTGCAGTTGGTGGTTGAGGCGTGAGACAAAGAGGTCCACCTCTGGGGTCCCCTACTCCTGGGTGATTTTCAGAAAGATTTCTCTGTGTAGCCCCCATTCGTGGGGGTCCAGTAAGTTTCTACGTATGTGGTCTGCCAGTGTGTTGTTGATCCCTGGTAAGTACTGGACAATTAGGTGTAGCCCCATGGAGGTGGCAGTAAGCCATAGACTCATGGCTAACCTGCGTAGGGTGTAAGACTGGGTGCCTCCCCCCCCCCGCTTGATGTACCACATTATTGTGGTGTTGTCTGGTCAGAGCATTTTGCACTGCCATCATCTCTTTCTTGTTGATGTGCAAGTGAAGTTGCTGGGCATTCCAAAGGCCTTGGGTACACCTGCCTGCTAGTTGAGCGCCACAAACTATGTCAGAGGTGTCGTTGGTGATTGTCTGGCCGGAAGGGCAGAGGATGAAGGGAAAACCCTTGTTCATGGCACAGGCCTCTGCCCACCAGAGAAAGTCATCCCTTATGTAAGGGATCAGTATAACGGTGGTCTGTAGGGATTGAGAGTGCTGACACCAAAGATTCTTTAAGTACCACTGACTCTTTCTCATGTGAAGCCTGGCGAGAGGGATGAGGAGGATGCACGATGCCATGTATCCCAGGGCTTACAGGAAGTTCCTCGCAGTGAGGTGACTTCTGGAAGCCAGCTGGGTGAAGTAGAGAGGCAAGAAACTCTGCTTTTCTGGGGATAGAAAGGCGATTAGGGATGCTGTGTCTGGCACAGCTCCAAGGATAACAATTTTCCTGGTGGGCTTTTTCTTTGATTTTCTCTCGTTGATGGTGAAACCTAGGGAAGTTAGGAGGTTTTGACAAAGAGAAGATCCTGGAACAACTTTTCTTTGCTATTTGCCTGAATGAGGCAGTCATCCAGTTAAGGGTAAATCTGTATATTTCTCTGTCTGCAGAAAGTTATAGCCGTGGCCAAGCATTTGGTGAATACTCTGGGAGCAGTAGATAAGCCAAATGGCAGTGAAGAGAACTGAAAGTGTTGATTGCCTGCTCTGAAGCGCAGGAATTTTCTGCATGATTCCCTGATGAGGATCTGGAGGTAGGCATCTTTTAGGTCTAGTGTCACCAGCCAGGCATTAAGCGTGAGCATAGGCAGGAGCTGCTGCAAGGTTAGCATTTAGAATCTGGGGACCACCAAGGAGGTGTTCAGTTTGGATAGATCCAGGATGGGGCGCCAAGTGCCCTCTTTTCTGGAAACAAGGAATAGTCTGGAGTAAAAAACTTGTCCTGTTTGATCCGGCAGGACAGGTTCTACTGCCCCCTGGGATATTGGGTTTTTACCTGTTTTAATGCCTCTGCCCACTGCTTTAGGGGAGGTCTGAATACCCTCTTGGAATTGGAAAGTTCGCTGAAGGAGAATCTGTATCTCCGAGAAATGATTTTTAATGCCCATTGGTCCTTGGTTATGGAGACCCAGTTGTCCTTGAAGAGGGTGAGGGTTCCTCCTAGTTTTAGATGAGGGAAAGGTGGGCAGAGGGGGGCAGGAGAGTCATTGTGAGTGCTTACCATAGAAGCTTGGCTTAGAACTCCTTGCCTTGGAAGCAGAAGTGGTCCACTGTTTGCTTCTTTGCTGGCCCTGGGAAGGGGGCCTGGATGTCCTGTCCCTGCAGGTCTTACTTTGGCCCTGTCCGCTGGGTGCAGGAAAGGCCCAGTGTTTAGAGGGGAAGTTCCTGCTGAATCTGGGCAGTTGAACTTGAAAGAAATCTTTTACTGTATGCATAGATTTTGCTTGGTCTTCCGTCTTTTTAAGTACCTCTTCTCCTTTTTCCCCAAACAGCCATTCCATATCTAGGGATGCATCAATAAGTTTAGACTTGACATGATCAGGGAGAGATTGTTTCTTCAGCCATGCATGTCTTCTAATAACAGATCCTGTCACTGCTGCCCTGCTAGAGGCTTCCAGCATGTCATATCCACACTGTAATGAGTGCTTGGCCACTTGACAAGCAGAGTATAGTAATTTAGCCAGCTCTTTTGAGTTGGCACCATCAGGAGAGGTAACAATCTTCTGTTTTAATTTTTCCAAAGTGTGTTGTTGATATTTTAACATATGGAACTGACAACTGAGTGCTCTGATAGCTAAGGGTGCAGAGGTGTATACTTTCTTACCCCATCTGTCCAGAGCTCTGAAGTCTTTGTCAAAAGGAAGAGGATTCTTGGCAGAACTAGTCTTAGCTCCTTTGGGTCCCTGTGTAATGACCTCAGGGTCTGCAGCAGGGTTCCTGTATAGGTATTTGGGAGAATTCGGTACTCTGTAGTACCTGTCGGGTTTAGCTGGAGCAAGAGGCAGGGCATCAGGGGATAAACTGGATTCAAGGAAAACATCATCCACCACTTCTAGAATAGGTGAGATGGCCAGGGGTCTGTGTTGGGGCAGGTCCAGAAACTCTCTAAGTCGTTTCTTTGATTGTAGGTAGTCCTGAGATTCCCATTCAAAATGTTCCCTGAGAGAGTGAAGGGTTTCCTTTTAGGAGTGGGGGCTTGAGTACCTCGGATAAGGGAGATGAGATCCTCTGCCATTTTAAGCATTTGAGCTTGGAGTGGGGAGCAGTAGCAAGATGGTGGCTAGAAGCAGATTTCCTAGGAGTGGCCTGGCTTCGAGGCCTAAGAGAATCCATCGGTCTCTGAGTAACAGTAGTCGGAAGAGTAGAAGTCATTTTTTGTCTAGAATCGGTAGTGCGAATGGTCTCCTCGGAAGCCGGTGCCCGAGTCACGGCTCCGGACCCAACCGAGGGAGAGACAGCCAAAGGCTCGAAAAGACAAAGTGGATTTCTTAAGCATACTGGATGCCAAAAGGGTCTCAGCAGAGGTCTGTATAGAGAGCAAATCAGGCATCAGGGGCTGCGAAAGTGCCTCACTGAATTCCAGAGAACTGATGACTTGCTTATCAGTAGCATTGGCTTAGCTTTGTGTGGCCTGTCTCTATCTTTAGGCTTTTTCAGAATGTCAGTGGATTGTTGGCTAACGGACGCCATATTGGAATTCGAAGACAGAATACGGAAATAACTGTCTACAAAAAGAGCTCTACGGCGAATGGTTCTCGCATTAAATAGGGCACAGAACCGGCAATGAGGGACATCGTGGTCTGGGCCTAAACAAGTGATGCAGTAAGAATGAAAGTCTCAGTGTGGGATCTGCTTTCCACAGGCGAGACATTTATTAACTTTTCGGACATCAGTTAGAGCAAGAAAAAAGGGTTCCCAACAGGGTACTTAGTTTTAGACATTTTCAGCTGAAATTCAACTTCTGGTAGCGACCGACCGTCAGTTGTGCGAACTGCTTCTGCTACGGGCTCGATGGCAAGAAAGACTGGGGTAATGACGTCGGCTGCCTTGCTTTACAGTACTGATGACCAGACGTCAGACTACAGGTGACAGCAGCCAGTACGCAATTGACTCTGGTATTTGGGCCAGCCGAGGGCTACCACAGCAGGGATAACCCACAGGTGATGACTGCAACAGCGAAACATGAAGAACATCAACACTATCTACTCTAAGAATATAACTTCATCAGATTAAGAAGAACAAGATGTTAAATACAATGAAGACAATTTTTTAAGCTCTTAAAACTATAAACTTTTAAACTGTGCAAACTATATAGAAAATTTCCCTAAAGGAGAAAAAAACACCACACACACACACACACACACACACACACACACACACACACACACACACAAACGTCCTAAGAATAAAGATGTCCCTAATGCCAGCGGAAGCCAAAGGAGGAGCAAAAGATATCACTTCTCAATATACAAAGAAATAAAGTCAAAGGTGAAAAACTTTTCACAATATCCAAAAAAAGACCCAAAATGTTACAGAGAGGCTGGATCCTCCATCTTGCAGCTATGGCGTCAAATGAGATTAAGGAAGCTGGGGAAGGACTAGGGCATTATGAGTGGAGGAAGGAGCACGAGGCTTGGATCTATAGGCGGCTTTAGACACCAGCAAATCCTGCGGTTGCTGTGGGCCCCCTAACACAGAAAGTTACCTTGATACTTTGTAACATGTCTGTCAAACAAAGGAAAGGTAGTACAGCAAGCACGTATACTTAATAAACCAGGTGTTCAATAACTCTTATGTATATCTCCTTTAAAATTAAAAGATATTGCTCATTATAGTAACAGTGTTTTATCAAGTTACAAGGTTCACAATTCCATTAAATACTTTACCACTGACACAGTGCCCCTGGCTTATTTAAACCCTGCTAGTGGGCATTATCTCCACTACAACTAAAACCATAGCCAGCTTTAAGTATAAAATTTTGATGCCCAGATTTACGGACCAACTGTAATCCTTAATGATTTTCTGGCAGATCAAATTTTTTAAGAGGGACAGAGCAAATTTATGAGCAAAATCAAGGCAGATCTGTGAAACTGGGGACAATGACAGGTATACATTGCTAATCAGTGAGGTAAATAAAAGTGACTTACCCCATCTGCTGTTTGAAGACTGCTAAAGAGCAATCATTGATCTGGTGTGGCAGTACCAGTGCTGTACAGTGCATAGCTATTTGCTGAAATAAGTAAAAAAAATAATATTGCTATGGCTTGTGTGTGTGTGTGTGTGTGTGTGTGTGTGTGTGTGTGTGTGTGTGTGTAAAAATATCATTGATTTTTTTATCTGTGAACACACCCATTAATGGCATCTGTGGTTATTACTTCTAACTTTAAGAGATGTGTACAGGAGGTCATTACAACTTGTGTTTGGTTTGAGGACACTGTTGTCATTGTTACTTTTACTTTTCTCATATACCTCAGAGGTGTACACAGAAAATTATTCTAGCTTGTGTAGGAGTAGTATACTGTCTAGGAGCAACAAACTAGAATACATTACTGTCATTATTTTTTCAGTTTCCTCAGAATCACACATCAGGCACATATACAAGTGGCTGCCTTTGGGGGTTGGGGCGAGGAATGAAGAGGCATGCTGTGTATATGCATGTCAAGAGTCACTTGAAATACACGACTGTGGCAGTTTTGAACCTTGGCTTTCTTCCCAATCTAACACCAGACAGATGCATAGAGAGCGACTGTTTTTTTTTTTTTTTTTGGGGGGAGGGGGGTGGGAGGCAGGCAGTATTTTTATATAGGACCTGTGTATCCTCACAAGTGTCTTGTCAGTTTATTGTGAGCTACTATTTTGTCAGTTGTGACTATTAAGCCTTGGGCACAGCTTATATGCCCTCCTTGAAAGAAAAAAAAAATAAGACTGAAAGTCTCGTCTTATTCATGATTTGTGATTAGTCCACCACTGGATTTAAAGGCTAGAGAACGTATAACCCTAAGGTTTCTTTGTCCCTGGCTTATTTGAGTTATTTCCTAAATGGTCATTACTGTGTTGTCTTGGACAAGAAAAGTGTGTTGAAAGGATCCAGGGAAAGCTAAAGCAGAACAGCAACACTGAATTTCTTTCCTTAATCATAATTTCTTTTCAAGCTATCTCTGGATGAAAAGGTAGTCTGAAAAGAAAAAAAAAAACTTTAAAATGCACTTCAGAGCAGGTACAAAGTTATGGCTTCTGAAAAGTAAGGCAAAATGTGAGACATGTAAGAAAAAAATGTGCATGATGTGGGGATCCAAAGATAGGGGAAACAGAGGGGAAGACTGGATGATGATGATGGTGATGATAGTGAGTGTGTGCAGGCCTATGGTGCCATTTCCCCTAAGTCCAGGCCTGTACTTAGAGATCCTGCAGTGCATCATTGCTGCTGGAACTAAATCTTCTATTTAATGGGTAAAATAAAACATTTCAGAGCTTTACTAGAAAGGCTCACCCAGACTCTGCTACACTTTGCTGTGAGGGAAAAAATAAAAAGCAAATTAACCTTTCCCTCACAGCAAAGTGTAGCAGAGTCTGGGTGAGCCTTATTAATAAAGCTCTGAAATGTTTTATTTTACCCCTTAAATAGAAGGTTTAGAAAAGAGACCACAGCTCTGTCTCTTGTGAGTCAGGCAGAAATTAGAACAGATCAATTAAGGACTCGCACATAAGATAGAACAGATCAGTTAAGGTTAATCATCTGTGAACTGAGGGAGATTTTATACCTTAGGGTTATACATTCGATTCTAGGAACTAAACCTTCTATTTAAGGGGTAAAATAAAACATTTCAGAGCTTTATTAGAAAGGCTCACCCAGACTCTGCTACACTTTGCTGTGAGGGAAAGGTTAGTTTGCTATTTATTTTTTGTATTTTGTATTACTTTATTGGCTTTTTCTGTTTTAAATTCTGTGATTTGTTTTCTTTACCTTGTGTTTTATTTGTATTCTCCTTTTAACTGCATATTAAAACTTGAAGACAGACCACAGCTCTGTCTCTTGAGTCAGGTAGAATTGTTTTCCCCACCCCGGTTACTGTTGTGTTCTTAAACACCACTGTCTTTCGAGTTGCCTGCCCCTTATGTTAATTTGACCATATATCTCATTTCCTCTCTGCTTTTACTGGCTTGTGTGAGTAAGCACAAAATTATCATTTTGTGAAATCACTCCCCTTCAACTATTTAAACTTATTGGCCATCCTACTGTATTCCATAGTACCAGAATACAAAAGTGACCAGCCCCTTTCAATCTATATTGCTGTTTTAAAATAGTGACTCTCCACTAAAACTTAACTTTTTAGACAGGTAAAACCTAAGTTACCTACTTTCACGTCTAAATCCTCTACTGCACACTGCAGTGCTTAGGATAAAGTATTTTTTTTCATCTAACCTTTAAGCATCCCTGTGACTAGCACTTGCTCTAAAACATGCTGGAAAGCATTATAAAGCCTTAAACTGATACAAGCATTACTCTCTCCTTGTTAATAAGGAGAAATTAAGCATAGGCAATTAACAGCCTATAACTGCAAAGTACATTGCTAAGGTAAGGGAAAACCGCTCTTGTACTTTACAAAAAAGCACCAAACCAAACATGTCCAAGGGTCAGCTTCCTGTGATTTCTCTTGTCCACCTGGTGAATCTGGGCATACTGGGGCAATGCAGCAACTGCCTCATGTACAAAAACAACCCTCTCCTCCTACCACCCAACACAACAACCTGCGAGAGATGCACTTACAAAGCCAAACTGGAAGCAAAGCTCTCTCCACCTAAGATTGTGCTAGACAGTCAAGAGGAGAAGGTTAACACCCGCACTACACCTCAAGCAACACACCAGCCCTTCTAAACCCACACCACCAACACCCACACATAGCAACACTAAAGCCACATATGCGGGGGCCCTTAACAGTAACCTGCCCAAGCTGAAATGCAAACAAACACCAATCACAACCAAAGTGTCACATAGCTCACAACACCAGTGTGTCACCCAACTACAGCCCCTAAGGCAAGACAACGTACCCAACACTTTAGTCATAGGTGACTCTATAGTCAGGCACACTGATGTCCCGCTCATCAGGCTAAACAAGGAGAAAATTACAGTCAGCTGCCTGTCGGGTGCCAGGATCCGCCACATAACGCATGCACTCAAGTCACTCCACAGCAAGTAAAAATATGACTCTGTTATTGTCCATGTTGAAGTGAATGACTTGAGACGTACCTCCCTGGACTACATGAAAAGAGACATGGAAGAGCTCTCGGATCATGTGGACCAGGAAGGTATGACCCTAGCCCTGAGTAGCATCCTACCTTTACCCAGAATGATACCACAGTATAAGGACAAAATGCTTGACTTCAACAATTGGCTAAGCTTCTGGTGTCATTCAAAGGGGATCCAGTATCTGTCTGCCTGGGACGACATAATCGACAGACCACAATGATTTGCCAGAGATGGCCTGCACCTGTCACCCCCTGGGATTCAGGTTACTGGCTAAGGCTCTTGCCACCCCTATAGTGCCTTTTTTACGCAAAGTTCAAAGGACAAAACCACCACTGTAAGAGGTACAAGCATACAAAATCTGAAGGTAATGCTAGAAGTCTAAACCTCAAAATACACTCTTCAGGCACTCCTAAAAATGGAGAACATCGATATCTGTGCAGTAACTGAGACCTGCTTCAAGGCTCCAGAGAGCACCCCTGCAATACCAGGCTACAACTCTTACACACCTTTCGGCCACCAAACAAGGACCGAAACACTAAAGGTGGAGGAGTATCCATATTCACCAAGGATATTTACACCACCAGACTAGTTGCCCAACACAATGCATCTGAAATTCTCCAGATGCAACTAACACTAGTTAAGACTGCAATCCAAATTGTAGCTTGCTACAGATCCCCCACTATGCCCCAAGATTCTCACTACACATTTCTAAACATACCAGAAAATATTAAGATACAACCAAACACCCTAATACTGGGTGATTTCAACTACCCTGCCATTAACTGGGAAAACTACTCGTGTACCAACACCTTTGCCCAACAGTTCTTGGAATTCATAAATTGCAAAGTCCTGGATCAACTAATACATAGTCCCACCAGGGGCTCCAATATCCTAGACCTGGTCATTACCAACATGGGAAATCAATGCTCCACAGCTATGGTCACCCCCTCATTGGTCAGGTCTGACCATAAGCTAATCCACCCTTGACATCCACATCCCACTCCCACCTCCCAGTAAGGAAATCTCCGTAAAAAACTTCTCCAAAGCCAACTTCATGCTACTTAAGTCAGAAGTGACAAACTTCTTGACACCCATGCAAACAGGAACTGAAGGTTCAACGGCTGAATCCTACACTAAGGCACTGTACGAGTACATCCACTCATGCATGAATTGTGCCATCCCAAATAGAACCAGGACACTCTCCACCAAAAAAGGAAGCCAGTCTGGTGGTCCCCTGCCATGAACAAACTTTACACCAAAAGGAAGAACCTGTGGCAGAAAAGAGGAAAATCCCAGGATGCATAAAACTCCCTTACCAGCCTCAGTAAGAAGCTGAGATCCCTCATAAAATCCTCCAAAGCTAGTTATGAAAATAAATTTACCAAAGATTCCAAAGACAACCACAAGGCATTCTACAGCTATGTCAAGAATCTAAATAGCAATGCTCAGATCTGCTCTGAGCTACAACAGAATGGCATTACATATACTGATCCCAAGGATATTGCCAATACCCTGGCAGATCGATTCAGTGCCAACTTCACCCCCTAAACGGTCCATCTCAATACTAAAAGATTGCCAAATTCCGGTAATAATGGTCACACAGGTAAAAACCGCACTCTCCAAAGCTAAGTATACAACATCCATGGGACCAGACGACATCCCAGGCTGTGTATTACATGAACTACAAAATGAACTGGCACCTCAACTAAGTATCATGTTTAATCATAACTTCACCTCAGGCTTCGTGCCCACTGAGTGGCACACAGCTACAGTTATCTGACTCCACAAGGGGGGATCCACCTTGGATCCTGGGAACTAGCACCCCATCAGTCTGATGAGCCTGATCTGCAAGGCCATGGAACTTATAAACAAAGACATTTGCAACCTTCAAACTCTGGACCTCACCCAGTTTGGGTTCGTGAAGGGCCGATCTTGTCTCCTGAACCTGACTGACTTCTTCGAATAAGTCTCCAGAGCCGTGGACGAGGGTAAGGTGATCCACACATCCTACCTGGACCTTGCCGAGGCCTTCAACACCATTCCCCATGCTGGAATCATAGATAAACTTACTAAGCTGGGCATTAATCCCTACATCACTCGATGGGTTACCAACTGGCTTACTTACAGAACCCACACTGCAAAAGTATCCAACTCCAAATCCAGCTCCAGACAAGTGACAAGTGGAGTACTTCAGGGTTCAGTCCTGGAACCGTTCTTGTTTGGCATCTACTTTTCTGAAGTACAGGCCAACACTAAGGGACTCTGGCTAATAAAGTTTGCAGATGACTGCAAACTGTGAGCCATTACTGTATCCCCAAATGATGTGGATATTCTACAAAAGGGCCTTACAGAAACAAATGCTTGGTGCCAGAACCATGGGCTCAAGCTCAATGCCAAGAAATGTATAGTTATCCCCTTTAGGAAAAAACATGTACCCGTGAATTACCACACAGGTGGCAGTACAATAAACATCAAAAGTATGATAAGGGACTTAGGGACACAGGTGGATAGTGGTCTGACCTTCGATAACCATATCCACACAACAGTCAGGAAATCCTTCTATGTGGCATACCTCATCACCAAGGGCTTTTCATCCAGAAAAAAGGAGGTCAATGTCCCACTGTACTCATCCCTCATTAGACCCATTATAGAAAAGAACGCCCCATTTGGTATGTACCTCTCAAGACATTTGCAATAACTGGAAAGGCCACATAAATACCTCACTAAAAGAATCACAGGCCTAAAGCAGATGCCTTATGCTGACCGTCTAAAAAAACTCCAGCTATACTCTGTCGCATATTGTCTACTCAGAGACAATCTCTGCTTAACATACAAGGTCATGTCAAGCTCAAAGCTACTGGACATGCTACACTTAAAGAAATACCAATCCCTCAAAGCCGCACACTCCAGGGATCTAAACATTGTCATCACAATGAACAAAATATGCTGGTGGGATAGGTTCCTGACCCAGAGACTCCCCAGATTCTGGAATGGACTGCCCATACATATCAAGCAGAGAGCCTCCTTGGCCCTCTTCAAAAGGAACCTTGACGATTGGATGAGAGATAGGAAATTCCCCCCGGGGATCACATCAGTCACCCTGCCAGACAGGGGCCCAGGAAAGTAAATATTGTGGGAAGAAATAGCCAGGGAATTGTTATGGCTAGGCTTGTATAGGCCCTAGGGCCGATAGCAGAGTACCATCCTATGAACCAATTAATTAAATACCAGTAACTGTTATTGTCCCTTTGTGAGAAGGGCCAACATAGTGTGGTACATAGGCCTGCTGTAATGTAAGAGCATTTTAACTACAGGTCTGTCAATCTGTGGTACTACTCCTAACAATTTGCAGCCTGAACTAAAAGGTTGCTTAGGAGGAGTGGCAGGGATAGGGTGATACTTAGAATGGAAGTGGCTAGCGGGCCCCCAACTTGACATTTGCTGGGGGCCCCAAAATGCTAACACAGGCCCTGCTTGGATCCAAAATCTTGTAGAACGCAGTAGAGTCGGATCTAAGAATCAAATCCTAGACCCATAAGTGAGAAAGAATGAAAAGGACAACATCAGATACAGGAATTTAAGGAATGGGTAGTGGAAATTAAATAAGTTATTAGAGAAAGTAGACATTTCTTCAGAAGAAGAATGGGACAAAATGGAGTTTAAAAACAAGGCAGAAATAAGAGAGAGATATATGGTTAAGATGTAAAAGGAATTATTTAGAGGAGCTGACAAATGTTAAAGTATTGAACAATAAAGGGGAATATCACTGATGAGGAGGAGGAAAAACTGCAGAATACTGAACAATAAATAAGGTCAAATTTGGATGATATGCATGAGTTTAGAAAGATTGCTTTTAAGTAACTATTTTTTTAAACAAAACATTTTTTTTATTAAATTATAACTTATGACATAGGCAATCATACTTTTATATAAATGACAACAAACCATACCAACAATTTTAGTTGCAAACATACATAACTTATAATCTATCCAGTCACTGTCAGTCAAACATTACATAGCTCATTCAAATCCTGCTTTCTTTTAAACCGCATTCCTTGTATGCAAGTATTGTTCCCACAATTTACTCTTTTTTCTAGGTAATTTGCTCTTACCCTTTTCTAAAGGTCCTATTTCCAGTTGTTTTAACTCCTTATGCAACTATTTTTGATAACTCCAGAACACAAAAACTTCAATACAGTGACTTAGGCAACAGAAAGCAAAAAGGGTTCTTGCCAAACTTATGAAGTTAATGGCAACAAAAATAACCAGAGATCCTAGAGAAAATTCAGAAATTGTATGAACATTTCTATAAAGCAGATCAATGTGGATACCAAGAAACAGTTATGCCAAGATTACAGAAGATGAGGCTCAAAAAACAATAATTAAGATAGCAGGAAATGAGACAAAAATGGTGCTGAGTACTCAGTCTGAAGGGAAGTATTTTAAGAACAGATGGTATTCCTGTGGAAGATAAAGTTAGGAGGGAAGAAAGTGATAGAAGATCTGGAAGATTTTGTTTAACATTATTTTAAAAGGTGGGGAACAACCAGTATCTTGTTCGAAAGCTGTGGTGGCTGCTTTACTCAAAGAGTGTAAAGACCCATTAGACCCAGCCTTAAATAGACCCATTTTAATTAAACCAATATTATAAAGTGATTATGTCTACACTAGCCAAACTTAACACATATGGATCAATGTGGTTTTGTGGAGGAAAAGCAAACATTTGACGACATTAAAAGAACAATGATGGTCCAGAAAAAAGCAGAATGTAAGAAAATACCCACTGTTATTCGTGAGTCGATGCAGAGAAAGCATTTGACAGAGTAAGCTGGGGTGTCCACTATCCTCTGTTATTTGCTTTATATTTAGTCACTAGCAAAGAAAATAAGGGACTCTGAAGGATACAGTTGGTATGGTACTCAAGAAAAGATGGCTTTATTCGCAGTTGACATTTTGTACTTGGTAAATCCATCAAAGAACATATCAGTGTTGTGTAACATTTTGAAATCGTTTCAAGTCTTTTCAGGAAAATTAACGAAGATAAAACAAAGGCGATAGCCGTAAACTATGTACCCACTTTATCCTCGATATTGTAGTCTATCACTGTACTCAGATTTTCACCATGCTCAAACTATTATCAACTGCAATGTATGCATCATATGTACTGATCATGTTGCCCTATTGTACCAAATGTATTGATGATGTACATTGTATGTATTGTGTATTTTAGTGTGGAGCTTTTCTCTCCGGGCCTTCACTGAAAATGGGCTCAATAGGGCCAAATGGACCATCCTGGTAAACAAATGCAAATAAATAAATAAATATGTACCCACTCATGACTAGGTTCAGCAATACCCATATTTATGGTGACAAGATTAAGTATTTAGGAGTATGGATTAAAATGTCTTCTGTTATGGCAGCTAAAGATATCTAGGAAGACAGTAAACAAAAGACAATACAAAAATTGAGAAACTGGAAACTCTTATTTATGGATATGGATAGTAAGATACATGCATGAAAATGTTTTTAGTTCCTTTAATTTTATATACAGGTCAGGGACATTTTTAACAGCCAGAGGAAAAGTTGTCTACAACTACCAAGCGTTATAGGGATTTATCTGAGAAGGAAAAAAGGACAACAGTTAAATGGGATAAGCTGGGATCCTTTAACCTGCAGTTAAAAATGAATTAATACAGCATATAAAATACTGCATGATGAAGTACAATTGTGTAAGAACTTACCATAACACAGTAGATATCCTACTGATCACTGCTGCAGTACTCCTGACATACAAGTTGTCACTGCTGATATCCAGCCATACAAGTTGTCACTGCTGATGTCCAGCCAGGGTACCAAAGCTTTACTTTCCAGAGGAAGTATGTCCAATGCATGACTTCAGCTCATATATGTAGGTATATACAGATGTGCTATGAGTGTGAATTATCAGACTATCTCCAAATCTGCAGCTTGAGGACTACTGAGAGAGGGAAACCAGTCAACTAGAAGAGTAACCATCCCCATTTTCGTGTACCATATCAGAATTTAAAGCAGAGGTGGAACAGAAAGGGAAGGTTGAATTAAGCCAGAGAAGAGGGGAAGGAGAGTAGAAAGGAATACTGCAACAGTAGGACATCTACTGCTATGGTAATTTTTTACACAACTGTAACATGTCTTATCTGAAATCACAGTTGCAGTATTCCTGACATACAGGTGATTCCCAGAAATGAAGGAGTTAGAGAGAAGGATGACTCACTACAAAGTAGAAAAGCTGTCTAGCAGTCAACAGGACAGACCTAGTAAAGCAAGTCCTAGACATGGAGATGGCATCAATTTTGAAGTGTTTGGTGGAGGTGTGTAGAGAAGACCAAGCAGCAGCTCCAAGATAGACTAGGCATCTACTCCCTTATGAAAAGGCCCCGAGGAAGCCACTGTCCTAGTGGAATGAGCTTTTCAGCAGGAAGGCAAGAACTTACCACACTGTGAATAGCAGAAAAAGATGGCCTTAGAGAACAAAGTTGGAAGAGTTTGTTTGGAGACCGGCTGGGCCAACTTAACTACTCATAAAATAAGAACAGTTGGTCAGTCTTCTGAAGGATTTAGTTTTGAATAGATAAAATCTTAGTTGCCTCTAAATGCCTATATTAGGTAACAGCCTTTTCCCATTATTTTGAGGACTGGGAAAAAGTGGGTAGGTAAATACTCTGATGTGGGGCAGCTCGTTCACTACCTTAGGCATGAAGGCAGGATTAGCCCTGAGAGTCACCCGGTCCACATTGAAAATAAGAAAAGGTGAAATGGCCATGAGAGTTTGTAACTCAGATACTCTCCTAATAGAGGTGAAAGCCAAGAGTAGAATAGTTTTCTAAGTGCAAAATTTTAAAGAGGCAGAAGCTGCTGGTTCAAAGGGAGGTAATGTAAGCTTTTCCAGCATAAAGCTAAGGTCCCAAGGGGAGAGATGGGTTTCCTTGGTGGGTTATAATGCAGAACTTCACTAAGCAAAAGCCTGACTTCAGCTCTAGCCATAAATGGGCAGCTAAGAGGCAGGCAGGAACTGACACAGAGCTTTTAAAGAAAAATACGCCAAGCCTGAATGAAGTAATTCGCTTAAGTATTGCAAGACAGCATGGCCCTCAAATACTAGCTGGTCCTGAGTGCCTCTGTGGCACCAATAAGAAAACTTTTTCAGTTTAGCTGTGTATCACTTTCTGGTAGTGGGCATCCTGTAGTACTTGAACAACCCCCTCAGAGAAAAGGTGTCTTTGAGGAATTACAATCCTATCATTCACAGAGTCAAGTTGAGTGCGGAAGGATTTGGTTGGAGAAGCAATCTTTTTTGTTGACTGATCATGTCTAGCTGTAGACATATTTTTCTGTAATTTCGCTTTGTCAAGTGAAATAGTACAGGAAACCAATGTTGCCTCAGCAAAAAGGGTGCCAGCAAAAGGAGTTTAGAGTTTTTCCTTTTCTGCCTTTAGAAGAATCTTTGGAAGAAGAGATAGTGGAGGAAAAGCATAGAGGAAGTTTTTCTTGACCCTGGAAGAAGGTATTTGTCCTCCATGCTCAGGAACATGGTTCCCTATACAAAACTGGGGGGAGCTGATGGTTGGTTGGTGATGCAAAGAGGTCTATCTAAGGTGCATGTCCCACTGATGGGTGATTGCCTGGAAAACCTGCCTATTTAAGGTCCATGTGTGCAGATCCTCTAAGGAGCAGTGTAGGGCGTCTGTCAGCACACTGTCATGTGAGGGGAATGTACGCGACTGTGAGGGTGATGTTCATCTGGGTGGCCAAGTTCCATGCCTCCTGTGCTAGCCTACACAATTGGTAAGACCTGGTGACTTCATGCTTCTTCATGAACCACATGACTGTGGTGCTGTCCTTCTACACTAGGAATGGTCCGGACTTGCATAGGTGGGAGAAGGTCTGCAGTGTTTGAAGAAGAGCCCTCATTTCCTTCAGCTCATATTTTCTTTCAGGAACTGTGGTTGCCATCTTCCCTGTACGCAGTGTCATCCTGTCCAAGCACCCCCCCCACCTCATCTGATGAGTTAACCAGATGTCCCAGGATTGGGAGAGCTGGGACCACTAAGACTTCAGATACCACTGAAGGGAAATAGTAACCAAGTGAAACAAGTTTCCTAACACTATTTCTATGAAACTTTTCACAATACATATTGCATATTCAATAGTACAGCATTTTCAGTTGTTCCTGTATGTTATAAAATTATTAAAGTAAACAGATGTCTTATCTTCCATTTCTCTCTCTTCTTTTTTGCTATTAAGAAATGTAGGCATTACAGTGCAAAAAGAGAAACAACTCTAGATAACTGCATGTATAAGTTAACAGGCTGTAATCTTGGGTTGCAGAGGCAGGAGATAGGGTGTAAAAATACACAAATCATAATATATGTAGAGCTATGTTTTCTCTTAGTTTTGCATATATGAAAGTCTGGATTAAGACCCTTGGCTTAATCTAATAACAAATTTTAAGTGGAAATAAGTAAATATGACAACACTAAATGTGATGATACATTTTCCTTTAGCAATAACTGTTTCAGCTTATATTTCAGGCTACAACAGAGGAATATTTTCCTCTCTTTTCTTACTTTTTCAAGGAGGCAAGGTAACAGGGCAATAAAAGAAAGAATCTGATTTCTTCATGACTAAAAGTTAATGATTTCTGTAAGTATGCAAGTAGTATTTACATTTGGGGGAGGGGGAATAAAGATTAAAAAAGAAAGAACATACACCAATTTGTGTAAGTAGAAGCACATGCAGTAAAATGTCTTGGAATGAATAACCTCAATTTTAGTTTAACTAGGGCCTGTGCTAGCAGCTATCTACTTGGCACAAATATTCCTATTAGGAGGGTTAAACTTCATTATTTGAAAATGTACACAGTTAAGTGTGTTAGCATTAAGTTGACATGTTATGAGGGTGTTCTGGGTGTGTTTTTTATTAAAACAAAAGGTCTTATAAAAATGAGAAGTAGGTTCCAATGAGGATAAGAAAAAACTGTCTAAAGGAATAAAATGATAAAGATTGAGTGTAACACAAAAGCTGGAATTAGACTTTTAAATAAGCTGCCATATATAAAAGGTGGGAATAATGACTTCTTACCATAATGGTGACACTTTCAACATTATCTTGGAATGTGAATGGTCTCACAGATATAGACAAAAAGGAAAGTATACTTAATTATATTAAGTAATGCAAAGTGCAAACAGCAATACTACAAGACACACATTTCAGAAAAAAAAACAGTATATGAATTTGATGAAAGGATTTCAGGACTGACATTCTGCAGAATATCATAGGCAAAGAAAACGAGGAGTACTTATATCAATTGCTAGCGGAGATCCAGTAGTGATAGAAGAGTAAAAAAGATAAGGGCAGATCTGTAGTACTAGTATTAAGGGGCTACTGTCAAGGGATCAGGACAAATTCAAAATGTTTTGGGAGAAATAATCAGTATTTAGCAGGAAGTATCACTTATAGGTGTGAGCTGGAATTTGAATTACAACAATGAGGATGTATCTGGGGGGCCTAAAAGGGAAAAAGAGGGTACACTTCTGAAAAAATTAAATGAAAACATTTGGTATAAAAGACGTGACTTCAGTGGCAGAAACTCAGAGAATTTACATATTACAACTGTGTGCCGCTTAATATCCAGGACAAGTTTTATCCCATAGAACATTAAGCTACAAGGATGTTAAGCGAACACCATATTCTTTACACTGTGCTATGCTTAACTTCCTTTTGCACAGTCTGACCACATTTACGTCCGCTTAGTAAACTACAGATGTAAATGGGGTTGGACGTTGTGTGGAAGGACATCAAGCGGTACACACCTGTATTCCCAAGGTCCAATAACTGGGATAGACCTGACAGAAATTATATTTCACTGGAACATGTCCATTTAATTGATAACTTTAATCCATCCAATAACTATTTCAGATCATGCGCCTAAAATAACTAAAATAAAAAATGCAGGGTAATGAAATAGAAATGAGACACTGATGCTCCCACACCTACCTGTTAAAAAGAGAGGAATTTAAGGAATGGGTAGTGGAAAATATCCTGGAGTTATTAGAGAAGATAGAAAGTACTCCAGAAGTTATAGCTAGTAAGTGGGATAGAATGAAAATGGAGTATTAAAATACAGTAGAAATACAAGAAAAATAAATTTGGTTAAGAAGTAATAATTATTTAGAGGGGCTAACACAGGTTAAAGTATTACAAAATAAGGGCAATTCCACAGAACAAGAGGAGGTACAACTGCAGACTGCTGAAGAGAAAATAAGGGAGTACCTGGATAATATGCATGAGTTTAGAAAGATAGCTGCTAAGCAACTGTTTTTTGAAAATGCCGGAACACAAAAATTTTTGGCAGAACTACTAATGCAATGGAAACTAGAAAGGGTTGTTGCCAAATTTTGGGAGCCTATAACAAGAAAAATAAACCAAGATCTTGTAGCGGGGTACTAGAGATATTTTGGAAATTTTATGAATATTTGTATAAAGCAGATATTTAGAACCACTGGCTAAGAAAACTCAGAAATGCAAGGATAAATTGGTATGGTGTTCAAGAAAAGTTAGCTTCATTTGCAGATGATTTTGTACGTTATGGAACCAGAAAGGGACATCTCAGTGGTGTGGAATATTCTGAAACAGTTTTTTTTTTTCAGAATATAAAATTAATGAAGATAAAACAAAATCTATAGGCTCCATACCTTTCAACCTCATAGAGCAAAAAATCTGGACAAAGCCATCAGTAATGGGGGGACAAAGGCCACAAAATAGACACGTTTTAAATATTTTTCTTACAAACTTAAAAAATTGATAGAACAGTTTTTGCATTCACATGAATTTTCTGAAGGGTATGAAGCCTGAAACTCAAATGTCTGTCATTATTTTCTGACTTCAACCCTCAATAAATCACAATTGATTTGCCAGAAAAAACATACTTTTATGAAAAATGGACATGCTGTGAAAATCTGTACAGCTGAGAGGTACTATAGCTATAAACTATGTACCCACTCAGGAATTAGACCAGCAATGCCCATATTTACGGGGACATAAAAAGTATGGATTAAAAAGGACTCAGTTATAGCAGCTAAGGATATGTAGGAAGAGACTAACGATAATACAAAAATTTAAAAACAATAAGCTCTTGCCTATGGATATGGACAGCAAGGTACAAGCAGTAAAAATGTTTTTAGTCCCTTTAATTTTATACATAGGTCAGGCATATTTTTATCAACTAGAGGAGCA
Organism: Protopterus annectens; assembly: GCF_019279795.1. Taxonomy (NCBI): domain Eukaryota; kingdom Metazoa; phylum Chordata; order Ceratodontiformes; family Protopteridae; genus Protopterus; species Protopterus annectens. The sequence continues at coordinate 1,444,323,529 of NC_056729.1, read as the reverse complement.
GTTTTGGACAGTAATTAATAAATAGTTGAAGGATTTTATTTGGGAGAGGAATAGGGCAAAAGTCAAGTGGGAAAACTTGATCCTCCCAAAAGAACAAGGCGGCTTAGAATTAGAATTACCTGATCTGAAGGGATATTTTAGGGCTACACAGTTAAGGCTCTTATACACAAGACAAGCAGAAAGCTATAATTCAAAGTGGAAAGGGATGATGATGAAGCACAGGGTAATTCAAGAAATATGTGAAAAATGGGAGTTTGAATGCACACATCATTAATGGAGAAAAACAGTCATGCAGAATCTTACATTCATAAAGTAGCAGAAAGTATAATAAGAAATACCCCAACACAGGAATGGTGAAAGGAGATTATGCTGATAAGGATGACTGCAATCTGGCTTACAGAGAATAGACAAGAGGGGGCTGGAATTTACTGGAGGAAGCTGGCAAAGGAACCAAGGTTTGAGGAACAAATAAATGAAGAAGGAAAGGTAAGAGAATTGGAATATGCCAAGAAGACATCTGGATTGCTGGCTAGTGTCTGCTTTCCCTATCGGGGATTGTATAGACAAAAAAAGAAGAGCTAGGGGAATCTTAAATGAAAGACCTGCACTGGTTGAGCTTTTAAGTGAATCTAGAGTAGAAGCTGCTGTTAAAAAATGGATAATTAGTAGGGCATATAAAATATTGCACAATAACTATAGGAATCAATCAGAAGAGGTAAAAAAAAAAAAGATTGGGATTAGATATGCATCTCATTAAAAAAAAAAAAACAATGGGAGGACATATGCATGAATCCCACATATGCAACAAAGTCTAGAGATCAAGGAATGTTTTTCTGGAAGTGTTTGCATAGATACATTTACACCAGAAGCAGACTCCAAAGAATTTTTCATAGGTAGATGGCAGATGCTGCAGGGATGATGGGAGAAGAAAGAGGGGTGTAAAACTACACATAACCCTCTGGAAACATGTTTTGGGAGTATAATGAGTTAGCATATTTTAAGAAATTCCCTAAAGTGTACTTTGTTGGGAATACTGGGCAAGCAAAGGACTGTAACTAAGGAAATTATTTTTTGAGATGGGATACAGAATCTGAACTGTCTAGACATAGTAAGGTCTTAAGTTTAATTCTTGTAGCTGGCAAGAAAAAAAAAACAATTACTGGAAAATTAAATCAAAATCTAAACCAGCTATACTTGGAAGTAGTGAATATTTAGCAGAAATAAAAGAACAGGAGGTGGGATCTTCAGAAAAGAGTAGGAGTAAATTACACAAGAAAGAAATGGAAATTGTGGGAACAATACATGCAGAAAAATGTTTTGGAGGAGGAATGAAGTTAAAAAAAGGCAGAAATTAAATAACACATGCAATGTTGTGTAGATTATAGGATATATAAATATACATAATGTATATTTATAAATGTGAACTTGTTAATATGATTTGATTACTTTTATATAAATATAAGTTTGCCTGTGGCACGTGCGATAATTCAGGGACGACAGTAACAATTTCACACTATTTAGACTCTCTGTTAAATCCTTTAGTTTCTGAAACACCTTATTTTATAAAGGATTCCTGGTAATTTTTAAATTTTCTGAAAAGTTATGTGTTAGTACAGACACCTTTATGGTAACAGTGGATATAGTGTCTTTGTACACGTCCACTGATCAAACTATGGGGACAGAATTTATTAAAAAACTTTTAATAAATCATTCCAAATTGGGCAAGGTAATGGTTCAGTCGATTGGCGTGTTATTGGAGCTAGTTTTGAAAAACAATTTTTTTCTATTTGATGGGAAGATATATCGTCCACTATGTGGGGTAACCATGGGTGCAAAAGTAGCACCGGCTTTTGCTAATTTAGTTTTAAGTTGGTGGGAAGTGTCTGTTTTGGCTAAACTTCATAGATTCAAACATATGTCTATGTATAAAAGATATAGATGATTTTTTTAATTTGGAATGGATCAATTGATGAGCTGAATAGCTTTTTATATGAGATCAACAGCCACGCATGTGGGTTGAAATATGAAAATGGTATTTTTGGAACCTGTGTCCATTTTTTGGATCTAAATATTAACATGGATGTGGAGAACAAGAAAGTCACCACCACCGTGTATAGAAAGGACACTTATACTAATAATTTCCTTAATTTCCAAAGTAAACATCCTTTACTCATGAAATTTAATTTGGTACGTGGACAACTCATTAGTTTGAGTAGACTTATTTCTGATGAAGATGTTTTCATCAGTTAAACAAATAAACTTATTTGTATGTCTGTCCATCGTGGTGATCTGTTGGACAAATTAATTGAGATTAAAGATCATGTCATCAAAAGTAGAAACGACAAATTCCCACCAATTTTTTTAATAAGTGGCTTTACCCCTAAAGTTAATCATTCAGGGGAAAACACAAAAATGGACTTTGCCTTTCCTATTCCAATCTGTGTAACTTCTCAGAAAATTAAACAGGTTATTTGTAAAAATTGGAAGGTTATTATTGGTAACAGGGATTTTGGCCAAAGTGGTGGGAGACCACCCTATGTTCATTTAATAAAAAAGTGGGTAGTGTTAAATATATTTTGGAGGTAGTTGAATATTACTCTCCAGTCTCTTGCAAGGGAGCTGTAGGTACACATCCTTATTATAATTGTAAGCAATGTAGATACATTGATTCTTCTAAAAATATTTATTTTCCTCATATAAAAATTGGTAACCAGTAAAGGTAGATTTAATTGCAAAAGTTGTGGCATAGTATATCTAGCTTCTTGCACAACCTTCCACAATGTTTATGTAGGCAAAAGTGTTAGGGCTTTATACAAAAGGATATATGAACATTGCTTGGCCATTAGAAATAAAGATGTGAATAATGCTTTGGCCAAGCATGCTACAGAATGTTCAGACTTTAAGAAATTTCTCTTTTTTGTATTAGATTATGTCAATATGACACCATTTAGTTTTGATTTTAATACTGCCTTAGAAATTAAGGAACTTAGATGGCAGGTATTTTTAAATGCTGAAAGGTTTCCTGGTTTAAATGGTACTTTAAATGGAAAATGTCTTTTTAATGACAGACGCTACTATTAAGTTGTGGTAATGTACTGTTTTTTTTTTTAAAGATTTCTTGACTGATGTAGAATTGGTTAATTATTTAATTAACTGAAGTTTATTTAAATGAATGATTGTTGAATGTTGCTGTTAGAGTTCTGAAGCTCATGTAATTCAATCGAATGAAAGTACTAAACTACATATTTTGGTGTTTGCAATTGTTTATTTGTTCTTACTTCACGTTTTTTCTTTAGTTGCATATTTAGTTTTTCGTGCTGGAGTGGTGTTTTGTGTTTAATTCAGTAAAAGTGTTTACATTTAAAAAAAAAAAAAAAAAGCAGAGCAATAAATCGAAATGCAAGGAGCCAGAGATAAAAACTGAGGAGTTTCCAGCAAAAAGGATGGGGTATGTATAGAAGAAAAAGGTGTAGAATGGGTCTTCACTGCCCTCCCTTCCTTGACACAAGAAAAGTTCTGGAATAAAATACTTCAAGTTTTTTGGGACTTGCCCTGATTCAGGTCCTGAATAATGAGTGTGAGTAAAGATAGCTGGTTGTAAGGAAGATGTGGCATGCATTTCAGAGGGGGATTTTTTCCCACGACATAGAATAACCATCCTTGATGATGGACATGACCCATTTGGTTGTGGTAATAGCTTCCTACTGGGCCAGGGAGAGTGAGAGCCTTCTGGAAAGAGGAGTTATGGGGCTGGTGCTTCGGAGATGGTCACAGATTTTTATTTCTAAGGGAGGCCTCCCAGGTGGAGGCTCCCTATGAGGTTTGTCAGAGTACCTTTTCTTAGGTGTTTTTCATGGTTTTTGAGTTGCCCTAGGGTCCCCAGATGGGTAGTTGCTATGGTATCTAGGAAAGGATAAGAGTAGAATCTGCCTGCAGTCTTTCATAGTCCTATCTTGGTCTTGGAGAATTTTGAACAGATTGGCAGCCTGAGGGCCAAACAATAGGTTAGATGTGTCCAACCTGCGGCACGAGGACCGCATGCGGCCCTCAGAGCTCTGCCATGTGGCCCTCTACCTCTAACTCCAACATCGAAATATGCATGCCCCAAAACACTTTTTTGTTGCATTTTTCACGCCCGTGACCTTTAACTCAACATCAGTGTGCTCATGCACCAAAGCATCCTTCTAGTTTTGATTTTTTTTTTTGCGCCAAAGAAGGGTCTGTGTGTTTGCGCCATTATTTAGTGCCAAAGAATCAATGTGTGTGTTCTTGCTGAAGAGGGACTCGTCTATGGATTTGCCGCCATTGCCTTTGAAAGAGACAGCACTTAACCTGTGTTAATAGGCAAGTATGGTGTGAGTGCATGCATGAAAGCAGAATGTTTGTGTGCGTGAAAGTAGAAGTGTGTGTGTTTGTGTGTGCATGACAGAGAGAGAGAGACATGCACAAAGAGGCTAACGTACAAACAAGTTAGCTTACAAATGCATCCTACATTAAAATTACACTTTCATTAAATTGCAGCTTTCCTGACAGGGAGAGTGTTGTATTGAATATGAAATCATACCTCTCAACTGTATGGATTTTTGAAGAATGTCTGGATTTTTGCCTCATCTTCCAATTTGTGTCTGTTGCTTAGGAAATAAAAGTAGTCATCCAAGGTAATGCAGTCCCAGGGAGTAAGAATGAGACAGCAGCCTAGGGTTAATGGGTCAGTAGTGGATTGACTAATGTGGGACTGTAGCAATATTGTGTATTGAATAGGTCTTTGTCCAAAGGGAGTCCAAAAGTTTGTTTTTTTTTTTCCAACAAACATCTATTAAATTTTCACACATGACATAGACAATCTTACATTTATACAAGTGAAAAAACAAATGACATGACACCACTTTAATTGCAAACAGTATACATCACAGACACCAGTTAAACAACTGTAGCTGCAAACATTATACATCACTTATAATCTATCCAGTCATTGTCAGTGAAGCGTTATATGGCTCATTCAAATACTGCCTCTTAAACATCGTTCCTGCTCTGCATATATTGTTCCCACAACTCCCATTTTATTTTCTATGTAGTTTTCTCCCTCCCTGTTCTAGTTGTTTTACCTTTGTTACTATATTCACTGCTTCTAGTAAAGTTGGTCTAGACTCTTATTTCCATTTTCTAGTAATTGCTTTTTTGTCAGCCACCATAATTAGACTCAGCAAGGCAATTTCAATTCTGTATTGCAACTCAAAAAAATCATCTCCCTAGTCAATCCAATCTGCTCATAGAGCATCTTTGACAGAGCAGCTTGCAGGGAATCCCTAACGTCTGCCAGCTCATCACTCTCCCAAAAAACATGTTCCCAGCCACCTCTTTCTTGCCCGTCACACCTCCAACACTTGCTATCTGCCTGAGGAAAAATTCTTTGGAGTCTACTTTGGGTATAATGATACCTATGTAAACACTTCCAGGCAAAGATCCTAAATCTTCTACGCTTTGCTGCATGTTTGGGAGAAACACATATATCCTACCACTGTCTCCTTGTGAATTGATTATCCAATCTCTCTTCCCAATCCTTTCTAAGCTTCTATGATTGATTCTTATAATTAGCATGCAGCATTTTATATGTTTTACTAATTATTCCTTTTTTAATGGCAACTTCTGTTCTATATTCTATTAAAAACTCTACCAGTATTTGTCTTTCATTCAGGAGCCCCCTATATCTTTGCCTATACTCTGACATCAATCTTCGATAGGGAAGGCAATCTCTAACCTGCAGTCCAAATAAATTCTTGGACTCTTCTCATTCTATTACTTTACCCTTTCTAGTTATTTGCTCCCAATCCCTTGGTTCCTTTGCCAGTTTTCTCCAACAAATTCCAACCCTCTCTTCCTATTATCTGTATCCCTGACCACAGACATCTCTAGCGGCAAAATCTCTTTTCTTAATTCTTGTGCTGGTTTGGTTCTTAGAGTACTCCCTGCTATTTTATGAACATAATAATCTGTATGATTTTTATTGCTCTCCTTAAGAGACTGCATCTAAAATCCCAAGCTCTTCAAATTTATTGACTTTCCTCCCTGTATCAGCATCATTTCTTTCCACTTTGAATTATAGTTTTCTGCTTGTGCTGTGTACAAGAGCCTCAACTTTGCTGCTGTAAAATACCCCTCAAATTGGTTAATCCTAATCCACCATGTTCTGTTGGAAGAATCAGCTTATCCCACTTGACCCTTGCTGTCTTCCCTTCCCAGAAAAAAATCCTAAACCTCTTTTTACTTGCTATCCACAGCTTCTCCTCTGGTTGATAAAAATATGCCTGACTTGTGTATAAGACTAAAGGGACTAAAAACATTCTAATGGCTTTGTATCTTAGTATCCATATCCATATAGCAAAGCTTCCAGTTTCTCAATTTTTGTATTATCTTCTGTTTAGTCTCTTCCCACATAACCTTAGCTGCTACAACAGTCTCATTTCTAATCCATACTCCTAAATACTTCATTTTATCATGTCCCCATAAATATGGATATTGCTGGACCAATTTGTGTGTGGCTACATAATTTACTGCTACTGCTTTTGTTTTATTTTCATTAATTTTGTAACCGGAGAAGATCTGAAATGGTCTTAAAATGTTCCACAGCACTGTAATGCCCTTTCTGGATTTGTCGTGTATAAAATACTATCTGCAAATACAGTCAGATTTTCCTGACTACCATACCAGTTATATCCTTGAATTTCTAAATCCCTTATTTTCTTTGCTAATGGTTCTAAATATAATGCAAACAGCAAAGGGGAAAGTGGACAACCCTGCCTGGTTCTTCTACTCAAGCACAGTTATCGGAGAGGACCCCACCCATCTTAATTAGCACCTCAGATCCCTCATATATTCTTCTAATCAACCTTAGAATTGTATCAGGGAAACCAAATGCTTCCATTGCCCTGCTCATGAAGTCCCAAGTCTACTCTGTCAAATGCTTTCTCTGCATCAAGACCCACAAATGCAAGTGGTATTTTCTTACATTCTGCTTCTCTCTGGAACAATGTTCTGTTAATACAGTCAAATGTTTGCCTCCCTCCACAAAACCACACTCCTCTATAGCTATCAATTTTGGTACCACTTTTGCATTATATACAAACACTTTATAATCATGGTTTAGTATAGATATGGGCCTGTATGAAACTAAATCCGATGGATCTTTACCCTCTTTAGGTATTACTGTTACCACTGCCTTATTCCAGGATGCTCCTCCTCTTAAAATACTGTTAAACAAAACCGTCCAGATCTTTACCAGTTTTTCCCTCCTAACTTCCCAACTTCCACAGGGATACCATCTATTCCTGCCCACTTTCCTATAGATTGTTTATACATAGCCATTTTTATCTCATCTCTTCCTATCCTAATTGTTAGTAATTAAGCCTCATCTACCTCTAACATGGACATATTTAATTCTTCCATAAACATTTCCATTTGTACCTTTTCTTGATTTCTATATTTCTCTGCTTTATACAAACTTTCATAACATTTCCAAAATAGTTCTAATACTTCTACAGGGTCTCTTGCTATGTTTCTTGTTACAGGCTCCCTAAGCTTGGCAGGAATCAAAGTTTGATCTGAAATCCATAGAAACAGGTTGACTACAAAGATATGCACATTTGTGAATAACAGATCCTGTATCTGATGCCCTAGAAGAAGCCTCCACAGCACTGTAACTGCACTTGATGCTGTGTCTGGCTATTTGAGTGGCCTGGGAAAGTAAATTCTGCATTTGTTGTTTGATTCTGCAGTTAGAGGGCCCAGTATTACTTTGTTCAAGGACTGACATACATATATCAAATATTTAGTCATTTGAGTCTGGTAGTTAACTTCCCTAAAAGCAAGGGTAGAAGCTGTACACCTTTTCCCCACCCATCCATAGTCCTCCTTTCTCTGTCTGTAGGTAGGGCATTAGCACTGGGTAAGAGTTTACAGATCTTATCTGAAAAAAGGTACACCTCAGAGGAGTCTGCCACAGGGTTTTTGTACAAGTATTTAAGGTCATCAGGCACCTTGTAAAATCTTCTCAGTCTTTTAGAAGCTGGTGGTTGAGAGTCGTGCACTGAACAGGTAGACTGGAAAGTCTCAAGAACAGGAAGAACTGGGGAAGGGGCAGGAATACCCATCTCCAAGAGGCTGTAGTACCTCTTCTGTACATCAGAGAAAGTACAGTTGTGTACCTACCATATATGTAGATGTTCGAGTGTATTCACTATTGCAGCCATTACTCTTGGGTTATCCTGCTGGCAGGCTACCCTCAGTCGGCCAGAATTCCAAAGTCTAGGTCCGGCGTCAGCTGCTGTCGCCTCTTCCCTGACGTCAGTGTACCAGGGGTATAAAAGATGCAACAGACGCAATTTTCTTCAGTTTTTCTTGCCCCAGATGTCAGGTGCCCCCAAATTGGTAGGCAGAAAAAATATGCCAATAAAAATACATGCACAAAAATAACATTTCCTTAGTCTACAAAGCAAATACACCAAATAGGTTGTATAGGATAGAGAAATGCAGAAAAGTCCCAGCAAAGAGAAGGGGGATGGTGGGTGGGTAACCTGGACTGCAACAGTGAATACACCCGAACATCTACATTTATGGTAGGTACACAACTGTACTAGGTTCATCGTGTTTTACTGTTGCAGTCATTACTCTTGGGTTGAATCCCAAAGCTGAGGATGGGTGGCTGGGCTAAATAGGATTAGGAGAGGCTATGAGACCCTGCAGAACTGCAGTGGCAAAGCCTGCTCTGGACTTGGAATAAAGAGGTAAGTGGTAGTGCTTTGTGAAAGTGTGCACTGAACTCCAAGTTGCAGCCTCTAAGATATCCTTGGTTGGTACTCCTCTGAGGAAGGCTGCTGAAGTGGCTGCTGCTCCGGTGGGATGAGGCCTAATGCCCTTCGGCACTGATTTGCCATGTTGAAAACAGCAGAAATGGATGCAATGGCCTATCCATTTAGAAATAGTCTGTTTTGAGATAGCCTTTCCTTGTGCTCCTCCAGCATATGACACTAAAAGTTGCTCAGTTTTTCTGAAAGCTTTAGTTCTGTCCAAGTAGAAAAGTAACTCCTGTGTATGTCCAAATAATGCAGAATTTTCTCACCCTTGTTCTGTGGATTTGGATAAAAGGTAGGCAAGTGAATGGTTTGGTTGAGGGCCACACTGGATACCACCCTTAGGCATGAATGTAGGGTTTGTCCTCAGAGAAACCCTGTCTGGATGAAAAATGATAAAAGGTTCCACAGCCATGAGTGCTTGTAACTCCGAGACTCGCCTTGCAGAGGTTATTGCGAGGAGTACAGCTGTTTTCCAGGATAAAAATGTTACATCTGCTGTTGAAGCTGGCTTGAAAGGAGGCAGTGTGAGTTTTCCAAAATATAATTTAGGTCCCAGGCCAGAATTGGTGCTCTCCTTGGAGGCCTAATGTTTTTGGCCCCTCTGAGGTAATGCCTTATTAAAGGATGAGAAAAAATAGGTGGTTCCGTATTGTAATGGGCTGAAATGGCAGAGGCA